>NW_027422037.1:0-354738 GCF_037893015.1 Macrotis lagotis | reverse complement strand
AGTAATGGAAGGCAAGGAATGCAAAGGAAAGCAGGGGAAGGCAAGGGTAACGAAAGGAACGGCACGGTAAGGGGAAACAAGGCTAAGGCACGACAACACAGGGCTAGGCAATGCAGGGCAAGGCAAGGAAAGGGTAACGCAAGGCAAGGCACGGTTTGGGGGTGGCAAGGCTAATGCACGACAACGCAAGGCTAGGCAGTGCACGGCTAGGCAAGGAAAGAGTAACGGAAGGAAAGGAAGGCAAGGCAAAGCAAGGCAAGGCAAGTGTAACAAAAGGCAAGGCACGGCAAGGGGAAACAAGGCTAAGGAACGGCAACGCACGGCTAGGCAATGCACGGCCAGGCAAGGAAAGGGTAACGCAAGGCAAGGCACGGTAATGCAAGACAAGGCTAATGCACGACAACGCACAGCTAGGCAATACACGGCAAGGAAAGAAAGGGTAACGCAAGGCAAGGCACGGTCAGGCGAGGCAAGGCTAATGCACGACAACGCAAGTCTAGGCAATGCACGGAAGGCAAGGAAAGAGTAACGGAAGGCAAGGAAGGCAATGGAAAGCAAGGCAAGGCAAGGATAACGGAAGGAACGGCACGGCAAGGGGAAACAAGGCTAAGGCACGGCAACCCACGGCTAGGCAATGCACGGCAATGCAAGGAAAGGGTAACGCAAGGCAAGGCACGGTGAGGCAAGGCAAGGCTGATGCACGACAATGCACGGCTAGGCAATGCACGGCAAGGCAAGGAAACGGTAACGGAAGGCAAGGCACGGTCAGCCGAGGCAAGGCTAAGGCACGACAACGCAAGGCTAGGCAATGCACGAAAGGCAAGCAAAGAGTAACGGAACGCAAGGAAGGCAAGGGAAAGCGGGGGAAGGCAAGGGTAACGGAAAGAACGGCACGGCAAGGGGTAACAAGGCTAAGGAACGACAACGCAGGGCTAGGCAATGCACGGCAAGGCAAGGAAAGAGTAACGGAAGGAACGGAAGGCAAGGCAAAGACAGGCAAGGCAAGTGTAACAAAAGGCACGCAACGGCAATGGGAAACAAGGCTAAGGCACGACAACACACGGCTAGGAAATGCACGGCAAGGCAAGGAAAGGGTAACGCAAGGCAAGGCACGGTGAGGCAAGGCAAAGCTGATGCACGACAACGCACGGGTAGGCAATGCACGGCAAGGCAAAGAAAGGGTAACGCAAGGCAAGGCACGGTCAGGCGAGGCAAGGGTAATGCACGACAACGCAAGGCTAGGCAATGCACGGAAGGGAAGCAAAGAGTAACGGAAGGCAAGGAATGCAAGGCAAAGCAAGGCAACGCAAGGAAGGCTATTGCAAGGTGAGAAAAGGCTAAGGCACGACAGCGCAAGGCTAGGCAATGCACGGAAGGCAAGCAAAGAGTAACGGAAGGCAAGGAAGGCAAGGCAAAGCAAGGCAAAGCAAGCAAGGTTATGGCAAGGTGAAACAAGGCTAATGCACGACAACGCAACGCTAGGCAATGCACGGCAAGGCAAGGAAAGGGTAAGGCAAGGCAAGGCACGATCAGGCGAGGCAAGGCTAAGGCACGACATCCCAAGGCTAGGCAATGCACGGAAGGCAAGCAAAGAGTAACGGAAGGCAAGGAAGGCAAGGGAAAACAAGGCAAGGCAAGGGTAATGGAAGGAACGGCACGGCAAGGGGAAACAAGGCTAAATCACGACAACGCACGGCTAGGCAATGCACGGCAAGGCAAGGAAAGGGTAACGCCAGGCAAGGCACGGTCAGGCAAGGCAAGGCTAATGCACGACAAGGCAAGGCTAGGCAGTGCACGGCAAGGCAAAGAAAGGGTAACGGAAGGCAAGGCACTGTCAGGCGACGCAAGGCTAAGGCACGACAACGCAAAGCTAGGCAACGCACGGAGGAAAGCAAAGAGTAACGGAAGGGAAGGAAAGCAAGGGAAAGCAAGGCAAGGTAAGGGTAACGCAAGGCAAGGCACGGTGAGGCAAGGCAAGGCTGATGCACGACAACGCACGGCTAGGCAATTCACGGCAAGGCAAGGAAAGGGTAACGCAAGGCAAGGCACGGTCAGGCGAGGCAAGGCTAAGGCACGACAACGCAAGGCTAGGCAATTCACGGAAGGCAAGCAAAGAGTAACGGAAGGCAAGGAAGGCTAGGGAAAGCAGGGGAAGGCAAGGGTAACGGAAGGAACGGCACGGTAAGGGCAAACAAGACTAAGGCACGACAACACAGGGCTAGGCAATGCAGGGCAAGGCAAGGAAATGGTAACGCAAGGCAAGGCACGGTTTGGGGAGGCAAGGCTAATGCACGACAACGCAAGGCTAGGCAGTGCACGGCTAGGCAAGGAAAGAGTAACGGAAGGAAAGGAAGGCAAGGCAAAGCAAGGCAAGGCAAGTGTAACAAAAGGCAAGGCACGGCAAGGGGAAACAAGGCTAAGGAACGGCAACGCACGGCTAGGCAATGCACGGGCAGGCAGGGAAAGGGTAACGCAAGGCAAGGTACGGTACGGCAAGACAAGGCTAATGCACGACAACGCACGGCTAGGCAATGCACGGCAAGGCAAGGAAAGGGTAACGCAAGGCAAGGCACGGTCAGGCGAGGCAAGGCTAAGGCACGACAACGCAAGGTTAGGCAATGCACGGAAGGCAAGCAAAGAGTAACGGAAGGCAAGGAAGGCAAGGGAAAGCAAGGCAAGGCAAGGGTAACGCAAGGAACGGCATGGCAAGGGGAAACAAGGCTAAGGCACGACAACGCACGGCTAGGCAATGCACGGCAAGGCAAGGAAAGGGTAACGCAAGGCAAGGCACGGTAAGGCAAGGCAAGGCTAATGCACGACAACGCACGGCTAGACAATGCACGGCAAGGCAAGGAAAGGGTAACGCACAGCAAGGCACGGTTAGGCGAGGCATGGCTAAGACACGACAACGCAAGGCTAGGCAATGCACGGAAGGCAAGCAAAGAGTAACGGAAGGCATGGAAGGCAAGGCAAAGCAAGGCAACGCAAGCAAGGCTTTGGCAAGGTGAAACAAGGCTAAGGCACGACAACGCACGGCTAGGCAGAGCACGGCTAGGCAAGGAAAGAGTAACGCAAGGGAAGGCACGGTCAGGCGAGGCAAGGCTAAGGCACGACAACCCAAGGCTAAGCAAAGAACGGAAGGCAAGCAAAGATTAACTGAAGGCAAGGAAGGCAAGGGAAAGCAAGGGAAGGCAAGGGCAACGGAAGGAACGGCACGGTAAGGGCAAACAAAGCTAAGGCACGACAACGCAGGGCTAGGCAATGCACGGCAAGGCAAGGAAAGGGTAACGCAAGGCAAGGCACGGTGAGGCAAGGCAAGGCTAATGAACGACAACGCAAGCCTAGGCAATGCACGGTAAGTCAAGGAAAGGGTACCGCAAGGCAAGGCACGGTCAGGCGAGGCAAGGCTAAGGCACGACAACGCAAGGCTAGGCAATGCACGGAAGGCAAGGAAAGAGTAACGGAAGGTAAGGAAGGCAAGGGAAAGGAAGGAAAGGCAAGTGTAACGGAAGGAACGGCATGGCAAGGGGAAACAAGGCTAAGGCACGACAACGCACGGCTAGGCAATGCACGGAAAGGCAAGGAAAGGGTAACGCATGGGAAAGCACGGTCAGGCGATGCAAGGCTAAGGCATGACAACGCAAGGCTAGGCAATGCACGGAAAGCAAGCAAAGAGTAACGGAATGGCAAGGAAGGCAAGGCAAAGCAACGCAAAGCAAGCAAGGCTATGGCAAGGTGAAACAAGGCTAAGGCACCACAACGCACGGCTAGGCAATGCAAGGCCAGCCAAGGAAAAGGTAACGCAAGGCAAGGCACTGTGAGGAAAGGCAGGGCTAATGCACGACAGCGCAAGGCTAAGCAATGCACGGAAGGCAAGCAAAGAGTAACGGAAACCAAGGAAGGCAAGGGAAAGTAAGGCAAGGCAAGGGTACCGGAAGGAAGGGCACGGCAAGGGGAAACAAAGCTAAGGCACGACAACGCACGGCTAGGCAATGCACGGCAAGGCAAGGAAAGGGTAACGCTAGGCAAGGCACGGTCAGGCAAGGCAAGGCTAATGCACGACAAGGCAAGGCTAGGCAGTGCACGGCAAGGCAAGGAAAGGGTAACGCAAGGCAAGGCACTGTCAGGCGAGGCAAGGCTAAGGCACGACAACGCAAGGCTAGGCAATGCACGGAACGAAAGCAAAGAGTAACGGAAGGCAAGGAAAGCAAGGGAAAGCAAGGCAAGGTAAGGGTAACACAAGGCAAGGCACGGTAAGGCAAGGCAAGGCTGACGCACGACAACGCACGGCTAGGCAATTCACGGCAAGGCAAGGAAAGGGTAACGCAAGGCAAGGCACGATCAGGCGAGGGAAGGCTAAGGCACGACAACGCAAGGCTAGGCAATGCACAGAAGGCAAGCAAAGAGTAACGGAAGGCAAGGAATGCTAGGGAAAGCAGGGGAAGGCAAGGGTAACGGAAGGAACGGCTCGGCAAGGGGAAACAAGGCTAAGGCACGGCAACGCAGGGCTAGGCAATGCACGGCAAGGCAAGGAAAGGGTAACGCAAGGCAAGGCACTGTCAGGCGAGGCAAAGCTAATGCACGACATCGCAAGGCTAGGCAATGCACGGAAGGCAAGGAAAGAGTAACGGAAGGAAAGGAAGGCAAGGCAAAGCAAGGCAAGGCAAGTGTAACAACAGGCACGGCACGGCAAGGGGAAACAAGGCTAAGGCACGACAACGCAAGGCTAGGCAATGCACGGAAGGCAAGCAAAGAGTAACGGAAGGCAAGGAATGCAAAGGAAAGCAGGGGAAGGCAAGGGTAACGAAAGGAACGGCACGGTAAGGGGAAACAAGGCTAAGGCACGACAACACAGGGCTAGGCAATGCAGGGCAAGGCAAGGAAAGGGTAACGCAAGGCAAGGCACGGTTTGGGGAGGCAAGGCTAATGCACGACAACGCAAGGCTAGGCAATGCACGGCTAGGCAAGCAAAGAGTAACGGAAGGAAAGGAAGGCAAGGGAAAGCAAGGCAAGGCAAGGGTAACGGAAGGAACGGCACGGCAAGGGGAAACAAGGCTAAGGCACGACAACGCACGGCTAGGCAATGCACGGCCAGGCAAGGAAAGGGTAACGCAAGGCAAGGCACGGTAATGCAAGACAAGGCTAATGCACGACAACGCACAGCTAGGCAATGCACGGCAAGGCAAGGAAAGGGTAACGCAAGGCAAGGCACGGTCAGGCGAGGCAAGGCTAAGGCACGACAACGCAAGGCTAGGCAATGCACGGAAGGCAAGGAAAGAGTAACGGAAGGCAAGGAAGGCAAGGGAAAGCAAGGCAAGGCAAGGATAACGGAAGGAACGGCACGGCAAGGGGAAACAATGCTAAGGCACGGCAACACACGGCTAGGCAATGCACGGCAATGCAAGGAAAGGGTAACGCAAGGCAAGGCACGGTGAGGCAAGGCAAGGCTGATGCACGACAATGCACGGCTAGGCAATGCACGGCAAGGCAAGGAAACGGTAACGGAAGGCAAGGCACGGTCAGCCGAGGCAAGGCTAAGGCACGACAACGCAAGGCTAGGCAATGCACGAAAGGCAAGCAAAGAGTAACGGAACGCAAGGAAGGCAAGGGAAAGCGGGGGAAGGCAAGGGTAACGGAAAGAACGGCACGGCAAGGGGTAACAAGGCTAAGGCACGACAACGCAGGGCTAGGCAATGCACGGCAAGGCAAGGAAAGAGTAACGGAAGGAACGGAACGCAAGGCAAAGCCAGGACAAGGCAAGTGTAACAAAAGGCACGCAACGGCAAGGGAAACAAGGCTAAGGCACGACAACACACGGCTAGGCAATGCACGGCAAGGCAAGGAAAGGGTAACGCAAGGCAAGGCACGTTGAGGCAAGGCAAAGCTGATGCACGACAACGCACGGCTAGGCAATGCACGGCAAGGCAAGGAAAGGGTAACGCAAGGCAAGGCACGGTCAGGCGAGGCAAGGCTAATGCACGACAACGCAAGGCTAGGCAATGCACGGAAGGCAAGCAAAGAGTAACGGAAGGCAAGGAATGCAAGGCAAAGCAAGGCAACGCAAGGAAGGCTATTGCAAGGTGAGAAAAGGCTAAGGCACGACAACGCAAGGCTAGGCAATGCACGGAAGGCAAGCAAAGAGTAACGGAAGGCAAGGAAGGCAAGGCAAAGCAAGGCAAAGCAAGCAAGGTTATGGCAAGGTGAAACAAGGCTAATGCACGACAACGCAACGCTAGGCAATGCACGGCAAGGCAAGGAAAGGGTAAGGCAAGGCAAGGCACGATCAGGCGAGGCAAGGCTAAGGCACGACATCCCAAGGCTAGGCAATGCACGGAAGGCAAGCAAAGAGTAACGGAAGGCAAGGAAGGCAAGGGAAAACAAGGCAAGGCAAGGGTAATGGAAGGAACGGCACGGCAAGGGGAAACAAGGCTAAATCACGACAACGCACGGCTAGGCAATGCACGGCAAGGCAAGGAAAGGGTAACGCCAGGCAAGGCACGGTCAGGCAAGGCAAGGCTAATGCACGACAAGGCAAGGCTAGGCAGTGCACGGCAAGGCAAAGAAAGGGTAACGGAAGGCAAGGCACTGTGAGGAAAGGCAGGGCTAATGCACGACAGCGCAAGGCTAAGCAATGCACGGAAGGCAAGCAAAGAGTAACGGAAACCAAGGAAGGCAAGGGAAAGTAAGGCAAGGCAAGGGTACCCGAAGGAAGGGCACGGCAAGGGGAAACAAGGCTAAGGCACGACAACGCACGGCTAGGCAATGCACGGCAAGGCAAGGAAAGGGTAACGCTAGGCAAGGCACGGTCAGGCAAGGCAAGGCCAATGCACGACAAGGCAAGGCTAGGCAGTGCACGGCAAGGCAAGGAAAGGGTAACGCAAGGCAAGGCACTGTCAGGCGAGGCAAGGCTAAGGCACGACAACGCAAGGCTAGACAATGCACGGAAGGAAAGCAAAGAGTAACGGAAGGCAAGGAAAGCAAGGGAAAGCACGGCAAGGTAAGGGTAACACAAGGCAAGGCACGATCAGGCGAGGCAAGGCTAAGGCACGACAACGCAAGGCTAGGCAATGCACAGAAGGCAAGCAAAGAGTAACGGAAGGCAAGGAATGCTAGGGAAAGCAGGGGAAGGCAAGGGTAACGGAAGGAACGGCACGGTAAGGGCAAACAAGACTAAGGCACGACAACTCAGGGCTGGGCAATGCAGGGCAAGGCAAGGAAATGGTAACGCAAGGCAAGGCACGGTTTGGGGAGGCAAGGCTAATGCACGACAACGCAAGGCTAGGCAGTGCACGGCTAGGCAAGGAAAGAGTAACGGAAGGAAAGGAAGGCAAGGCAAAGCAAGGAAAGGCAAGTGTAACAAAAGGCAAGGCACGGCAAGGGAAACAAGGCTAAGGAACGGCAACGCACGGCTAGGCAATGCACGGCCAGGCAAGGAAAGGGTAACGCAAGATAAGGCACGGTAAGGCAAGACAAGGCTAATGCACGACAACGCACGGCAGGCAATGGACGGCAAGGCAAGGAAAGGGTAACGCAAGGCAAGGCACGGTTCGGCGAGGCAAGGCTAATGCACGACAACGCAAGGCTAGGCAATGCACGGAAGGCAAGCAAAGAGTAACGAAAGGCAAGGAATGCAAGGCAAAGCAAGGCAACGCAAGGAAGGCTATTGCAAGGTGAGAAAAGGCTAAGGCACGACAGCGCAAGGCTAGGCAATGCACGGAAGGCAAGCAAAGAGTAACGGAAGGCAAGGAAGGCAAGGCAAAGCAAGGCAAAGCAAGCAAGGTTATGGCAAGGTGAAACAAGGCTAAGGCACGACAACGCACGGCTAGGCAATGCACGGCCAACCAAGGAAAAGGTAACGCAAGGCATGGCACGGTGAGGCAAGGCAAGGCTAATGCACGACAACGCAAGGCTAGGCAATGCACGGAAGGCAAGCAAAGAGTAACGGAAACGAAGGAAGGCAAGCGAAAGCAAGGCAAGGCAAGGGTAACGGAAGGAACGGCACGGCAAGGGGAAACAAGGCTAAGGCACGACAACGCACGGCTAGGCAATGCACGGCAAGGCAAGGAAAGGGTAACGCCAGGCAAGGCACGGTCAGGCAAGGCAAGGCTAATGCACGACAAGGCAAGGCTAGGCAGTGCACGGCAAGGCAAAGAAAGGGTAACGGAAGGCAAGGCACTGTCAGGCGACGCAAGGCTAAGGCACGACAACGCAAAGCTTGGCAACGCACGGAGGAAAGCAAAGAGTAACGGAAGGGAAGGAAAGCAAGGGAAAGCAAGGCAAGGTAAGGGTAACGCAAGGCAAGGCACGGTGAGGCAAGGCAAGGCTGATGCACGACAACGCACGGCTAGGCAATTCACGGCAAGGCAAGGAAAGGGTAACGCAAGGCAAGGCACGGTCAGGCGAGGCAAGGCTAAGGCACGACAACGCAAGGCTAGGCAATGCACGGAAGGCAAGCAAAGAGTAACGGAAGGCAAGGAAGGCTAGGGAAAGCAGGGGAAGGCAAGGGTAACGGAAGGAACGGCACGGTAAGGGCAAACAAGACTAAGGCACGACAACACAGGGCTAGGCAATGCAGGGCAAGGCAAGGAAATGGTAACGCAAGGCAAGGCACGGTTTGGGGAGGCAAGGCTAATGCACGACAACGCAAGGCTAGGCAGTGCACGGCTAGGCAAGGAAAGAGTAACGGAAGGAAAGGAAGGCAAGGCAAAGCAAGGCAAGGCAAGTGTAACAAAAGGCAAGGCACGGCAAGGGGAAACAAGGCTAAGGAACGGCAACGCACGGCTAGGCAATGCACGGGCAGGCAGGGAAAGGGTAACGCAAGGCAAGGCACGGTACGGCAAGACAAGGCTAATGCACGACAACGCACGGCAAGGCAATGCACGGCAAGGCAAGGAAAGGGTAACGCACAGCAAGGCACGGTTAGGCGAGGCATGGCTAAGACACGACAACGCAAGGCTAGGCAATGCACGGAAGGCAAGCAAAGAGTAACGGAAGGCATGGAAGGCAAGGCAAAGCAAGGCAACGCAAGCAAGGCTTTGGCAAGGTGAAACAAGGCTAAGGCACGACAACGCACGGCTAGGCAGAGCACGGCTAGGCAAGGAAAGAGTAACGCAAGGGAAGGCACGGTCAGGCGAGGCAAGGCTAAGGCACGACAACCCAAGGCTAAGCAAAGAACGGAAGGCAAGCAAAGATTAACTGAAGGCAAGGAAGGCAAGGGAAAGCAAGGGAAGGCAAGGGCAACGGAAGGAACGGCACGGTAAGGGCAAACAAAGCTAAGGCACAACAATGCAGTGCTAGGCAATGCACGGCAAGGCAAGGAAAGGGTAACGCAAGGCAAGGCACGGTGAGGCAAGGCAAGGCTAATGAACGACAACGCAAGCCTAGGCAATGCACGGTAAGTCAAGGAAAGGGTACCGCAAGGCAAGGCACGGTCAGGCGAGGCAAGGCTAAGGCACGACAACGCAAGGCTAGGCAATGCACGGAAGGCAAGGAAAGAGTAACGGAAGGTAAGGAAGGCAAGGGAAAGGAAGGAAAGGCAAGTGTAACGGAAGGAACGGCATGGCAAGGGGAAACAAGGCTAAGGCACGACAACGCACGGCTAGGCAATGCACTGAAAGGCAAGGAAAGGGTAACGCATGGGAAAGCACGGTCAGGCGATGCAAGGCTAAGGCATGACAACGCAAGGCTAGGCAATGCACGGAAAGGAAGCAAAGAGTAACGGAACGCAAGGAAGGCAAGGGAAAGCAAGGGAAGGCAAGGGTAACGGAAGGAACGGCACGGCAAGGGGTAACAAGGCTAAGGCACGGCAACGCAGGGCTAGGCAATGCACGGCAAGGCAAGGAAAGGGTAACGCAGGGGAAGGCACGGTCAGGTGAGGCAAGGATAAGGCACGACAATGCAAGGCTAGGCAATGCACGGCAAGGCAAGGAAAGAGTAACGGAAGTAAAGGAAGGCAAGTCAAAGCCAGGAAAGGCAAGTGTAACAAAAGGCACGCCACGGCAAGGGGAAACAAGGCTAAGGCACGACAACGCACGGCTAGGCAATGCACGGCAAGGCAAGGAAAGGGTAACGCAAGGCAAGGCACGGTGAGGCTAGGCAAGGCTAATGCACGACAACGCAAGGCTAGGCAATGCACGACAATGCAAGGAAAGCTTAAAGCAAAGGAAGGCACGGTCAGGCGAGATAAGGCTAAGGCACCACAACGCAAGGCTAGGCAATGCAGGGAAGGGAAGCAAAGAGTAACGGAAGGTAAGCAAGGCAAGGAAAAGCAAGGAAAGGCAAGGGTAACGGAAGGAACGGCACGGCAAGGGGGAACAAGTCTCAGGCACGACACCGAACGCTATGCAATGAACGGCAAGGCAAGGAAAGGGTAACGCATGGGAAAGCACGGTCAGGCGAGGCAAGGCTAAGGCACGACAACGCAAGGCTAGGCAATGCACGGAAGGCAAGCAAAGAGTAACGGAAGGTAAGGAAGGCAAGGGAAAGCAAGGAAAGGCAAGTGTAACGGAAGGAACGGCACGGCAAGGGGAAACAAGGCTAAGGCACGACAACGCACGCTAGGCAATGCACGGAAAGGCAAGGAAAGGGTAACGCATGGGAAAGCACGGTCAGGCGAGGCAAGGCTAAGGCACGACAACGCAAGGCTAGGCAATGCACGGAAGGCAAGCAAAGAGTAACGGAACGCAAGGAAGTCAAGGGAAAGCAAGGGAAGGCAAGGGTAACGGAAGGAACGGCACGGCAAGGGGTAACAAGGCTAAGGCACGACAACGCAGGGCTAGGCAATGCACGGCAAGGCAAGGAAAGAGTAACGGAAGGAACGGAAGGCAAGGCAAAGCCAGGCAAGGCAAGTGTAACAAAAGGCACGCAACGGCAATGGGAAACAAGGCTAAGGCACGACAACACACGGCTAGGAAATGCACGGCAAGGCAAGGAAAGGGTAACGCAAGGCAAAGCACGGTGAGGGTAGGCAAGGCTAATGCACGACAACGCACGGCTAGGGAATGCACGGCAAGGCAAGGAAAGGGTAACCCAAGGCAAGGCACGGTCAGGCGAGGCAAGGCTAATGCACGACAACGCAAGGCTAGGCAATGCAAGGAAGGCAAGCAAAGAGTAACGGAAGGCAAGGAAGGCAAGGGAAACCAAGGCAAGGCAAGTGTAACAACAGGCACGGCACGGCAAGGGGAAACAAGGCTAAGGCACGACAACGCAAGGCTAGGCAAAGCACGGAAGGCAAGCAAAGAGTAACGGAAGGCAAGGAATGCAAAGGAAAGCAGGGGAAATCAAGGGTAACGAAAAGAACGGCACGGTAAGGGGAAACAAGGCTAAGGCACGACAACAGAGGGCTAGGCAATGCAGGACAAGGCAAGGAAAGGGTAACGCAAGGCAACGCACGGTTTGGTGAGGCAAGGCTAATGCACGACAACGCAAGGTTAGGCAATGCACGTAAGGCAAGCAAAGAGTAACGGAAGGCAAGGAAGGCAAGGGAAAGCAAGGCAAGGCAAGGGTAACGGAAGGAACGCCACGGCAAGGGGAAACCAGGCTAACTCACGTCAACGCACGGATAGGCAATGCACGGCAAGGCAAGGAAAGGGTAACGCAAGGCAAGGCACGGTCAGGCGATGCAAGGCTAAGGCACGACAACGCAAGGCTAGGCAATGCACGGAAGGCAAGCAAAGAGTAACGGAAGGCAAGGAAGGCAAGGGAAACAGGGGAAGGCAAGGGTAACGGAAGGAACGGCACGGTAAGGGGAAACAAGGCTAAGGCACGACAACGCAGGGCTAGGCAATGCACGGTAAGGCAAGGAAAGGGTAACGCAAGGCAAGGCACGGTGAGGCAAGGCAAGGCTGATGCACGACAACGCACGGCTAGGCAATGCACGGCAAGGGAAAGAAAGGGTAACGCAAGGCAAGGCACGGTCAGGCGAGGCAAGGGTAATGCACGACAACGCAAGGCTAGGCAATGCACGGAAGGCAAGCAAAGAGTAACGAAAGGCAAGGAATGCAAGGCAAAGCAAGGCAAAGGCACGACAAAGCAAGCAAATGCATATGGCAAGGTGAAAAAAGGCTAAGGCACGACAAAGCAAGGCTAGGCAATGCACGGAAGGCAAGCAAAGAGTAACGGAATGGAAGGAAGGCAAGGCAAAGCAACGCAAAGCAAGCAAGGCTATGGCAAGGTGAAACAAGGCTAAGGCACCACAACGCATGGCTAGGCAATGCAAGGCCAGCCAAGGAAAAGGTAACGCAAGACAAGGCACTGTGAGGAAAGGCAGGGCTAATGCACGACAGCGCAAGGCTAAGCAATGCACGGAAGGCAAGCAAAGAGTAACGGAAACCAAGGAAGGCAAGGGAAAGTAAGGCAAGGCAAGGGTACCGGAAGGAAGGGCACGGCAAGGGGAAACAAAGCTAAGGCACGACAACGCACGGCTAGGCAATGCACGGCAAGGCAAGGAAAGGGTAACGCTAGGCAAGGCACGGTCAGGCAAGGCAAGGCTAATGCACGACAAGGCAAGGCTAGGCAGTGCACGGCAAGGCAAGGAAAGGGTAACGCAAGGCAAGGCACTGTCAGGCGAGGCAAGGCTAAGGCACGACAACGCAAGGCTAGGCAATGCACGGAACGAAAGCAAAGAGTAACGGAAGGCAAGGAAAGCAAGGGAAAGCAAGGCAAGGTAAGGGTAACACAAGGCAAGGCACGGTGAGGCAAGGCAAGGCTGACGCACGACAACGTACGGCTAGGCAATTCACGGCAAGGCAAGGAAAGGGTAACGCAAGGCAAGGCACGATCAGGCGAGGCAAGGCTAAGGCACGACAACGCAAGGCTAGGCAATGCACAGAAGGCAAGCAAAGAGTAACGGAAGGCAAGGAATGCTAGGGAAAGCAGGGGAAGGCAAGGGTAACGGAAGGAACGGCTCGGCAAGGGGAAACAAGGCTAAGGCACGGCAACGCAGGGCTAGGCAATGCACGGCAAGGCAAGGAAAGGGTAACGCAAGGCAAGGCACTGTCAGGCGAGGCAAAGCTAATGCACGACATCGCAAGGCTAGGCAGTGCACGGCTAGGCAAGGAAAGAGTAACGGAAGGAAAGGAAGGAAAGGCAAAGCATGGCAAGGCAAGTGTAACAACAGGCACGGCACGGCAAGGGGAAACAAGGCTAAGGCACGACAACGCAAGGCTAGGCAATGCACGGAAGGCAAGCAAAGAGTAACGGAAGGCAAGGAATGCAAAGGAAAGCGGGGGAAGGCAAGGGTAACGAAAGGAACGGCACGGTAAGGGGAAACAAGGCTAAGGCACGACAACACAGGGCTAGGCAATGCAGGGCAAGGCAAGGAAAGGGTAACGCCAGGCAAGGCACGGTTTGGGGTGGCAAGGCTAATGCACGACAACGCAAGGCTAGGCAGTGCACGGCTAGGCAAGGAAAGAGTAACGGAAGGAAAGGAAGGCAAGGCAAAGCAAGGCAAGGCAAGTGTAACAAAAGGCAAGGCACGGCAAGGGGAAACAAGGCTAAGGAACGGCAACGCACGGCTAGGCAATGCACGGCCAGGCAAGGAAAGGGTAACGCAAGGCAAGGCACGGTAATGGAAGACAAGGCTAATGCACGACAACGCACAGCTAGGCAATGCACGGCAAGGCAAGGAAAGGGTAACGCAAGGCAAGGCACGGTCAGGCGAGGCAAGGCTAATGCACGACAACGCAAGTCTAGGCAATGCACGGAAGGCAAGGAAAGAGTAACGGAAGGCAAGGAAGGCAAGGGAAAGCAAGGCAAGGCAAGGATAACGGAAGGAACGGCACGGCAAGGGGAAACAAGGCTAAGGCACGGCAACCCACGGCTAGGCAATGCACGGCAATGCAAGGAAAGGGTAACGCAAGGCAAGGCACGGTGAGGCAAGGCAAGGCTGATGCACGACAATGCACGGCTAGGCAATGCACGGCAAGGCAAGGAAACGGTAACGGAAGGCAAGGCACGGTCAGCGCAAGGCTAAGCACGACAACGCAAGGCTAGGCAATGCACGAAAGGCAAGCAAAGAGTAACGGAAGCAAGGAAGGCAAGGGAAAGCGGGGGAAGGCAAGGGTAACGGAAAGAACGGCACGGCAAGGGGTAACAAGGCTAAGGCACGACAACGCAGGGCTAGGCAATGCACGGCAAGGCAAGGAAAGAGTAACGGAAGGAACGGAAGCAAGGCAAAGCCAGGCAAGGCAAGTGTAACAAAAGGCACGGCACGGCAATGGGAAACAAGGCTAAGGCACGACAACACACGGCTAGGAAATGCACGGCAAGGCAAGGAAAGGGTAACGCAAGGCAAGGCACGGTGAGGCAAGGCAAGGCTAATGCACGACAACGCACGGCTAGGCAATGCACGGCAAGGCAAGGAAAGGGTAACGCAAGGCAAGGCACGGTCAGGCGAGGCAAGGGTAATGCACGACAACGCAAGGCTAGGCAATGCACGGAAGGCAAGCAAAGAGTAACGGAAGGCAAGGAATGCAAGGCAAAGCAAGGCAACGCAAGGAAGGCTATTGCAAGGTGAGAAAAGGCTAAGGCACGACAGCGCAAGGCTAGGCAATGCACGGAAGGCAAGCAAAGAGTAACGGAAGGCAAGGAAGGCAAGGCAAAGCAAGGCAAAGCAAGCAAGGTTATGGCAAGGTGAAACAAGTCTAATGCACGACAACGCAAGGCTAGGCAATGCACGGCAAGGCAAGGAAAGGGTAAGGCAAGGCAAGGCACGATCAGGCGAGGCAAGGCTAAGGCACGACATCCCAAGGCTAGGCAATGCACGGAAGGCAAGCAAAGAGTAACGGAAGGCAAGGAAGGCAAGGGAAAACAAGGCAAGGCAAGGGTAACGGAAGGAACGGCACGGCAAGGGGAAACAAGGCTAAATCACGACAACGCACGGCTAGGCAATGCACGGCAAGGCAAGGAAAGGGTAACGCCAGGCAAGGCACGGTCAGGCAAGGCAAGGCTAATGCACGACAAGGCAAGGCTAGGCAGTGCACGGCAAGGCAAAGAAAGGGTAACGGAAGGCAAGGCACTGTCAGGCGACGCAAGGCTAAGGCACGACAACGCAAAGCTAGGCAATGCACGGAAGGAAAGCAAAGAGTAACGGAAGGCAAGGAAAGCAAGGGAAAGCAAGGCAAGGTAAGCGTAACGCAAGGCAAGGCACGGTGAGGCAAGGCAAGGCTGATGCACGACAACGCACGGCTAGGCAATTCACGGCAAGGCAAGGAAAGGGTAACGCAAGGCAAGGCACGGTCAGGCGAGGCAAGGCTAAGGCACGACAACGCAAGGCTAGGCAATGCACGGAAGGCAAGCAAAGAGTAACGGAAGGCAAGGAAGGCTAGGGAAAGCAGGGGAAGGCAAGGGTAACGGAAGGAACGGCACGGTAAGGGCAAACAAGACTAAGGCACGACAACACAGGGCTAGGCAATGCAGGGCAAGGCAAGGAAATGGTAACGCAAGGCAAGGCACGGTTTGGGGAGGCAAGGCTAATGCACGACAACGCAAGTCTAGGCAGTGCACGGCTAGGCAAGGAAAGAGTAACGGAAGGAAAGGAAGGCAAGGCAAAGCAAGGCAAGGCAAGTGTAACAAAAGGCAAGGCACGGCAAGGGGAAACAAGGCTAAGGAACGGCAACGCACGGCTAGGCAATGCACGGGCAGGCAGGGAAAGGGTAACGCAAGGCAAGGCACGGTACGGCAAGACAAGGCTAATGCACGACAACGCACGGCTAGGCAATGCACGGCCAGGCAAGGAAAGGGTAACGCAAGGCAAGGCACGGTGAGGCAAGGCAAGGCAAATGCACGACAACGCACGGCTAGGCAATGCACGGCAAGGCAAGGAAAGGGTAACGCAAGGCAAGGCACGGTCAGGCGAGGCAAGGCTAAGGCACGACAACGCAAGGTTAGGCAATGCACGGAAGGCAAGCAAAGAGTAACGGAAGGCAAGGAAGGCAAGGGAAAGCAAGGCAAGGCAAGGGTAACGGAAGGAACGGCACGGCAAGGGGAAACAAGGCTAAGGCACGACAACGCACGGCTAGGCAATGTACGGCAAGGCAAGGAAAGGGTAACGCAAGGCAAGGCACGGTAAGGCAAGGCAAGGCTAATGCACGACAACGCACGGCTAGACAATGCACGGCAAGGCAAGGAAAGGGTAACGCACAGCAAGGCACGGTTAGGCGAGGCAAGGCTAAGACACGACAACGCAAGGCTAGGCAATGCACGGAAGGCAAGCAAAGAGTAACGGAAGGCATGGAAGGCAAGGCAAAGCAAGGCAACGCAAGCAAGGCTATGGCAAGGTGAAACAAGGCTAAGGCACGACAACGCACGGCTAGGCAGAGCACGGCTAGGCAAGGAAAGAGTAACGCAAGGGAAGGCACGGTCAGGTGAGGCAAGCCTAAGGCACGACAACCCAAGGCTAAGCAAAGAACGGAAGGCAAGCAAAGATTAACTGAAGGCAAGGAAGGCAAGGGAAAGCAAGGGAAGGCAAGGGCAACGGAAGGAACGGCACGGTAAGGGCAAACAAAGCTAAGGCACAACAATGCAGTGCTAGGCAATGCACGGCAAGGCAAGGAAAGAGTAACGGAAGGAAAGGAAGGCAAGGCTAATGAACGACAACGCAAGCCTAGGCAATGCACGGTAAGTCAAGGGAAGGGTACCGCAAGTCAAGGCACGGTCAGGCGAGGCAAGTCTAAGGCACGACAACGCAAGGCTGGGCAATGCACGGAAGGCAAGGAAAGAGTAACGGAAGGTAAGGAAGGCACGGGAAAGGAAGGCAAGGCAAGTGTAACGGAAGGAACGGCATGGCAAGGGGAAACAAGGCTAAGGCACGACAACGCACGGCTAGGCAATGCACGGAAAGGCAAGGAAAGGGTAACGCATGGGAAAGCACGGTCAGGCGATGCAAGGCTAAGGCATGACAACGCAAGGCTAGGCAATGCACGGAAAGCAAGCAAAGAGTAACGGAACGCAAGGAAGGCAAGGGAAAGCAAGGGAAGGCAAGGGTAACGGAAGGAACGGCACGGCAAGGGGTAACAAGGCTAAGGCACGGCAACGCAGGGCTAGGCAATGCACGGCAAGGCAAGGAAAGGGTAACGCAGGGGAAGTCACGGTCAGGTGAGGCAAGGATAAGGCACGACAATGCAAGGCTTGGCAATGCACGGCAAGGCAAGGAAAGAGTAACGGAAGGAAAGGAAGGCAAGTCAAAGCCAGGAAAGGCAAGTGTAACAAAAGGCACGCCACGGCAAGGGGAAACAAGGCTAAGGCACGACAACGCACGGCTAGGCAATGCACGGCAAGGCAAGGAAAGGGTAACGCAAGGCAAGGCACGGTGAGGCTAGGCAAGGCTAATGCACGACAACGCAAGGCTAGGCAATGCACGACAATGCAAGGAAAGCTTAAAGCAAAGGAAGGCACGGTCAGGCGAGATAAGGCTAAGGCACGACAACGCAAGGCTAGGCAATGCAGGGAAGGGAAGCAAAGAGTAACGGAAGGTAAGCAAGGCAAGGAAAAGCAAGGAAAGGCAAGGGTAACGGAAGGAACGGCACGGCAAGGGGGAATAAGTCTCAGGCACGACACCGAACGCTAGGCAATGAACGGCAAGGCAAGGAAAGGGTAACGCATGGGAAAGCACGGTCAGGCGAGGCAAGGCTAAGGCACGACAACGCAAGGCTAGGCAATGCACGGAAGGCAAGGAAAGAGTAACGGAAGGTAAGGAAGGCAAGGGAAAGGAAGGAAAGGCAAGTGTAACGGAAGGAACGGCATGGCAAGGGGAAAAAAGGCTAAGGCACGACAACGCACGGCTAGGCAATGCACGGAAAGGCAAGGAAAGGGTAACGCAAGGCAAGGCACGGTCAGGCGAGGCAAGGGTAATGCACGACAACGCAAGGCTACGCAGTGCACGGCTAGGCAAGGAAAGAGTAACGGAAGGAAAGTAAGGCAAGGCAAAGCAAGGCAAGGCAAGTGTAACAAAAGGCACGGCACGGCAAGGGGAAACAAGGCTAAGGCACGGCAACGCAAGGCTAAGCAATGCACGGCCAGGCAATGAAAGGGTAACGCAAGGAAAGGCACGGTTAGGCGAGGCAAGGCTAAGGCACGACAACGCAAGGCTAGGAAATGCACGGAAGGCAAGCAAAGAGTAACGGAAGGCAAGGAATGCAAGGCAAAGCAAGGCAACGCAAGCAAGGCTATGGCAAGGTGAAAAAAGGCTAAGGCACGACAAAGCAAGGCTAGGCAATGCACGGAAGGCAAGGAAAGAGTAACGGAATGGAAGGAAGGCAAGGCAAAGCAACGCAAAGCAAGCAAGGCTATGGCAAGGTGAAACAAGGCTAAGGCACCACAACGCACGGCTAGGCAATGCAAGGCCAGCCAAGGAAAAGGTAACGCAAGGCAAGGCACTGTGAGGAAAGGCAGGGCTAATGCACGACAGCGCAAGGCTAAGCAATTCACGGAAGGCAAGCAAAGAGTAACGGAAACCAAGGAAAAAAGGGAAAGCAAGGCAAGGCAAGGGTAACGGAAGGAACGGCACGGCAAGGGGAAACAAGGCTAAGGCACGACAACGCACGGCTAGGCAATGCAAGGCAAGGCAAGGAAAGGGTAACGCCAGGCAAGGCACGGTCAGGCAAGGCAAGGCTAATGCACGACAAGGCAAGGCTAGGCAGTGCACGGCAAGGCAAGGAAAGGGTAAGGCAAGGCAAGGCACTGTCAGGCGAGGCAAGACTAAGGCACGACAACGCAAGGCTAGGCAATGCACGGAAGGATGGAAAAGACTAACGGAAGGCAAGGAAAGCAAGGGAAAGCAAGGCAAGGCAAGGGTAACGGAAGGAACGGCACGGCAAGGGGAAACAAGGCTAAGGCACGACAACACAGGGCTAGGCAATGTAGGGCAAGGCAAGGATAGGGTAACGCAAGGCAAGGCACTGTTTGGGGAGGCAAGGCTAATGCACGACAACGCAAGGCTAGGAAATGCACGGAAAGCAAGCAAAGAGTAACGGAAGGCAAGGAATGCAAGGCAAAGCAAGGCAACGCAAGCAAGGCTATGGCAAGGCGAAAAAAGGGCTAAGGCACGACCACGCAAGCCTAGGCAATGCACGGAAGGCAAGCAAAGATTAACGGAAGGCAAGGAAGGCAAGGCAAACCAAGGCAACGCAAGCAAGGCTATGGCAAGGTGAAAAAAGGCTAAGACACGGCAACGCAAGGCTAGGCAATGCACGGAAGGCAAGCAAAGAGTAACGGAAGAAAAGGAAGGCAAGGGAAAGCAAGGCAAGGCAAGGGTAACGGAAGGAACGGCACGATAAGGGGAAACAAAGCTAAGGCACGAAAATGCAGGGCTAGGCAATGCACGGCAAGGAAAGGAAAGGGTAACGCAAGGCAAGGCACGGTGAGGCAAGACAAGGCAAATGCACGACAACGCACGGCTAGGCAAAGCACGGCAAGGCAAGGAAAGGGTACCACAAGGCAAGGCACGGTCAGGCGAGGAAAGGCTAAGCAACGACAACGGAAGGCTAGGCAATGCACGGAAGGCAAGCATAGAGTAACGGAAGGCAAGGAAGGCAAGGGAAAGCAAGGCAAGGCAATGGTAACGGAAGGAACGGCACGGCAAGGGGAAACAAGGCTAAGGCACGACAACGCACGGCTAGGCAATGCAATGCAAGGCAAGGAAAGGGTAACCCAAGGCAAGGCACGGTGACGCAAGGCAAGGCTGATGCACGACAACGCACGGCTAGGCAATTCACGGCAAGGCAAGGAAAGCGTAACGCAAGGCAAGGCACGGTTAGGCGAGGCAAGGCTAAGGCACGACAACGCAAGGCTAGGCAATGCACGGAAGGCAAGCAAAGAGTAACGGAAGGCAAGGAATGCAAGGGAAAGCAGGGGAAGGTAAGTGTAACAACAGGCACGGCACGGCAAGGGGAAACAAGGCTAAGGCACGACAACGCAAGGCTAAGCAATGCACGGAAGGCAAGCAAAGACTAACGGAAGGCAAGGAATGCAAAGGAAAGCAGGGGAAGGCAAGGGTAACGAAAGGAACGGCACGGTAAGGGGAAACAAGGCTAAGGCACGACAACACAGGGCTAGGCAATGCAGGGCAAGGCAAGGAAAGGGTAACGCAAGGCAAGGCACGGTTTGGGGAGGCAAGGCTAATGCACGACAACGCAAGGCTAGGCAATGCACGGAAGGCAAGCAAAGAGTAACGGAAGGGAAGGAAGGCAAGGGAAAGCAAGGCAAGGCAAGTGTAACAAAAGGCACGGCACGGCAAGGGGAAACAAGGCTAAGGCACGGCAACGCAAGGCTAGGCAGTGCACGGCTAGGCAAGGAAAGAGTAACGGAAGGAAAGGAAGGCAAGGCAAAGCAAGGCAAGGCAAGTGTAACAAAAGGCACGGCACGGCAAGGGGAAACAAGGCTAAGGCACGGGAACGCAAGGCTAAGCAATGCACGGCCAGGCAAGGAAAGGGTAACGCATGGGAAAGCACGGTCAGGCGAGGAAAGGCTAATGCATGACAACGCAAGGCTAGGCAATGCACGGAAGGCAAGCAAAGAGTAACGGAAGGCAAGGAAGGCAAGGGAAACCAAGGCAAGACAAGGGTAACGGAAGGAACGGCACGGCAAGGGGAAACAAGGCTAAGGCACGGCAACGCACGGCTAGGCAATGCACGGCAAGGCAAGGAAAGGGTAACGCAAGGGAAGGCACGGTGAGGCAAGGCAAGGCTGATGCACGACAACGCACGGCTAGGCAATGCACGGCAAGGCAAGGAAAGGGTAACGCAAGGAAAGGCACGGTCAGGCGAGGCAAGGCTAAGGCACGACAACGCAAGGCTAGGCAATGCACGGAAGGCAAGCAAAGAGTAACGGAAGGCAAGGAAGGCAAGGGAAAGCAGGGGAAGGCAAGAGTAACGGAAGGAACGGCACGGTAAGGGGAAACAAGGCTAAGGCACGACAACGTAGGGCTAGGCAATGCACGGCAAGGCAAGGAAAGGGTAACGCAAGGCAAGGCACGGTCAGGCGACGCAAGGGTAATGCACGACAACGCAAGGCTAGGCAGTGCACGGCTAGGCAAGGAAAGAGTAACGGAAGGAAAGGAAGGCAAGGCAAAGCAAGGCAAGGCAAGTGTAACAAAAGGCACGGCACGGCAAGGGGAAACAAGGCTAAGGCACGGCAACGCAAGGCTAAGCAATGCACGGCCAGGCAAGGAAAGGGTAACGCAAGGCAAGGCACGGTAAGGCAAGGCGAGGCTAATGCACGACAACGCACGGCTAGGCAGTGCACGGCTAGGCAAGGAAAGAGTAGCGGAAGGAAAGGAAGGCAAGGCAAAGCAAGGCAAGGCAAGTGTAACAAAAGGCAAGGCACGGCAAGGGGAAACAAGGCTAAGGAACGGCAACGGACGGCTAGGCAATGCACGGCCAGGCAAGGAAAGGGTAACGCAAGGCAAGGCACGGTAAGGCAAGACAAGGCTAATGCACGACAACGCACGGCTAGGCAATGCACGGCAAGGCAAGGAAAGGGTAACGCAAGGCAAGGCACAGTCAGGCGAGGCAAGGTTAATGCACGACAACGCAAGGCTAGGCAATGCACGGGAGGCAAGGAAAGAGTAACGGAAGGCAAGGAAGGCAAGGGAAACAAAGGCAAGGCAAGGGTAACGGAAGGAACGGCTCGGCAAGGGGAAACAAGGCTAAGGCACGGCAACGCAGGGCTAGGCAATGCACGGCAAGGCAAGGAAAGAGTAACGCAAGGCAAGGCACTGTCAGGCGAGGCAAAGCTAATGCACGACATCGCAAGGCTAGGCAGTGCACGGCTAGGCAAGGAAAGAGT
This sequence comes from Macrotis lagotis, assembly GCF_037893015.1. NCBI lineage: Eukaryota > Metazoa > Chordata > Mammalia > Peramelemorphia > Peramelidae > Macrotis > Macrotis lagotis. The sequence goes on along the minus strand of NW_027422037.1, from coordinate 332,955 downwards.
AACGGAAGGCAAGGAATGCAAGGCAAAGCAAGGCAACGCAAGCAAGGGAATGGCAAGGTGAGAAAAGGCTAAGGCACGACAGCGCAAGGCTAGGCAATGCACGGAAGACAAGCAAAGAGTAACGGAAGGCAAGGAAGGCAAGGCAAAGCAAGGCAAAGCAAGCAAGGTTATGGCAAGGTGAAACAAGGCTAAGGCACGACAACTCACGGCTAGGCAATGCACGGCCAACCAAGGAAAAGGTAACGCAAGGCATGGCACGGTGAGGCAAGGCAAGGCTAATGCACGACAACGCAAGGCTAGGCAATGCACGGAAGGCAAGCAAAGAGTAATGGAAACGAAGGAAGGCAAGCGAAAGCAAGGCAAGGCAAGGGTAACGGAAGGAACGGCACGGCAAGGGGAAACAAGGCTAAGGCACGACAACGCACGGCTAGGCAATGCACGGCAAGGCAAGGAAAGGGTAACGCCAGGCAAGGCACGGTCAGGCAAGGCAAGGCTAATGCACGAGAAGGCAAGGCTAGGCAGTGCACGGCAAGGCAAAGAAAGGGTAACGCAAGGCAAGGAACTGTCAGGCGAGGCAAGGCTAAGGCACGACAACGCACGGCTAGGCAATTCACGGCAATGCAAGGAAAGGGTAACGCAAGGCAAGGCACGGTCAGGCGAGGCAAGGCTAAGGCACGACAACGCAAGGCTAGGCAATGCACGGAAGGCAAGCAAAGAGTAACGGAAGGCAAGGAAGGCTAGGGAAAGCAGCGGAAGGCAAGGGTAACGGAAGGAAAGGCACGGTAAGGGGAAACAAGGCTAAGGCACGACAACACAGGGCTAGGCAATGCACGGCAAGGCAAGGAAAGGGTAACGCAAGGCAAGGCACGGTTAGGCGAGGCAAGGCTAAGGCACGACAACGCAAGGCTAGGCAATGCACGGAAGGCAAGCAAAGAGTAACGGAAGGCAAGGAATGCAAGGGAAAGCAGGGGAAGGTAAGTGTAACAACAGGCACGGCACGGCAAGGGGAAACAAGGCTAAGGCACGACAACGCAAGGCTAAGCAATGCACGGAAGGCAAGCAAAGACTAACGGAAGGCAAGGAATGCAAAGGAAAGCAGGGGAAGGCAAGGGTAACGAAAGGAACGGCACGGTAAGGGGAAACAAGGCTAAGGCACGACAACACAGGGCTAGGCAATGCAGGGCAAGGCAAGGAAAGGGTAACGCAAGGCAAGGCACGGTTTGGGGAGGCAAGGCTAATGCACGACAACGCAAGGCTAGGCAATTCACGGAAGGCAAGCAAAGAGTAACGGAAGGCAAGGAAGGCAAGGGAAAGCAAGGCAAGGCAAGTGTAACAAAAGGCACGGCACGGCAAGGGGAAACAAGGCTAAGGCACGGCAACGCAAGGCTAGGCAGTGCACGGCTAGGCAAGGAAAGAGTAACGGAAGGAAAGGAAGGCAAGGCAAAGCAAGGCAAGGCAAGTGTAACAAAAGGCACGGCACGGCAAGGGGAAACAAGGCTAAGGCACGGCAACGCAAGGCTAAGCAATGCACGGCCAGGCAAGGAAAGGGTAACGCATGGGAAAGCACGGTCAGGCGAGGAAAGGCTAATGCATGACAACGCAAGGCTAGGCAATGCACGGAAGGCAAGCAAAGAGTAACGGAAGGCAAGGAAGGCAAGGGAAACCAAGGCAAGACAAGGGTAACGGAAGGAACGGCACGGCAAGGGGAAACAAGGCTAAGGCACGGCAACGCACGGCTAGGCAATGCACGGCAAGGCAAGGAAAGGGTAACGCAAGGGAAGGCACGGTGAGGCAAGGCAAGGCTGATGCACGACAACGCACGGCTAGGCAATGCACGGCAAGGCAAGGAAAGGGTAACGCAAGGCAAGGCACGGTCAGGCGAGGCAAGGCTAAGGCACGACAACGCAAGGCTAGGCAATGCACGGAAGGCAAGCAAAGAGTAACGGAAGGCAAGGAAGGCAAGGGAAAGCAGGGGAAGGCAAGAGTAACGGAAGGAACGGCACGGTAAGGGGAAACAAGGCTAAGGCACGACAACACAGGGCTAGGCAATGCACGGCAAGGCAAGGAAAGGGTAACGCAAGGCAAGGCACGGTCAGGCGAGGCAAGGGTAATGCATGACAACGCAAGGCTACGCAGTGCATGGCTACGCAAGGAAAGAGTAACGGGAGGAAAGGAAGGCAAGGCAAAGCAAGGCAAGGCAAGTGTAACAAAAGGCACGGCACGGCAAGGGGAAACAAGGCTAAGGCACGGCAACGCAAGGCTAAGCAATGCACGGCCAGGCAAGGAAAGGGTAACGCAAGGCAAGGCACGGTAAGGCAAGGCGAGGCTAATGCACGACAACGCACGGCTAGGCAGTGCACGGCTAGGCAAGAAAGAGTAACGGAAGGAAAGGAAGGCAAGGCAAAGCAAGGCAAGGCAAGTGTAACAAAAGGCAAGGCACGGCAAGGGGAAACAAGGCTAAGGAACGGCAACGCACGGCTAGGCAATGCACGGCCAGGCAAGGAAAGGGTAACGCAAGGCAAGGCACGGTAAGGCAAGACAAGGCTAATGCACGACAACGCACGGCTAGGCAATGCACGGCAAGGCAAGGAAAGGGTAACGCAAGGCAAAGCACGGTTAGGCGAGGCAAGGCTAAGGCACGACAACGCAAGGCTAGGCAATGCACGGAAGGCAAGCAAAGAGTAACGGAAGGCAAGGAATGCAAGGTAAAGCAAGGCAACGCAAGCAAGGCTATGGCAAGGCGAAAAAAGGCTAAGGCACGAGCACGCAAGCCTAGGCAATGCACGGAAGGCAAGCAAAGTGTAACGGAAGGCAAGGAAGGCAAGGCAAACCAAGGCAACGCAAGCAAGGCTATGGCAAGGCGAAAAAAGGCTAAGGCGCGACCACGCAAGCCTAGGCAATGCACTGAAGGCAAGCAAAGTGTAACGGAAGGCAAGGAAGGCAAGGCAAACCAAGGCAACGCAAGCAAGGCTATGGCAAGGTGAAAAAAGGCTAAGACACGACAACGCAAGGCTAGGCAATGCACGGAAGGCAAGCAAAGAGTAACGGAAGGTAAGGAAGGCAAGGGAAAGCAAGGAAAGGCAAGTGTAACGGAAGGAACGGCACGGCAAGGGGAAACAAGGCTAAGGCACGACAACGCACGCTAGGCAATGCACGGCAAGGCAAGGAAAGGGTAACGCATGGGATAGCACGGTCAGGCGAGGCAAGCCTAAGGCATGACAACGCAAGGCTAGGAAATGCACGGAAAGCAAGCAAAGAGTAACGGAACGCAAGGAAGGCAAGGGAAAGCAAGGGAAGGCAAGGGTAACGGAAGGAACGGCACGGCAAGGGGTAACAAGGCTAAGGCACGACAACGCAGGGCTGGGCAATGCACGGCAAGGCAAGGAAAGAGTAACGGAAGGAACGGAAGGCAAGGCAAAGCCAGGCAAGGCAAGTGTATCAAAAGGCACGCAACGGCAATGGGAAACAAGGCTAAGGCACGACAACACACGGCTAGGAAATGCACGGCAAGGCAAGGAAAGGGTAACGCAAGGCAAGGCACGGTGAGGGTAGGCAAGGCTAATGCACGACAACGCACGGCTAGGCAATGCACGGCAAGGCAAGGAAAGGGTAACGCAAGGCAAGGCACGGTCAGGCGAGGCAAGGCTAATGCACGACAACGCAAGGCTAGGCAATGCAAGGAAGGCAAGCAAAGAGTAACGGAAGGCAAGGAAGGCAAGGGAAACCAAGGCAAGTCAAGTGTAACAACAGGCACGGCACGGCAAGGGGAAACAAAGCTAAGGCACGACAACGCAAGGCTAGGCAATGCACGGAAGGCAAGCAAAGAGTAACGGAAGGCAAGGAATGCAAAGGAAAGCAGGGGAAATCAAGGGTAACGAAAAGAACGGCACGGTAAGGGGAAACAAGGCTAAGGCACGACAACACAGGGCTAGGCAATGCAGGACAAGGCAAGGAAAGGGTAACGCAAGGCAAGGCACGGTTTGGGGAGGCAAGGCTAATGCACGACAACGCAAGGCTAGGCAATGCACGTAAGGCAAGCAAAGAGTAACGGAAGGCAAGGAAGGCAAGGGAAAGCAAGGCAAGGCAAGGGTAACGGAAGGAACGGCACGGCAAGGGGAAACAAGGCTAACTCACGTCAACGCACGGCTAGGCAATGCACGGCAAGGCAAGGAAAGGGTAACGCAAGGCAAGGCACGGTCAGGCGAGGCAAGGCTAAGGCACGACAACGCAAGGCTAGGCAATGCACGGAAGGCAAGCAAAGAGTAACGGAAGGCAAGGAAGGCAAGGGAAACAGGGGAAGGTATGGGTAACGGAAGGAACGGCACGGTAAGGGGAAACAAGGCTAAGGCACGACAACGCACGGCTAGGCAATGCACGGCAAGGCAAGGAAAGGGTAACGCAAGGCAAGGCACGGTGAGGCAAGGCAAGGCTGATGCACGACAACGCACGGCTAGGCAATGCACGGCAAGGCAAAGAAAGGGTAACGCAAGGCAAGGCACGGTCAGGCGAGGCAAGGGTAATGCACGACAACGCAAGGCTAGGCAATGCACGGAAGGCAAGCAAAGAGTAACGGAAGGCAAGGAAGGCAAGGGAAAGCAGGGGAAGGCAAGGGTAACGGAAGGAACGGCACGGTAAGGGGAAACAAGTCTAAGGAACGACAACGCAGGGCTACGCAATGCACGGCAAGGCAAGGAAAGGGTAACGCAAGGCAAGGCACGGTAAGGCGAGGCAAGGGTAATGTACGACAACGCAAGGCTACGCAGTGCACGGCTAGGCAAGGAAAGAGTAACGGAAGGAAAGGAAGGCAAGGCAAAGCAAGGCAAGGCAAGTGTAACTAAAGGCACGGTACGGCAAGGGGAAACAAGGCTAAGGCACGGCAACGCAATGCTAAGCAATGCACGGCCAGGCAAGGAAAGGGTAACGCAAGGCAAGGCACGGTTAGGCGAGGCAAGGCTAAGGCACGACAACGCAAGGCTAGGAAATGCACGGAAGGCAAGCAAAGAGTAACGGAATGGAAGGAAGGCAAGGCAAAGCAACGCAAAGCAAGCAAGGCTATGGCAAGGTGAAACAAGGCTAAGGCACCACAACGCACGGCTAGGCAATGCAAGGCCAGCCAAGGAAAAGGTAACGCAAGACAAGGCACTGTGAGGAAAGGCAGGGCTAATGCACGACAGCGCAAGGCTAAGCAATGCACGGAAGGCAAGCAAAGAGTAACGGAAACCAAGGAAGGCAAGGGAAAGTAAGGCAAGGCAAGGGTACCGGAAGGAAGGGCACGGCAAGGGGAAACAAAGCTAAGGCACGACAACGCACGGCTAGGCAATGCACGGCAAGGCAATGAAAGGGTAACGCTAGGAAAGGCACGGTCAGGCAAGGCAAGGCTAATGCACGACAAGGCAAGGCTAGGCAGTGCACGGCAAGGCAAGGAAAGGGTAACGCAAGGCAAGGCACTGTCAGGCGAGACAAAGCTAAGGCACGACAACGCAAGGCTAGGCAATGCACGGAACGAAAGCAAAGAGTAACGGAAGGCAAGGAAAGCAAGGGAAAGCAAGGCAAGGTAAGGGTAACACAAGGCAAGGCACGGTGAGGCAAGGCAAGGCTGTCGCACGACAACGCACGGCTAGGCAATTCACGGCAAGGCAAGGAAAGGGTAACGCAAGGCAAGGCACGGTTCGGCGAGGCAAGGCTAATGCACGACAACGCAAGGCTAGGCAATGCACGGAAGGCAAGCAAAGAGTAACGGAAGGCAAGGAAGGCAAGGGAAACCAAGGCAAGGCAAGGGTAACGGAAGGAACGGCTCGGCAAGGGGAAACAAGGCTAAGGCACGGCAACGCAGGGCTAGGCAATGCACGGCAAGGCAAGGAAAGGGTAACGCAAGGCAAGGCACTGTCAGGCGAGGCAAAGCTAATGCACGACATCGCAAGGCTAGGCAGTGCACGGCTAGGCAAGGAAAGAGTAACGGAAGGAAAGGAAGGCAAGGCAAAGCAAGGCAAGGCAAGTGTAACAAAAGGCACGGCACGGCAAGGGGAAACAAGGCGAAGGCACGACAACGCAAGGCTAGGCAATGCACGGAAGGCAAGCAAAGAGTAACGGAAGGCAAGGAAGGCAAGGGAAAGCAGGGGAAGGCAAGGGTAACGAAAGGAACGGCACGGTAAGGGGAAACAAGGCTAAGGCACGACAACACAGGGCTAGGCAATGCAGGGCAAGGCAAGGAAAGGGTAAGGCAAGGCAAGGCACGGTTTGGGGTGGCAAGGCTAATGCACGACAACGCAAGGCTAGGCAGTGCACGGCTAGGCAAAGAAAGAGTAACGGAAGGAAAGGAAGGCAAGGCAAAGCAAGGCAAGTCAAGTGTAACAAAAGGCAAGGCACGGCAAGGGGAAACAAGGCTAAGGAATGGCAACGCACGGCTAGGCAATGCACGGCCAGGCAAGGAAAGGGTAACGCAAGGCAAGGCACGGTAATGCAAGACAAGGCTAATGCACGACAACGCACGGCTAGGCAATGCACGGCAAGGAAAGGAAAGGGTAACGCAAGGCAAGGCACGGTCAGGCGAGGCAAGGCTAATGCACGACAACGCAAGTCTAGGCAATGCACGGAAGGCAAGGAAAGAGTAACGGAAGGCAAGGAAGGCAAGGGAAAGCAAGGCAAGGCAAGGATAACGGAAGGAACGGCACGGCAAGGGGAAACAAGGCTAAGGCACGGCAACCCACGGCTAGGCAATGCACGGCAAGGCAAGGAAAGGGTAACGCAAGGCATGGCACGGTGAGGCAAGGTAAGGCTGATGCACGACAATGCACGGCTAGGCAATGCACGGCAAGGCAAGTAAACGGTAACGGAAGGCAAGGCACGGTCAGTCGAGGCAAGGCTAAGGCACGACAACGCAAGGCTAGGCAATGCACGAAAGGCAAGCAAAGAGTAACGGAAGGCAAGGAATGCAAGGCAAAGGAAGGCAACGCAAGCAAGGCTATGGCAAGGTGAAAAAATGCTAAGGCACGACAACGCAAAGCTAGGCAATGCACGGAAGGCACGCAAAGAGTAAAGGAATGGAAGGAAGGCAAGGCAAAGTAAGGCAAAGCAAGCAAGGCTGTGGCAAGGTGAAACAAGGCTAAGGCACCACAACGCACGGCTAGGCAATGCACGGCCACCCAAGGAAAAGGTAACGCAAGGCAAGGCACTGTGAGGCAAGGAAGGATAATGCACGACAGCGCAAGGCTAAGCAATGCACGGAAGGCAAGCAAAGAGTAACGGAAACCAAGGAAAAAAGGGAAAGCAAGGCAAGGCAAGGGTAACGGAAGGAACGGCACGGCAAGGGGAAACAAGGCTAAGGCACGACAACGCACGGCTAGGCAATGCAAGGCAAGGCAAGGAAAGGGTAACGCCAGGCAAGGCACGGTCAGGCAAGGCAAGGCTAATGCACGACAAGGCAAGGCTAGGCAGTGCACGGCAAAGCAAGGAAAGGGTAAGGCAAGGCAAGGCACTGTCAGGCGAGGCAAGACTAAGGCACGACAACGCAAGGCTAGGCAATGCACGGAAGGATAGAAAAGACTAACGGAAGGCAAGGAAAGCAAGGGAAAGCAAGGCAAGGCAAGGGTAACGGAAGGAACGGCACGGCAAGGGGAAACAAGGCTAAGGCACGACAACACAGGGCTAGGCAATGCAGGGCAAGGCAAGGAAAGGGTAACGCAAGGCAAGGCACTGTTTGGGGAGGCAAGGCTAATGCACGACAACGCAAGGCTAGGAAATGCACGGAAAGCAAGCAAAGAGTAACGGAAGGCAAGGAATGCAAGGCAAAGCAAGGCAACGCAAGCAAGGCTATGGCAAGGCGAAAAAAGGCTAAGGCACGACCACGCAAGCCTAGGCAATGCACGGAAGGCAAGCAAAGAGTAACGGAAGGCAAGGAAGGCAAGGCAAACCAAGGCAACGCAAGCAAGGCTATGGCAAGGTGAAAAAAGGCTAAGACACGGCAACGCAAGGCTAGGCAATGCACGGAAGGCAAGCAAAGAGTAACGGAAGAAAAGGAAGGCAAGGGAAAGCAAGGCAAGGCAAGGGTAACGGAAGGAACGGCACGATAAGGGGAAACAAGGCTAAGGCACGACAACACAGGGCTAGGCAATGCAGGGCAAGGCAAGGTAAGGGTAACGTAAGGCAAGGCACGGTCAGGCGAGGCAAGGCTAAGGCACGACAACGCAGGGCTAGGCAATTCACGGCAAGGCAAGGAAAGCGTAACGGAAGGCAAGGCACGGTTAGGCGAGGCAAGGCTAAGGCACGACAACGCAAGGCTAGGCAATGCACGGAAGGCAAGCAAAGAGTAACGGAAGGCAAGGAATGCAAGGGAAAGCAGGGGAAGGCAAGGGTAACGAAAGGAACGGCACGGTAAGGTGAAACAAGGCTAAGGCGCGACAACACAGGGCTAGGCAATGCAGGGCAAGGCAAGGTAAGGGTAACGTAAGGCAAGGCACGGTCAGGCGAGGCAAGGCTAAGGCACGACAACGCAAGGCTAGGCAAAGCACGGAAGGCAAGGAAAGAGTAACGGAACGCAAGGAAGGCAAGGGAAAGCAAGGCAAGGCAAGGTTAACGGAAGGAACGGCACGGCAAAGGGAAACAATGCTAAGGCAAGGCAACGCAGGGCTAGGCAATGCACGGCAAGGCAAGGAAAGGGTAACGCAAGGCAAGGCACTGTCAGGCGAGGCAAAGCTAATGCACGACAACGCAAGGCTAGGCAATGCACGGAAGGCAAGCAAAGAGTAACGGAAACGAAGGAAGGCAAGCGAAAGCAAGGCAAGGCAAGGGTAACGGAAGGAACGGCACGGCAAGGGGAAACAAGTATAAGGCACGACAACGCACGGCTAGGCAATGCACGGCAAGGCAAGGAAAGGGTAACGCCAGGCAAGGCACGGTCAGGCAAGGCAAGGCTAATGCACGACAACGCAACGCTAGGCAATGCACGGCAATGCAAGGAAAGGGTAAGGCAAGGCAAGGCACGATCAGGCGAGGCAAGGCTAAGGCACGAAAACGCAAAGCTAGGCAATGCACGGAAGGAAAGCAAAGAGTAACGGAAGTGAAGGAAAGCAAGGGAAAGCAAGGCAAGGTAAGGGTAACGCAAGGCAAGGCACGGTGAGGCAAGCCAAGGCTGATGCACGACAACGCACGGCTAGGCAATTCACGGCAAGGCAAGGAAAGGGTAACGCAAGGCAAGGCACGGTCAGGCGAGGCAAGGCTAAGGCACGACAACGCAAGTCTAGGCAATGCACGGAAGGCAAGCAAAGAGTAACGGAAGGCAAGGAAGGCTAGGGAAAGCAGCGGAAGGCAAGGGTAACGGAAGGAAAGGCACGGTAAGGGGAAACAAGGCTAAGGCACGACAACACAGGGCTAGGCAATGCACGGCAAGGCAAGGAAAGGGTAACGCAAGGCAAGGCACGGTCAGGCGAGGCAAGGGTAATGCATGACAACGAAAGGCTACGCAGTGCATGGCTACGCAAGGAAAGAGTAACGGAAGGAAAGGAAGGCAAGGCAAAGCAAGGCAAGGCAAGTGTAACAAAAGGCACGGCACGGCAAGGGGAAACAAGGCTAAGGCACGGCAACGCAAGGCTAAGCAATGCACGGCCAGGCAAGGAAAGGGTAACGCAAGGCAAGGCACGGTAAGGCAAGGCGAGGCTAATGCACGACAACGCACGGCTAGGAAGTGCACGGCTAGGCAAGAAAGAGTAACGGAAGGAAAGGAAGGCAAGGCAAAGCAAGGCAAGGCAAGTGTAACAAAAGGCAAGGCACGTCAAGGGGAAACAAGGCTAAGGAACGGCAACGCACGGCTAGGCAATGCACGGCCAGGCAAGGAAAGGGTAACGCAAGGCAAGGCACGGTAAGGCAAGACAAGGCTAATGCACGACAACGCACGGCTAGGCAATGCACGGCAAGGCAAGGAAAGGGTAACGCAAGGCAAGGCACGGTTAGGCGAGGCAAGGCTAAGGCACGACAACGCAAGGCTAGGCAATGCACGGAAGGCAAGCAAAGAGTAACGGAAGGCAAGGAATGCAAGGCAAAGCAAGGCAACGCAAGCAAGGCTATGGCAAGGCGAAAAAAGGCTAAGGCACGACCACGCAAGCCTAGGCAATGCACGGAAGGCAAGCAAAGAGTAACGGAAGGTAAGGAAGGCAAGGGAAAGAAAGGAAAGGCAAGTGTAACGGAAGGAACGGCACGGCAAGGGGAAACAAGGCTAAGGCACGACAACGCACGCTAGGCAATGCACGGCAAGGCAAGCAAAGGGTAACGCATGGGAAAGCACGGTCAGGCGAGGCAAGCCGAAGGCATGACAACGCAAGGCTAGGCAATGCACGGAAAGCAAGCAAAGAGTAACAGAACGCAAGGAAGGCAAGGGAAAGCAAGGGAAGGCAAGGGTAACGGAAGGAACGGCACGGCAAGTGGTAACAAGGCTAAGGCACGACAACGCAGGGCTAGGCAATGCACGGCAAGGCAAGGAAAGAGTAACGGAAGGAACGGAAGGCAAGGCAAAGCCAGGCAAGGCAAGTGTAACAAAAGGCACGCAACGGCAATGGGAAACAAGGCTAAGGCACGACAACACACGGCTAGGAAATGCACGGCAAGGCAAGGAAAGGGTAACGCAAGGCAAGGCACGGTGAGGCAAGGCAAAGCTGATGCACGAGAACGCACGTCTAGGCAATGCACGGCAAGGCAAACAAAGGGTAACGCAAGGCAAGGCACGGTCAGGCGAGGCAAGGGTAATGCACGACAACGCAATGCTAGGCAATGCACGGAAGGCAAGCAAAGAGTAACGGAAGGCAAGGAAGGCAAGGGAAAGCAGCGGAAGGCAAGGGTAACGGAAGGAACGGCACGGTAAGGGGAAACAAGTCTAAGGCACGACAACACAGGGCTACGCAATGCACGGCAAGGCAAGGAAAGGGTAACGCAAGGCAAGGCACGGTCAGGCGAGGCAAGGGTAATGCACGACAACGCAAGGCTACGCAGTGCACGGCTAGGCAAGGAAAGAGTAACGGAAGGAAAGGAAGGCAAGGCAAAGCAAGGCAAGGCAAGTGTAACAAAAGGCACGGCACGGCAAGGGGAAACAAGGCAAAGGCACGGCAACGCAAGGCTAAGCAATGCACGGCCAGGCAAGGAAAGGGTAACGCAAGGCAAGGCACGGTTAGGCGAGGCAAGGCTAAGGCACGACAACGCAAGGCTAGGAAATGCACGGAAGGCAAGCAAAGAGTAACGGAAGGCAAGGAATGCAAGGCAAAGCAAGGCAACGCAAGCAAGGCTATGGCAAGGCGAAAAAAGGCTAAGGCACGACAAAGCAAGGCTAGGCAATGCACGGAAGGCAAGCAAAGAGTAACGGAATGGAAGGAAGGCAAGGCAAAGCAACGCAAAGCAAGCAAGGCTATGGCAAGGTGAAACAAGGCTAAGGCACCACAACGCACGGCTAGGCAATGCAAGGCCAGCCAAGGAAAAGGTAACGCAAGGCAAGGCACTGTGAGGAAAGGCAGGGCTAATGCACGACAGCGCAAGGCTAAGCAATGCACGGAAGGCAAGCAAAGAGTAACGGAAACCAAGGAAGGCAAGGGAAAGTAAGGCAAGGCAAGGGTACCGGAAGGAAGGGCACGGCAAGGGGAAACAAGGCTAAGGCACGACAACGCACGGCTAGGCAATGCACGGCAAGTCAAGGAAAGGGTAACGCTAGGCAAGGCACGGTCAGGCAAGGCAAGGCTAATGCACGACAAGGCAAGTCTAGGCAATGCACGGAAGGCAAGGAAAGAGTAACGGAAGGCAAGGAAGGCAAGGGAAAGCAAGGCAAGGCAAGGATAACGGAAGGAACGGCACGGCAAGGGGAAACAAGGCTAAGGCACGGCAACCCACGGCTAGGCAATGCACGGCAAGGCAAGGAAAGGGTAACGCAAGGCATGGCACGGTGAGGCAAGGCAAGGCTGATGCACGACAATGCACGGCTAGGCAATGCACGGCAAGGCAAGTAAACGGTAACGGAAGGCAAGGCACGGTCAGTCGAGGCAAGGCTAAGGCACGACAACGCAAGGCTAGGCAATGCACGGAAGGCAAGCAAAGAGTAACGGAAGGCAAGGAATGCAAGGCAAAGCAAGGCAACGCAAGCAAGGCTATGGCAAGGTGAAAAAATGCTAAGGCACGACAACGCAAAGCTAGGCAATGCACGGAAGGCACGCAAAGAGTAAAGGAATGGAAGGAAGGCAAGGCAAAGTAAGGCAAAGCAAGCAAGGCTGTGGCAAGGTGAAACAAGGCTAAGGCACCACAACGCACGGCTAGGCAATGCACGGCCACCCAAGGAAAAGGTAACGCAAGGCAAGGCACTGTGAGGCAAGGAAGGATAATGCACGACAGCGCAAGGCTAAGCAATGCACGGAAGGCAAGCAAAGAGTAACGGAAACCAAGGAAAAAAGGGAAAGCAAGGCAAGGCAAGGGTAACGGAAGGAACGGCACGGCAAGGGGAAACAAGGCTAAGGCACGACAACGCACGGCTAGGCAATGCAAGGCAAGGCAAGGAAAGGGTAACGCCAGGCAAGGCACGGTCAGGCAAGGCAAGGCTAATGCACGACAAGGCAAGGCTAGGCAGTGCACGGCAAAGCAAGGAAAGGGTAAGGCAAGGCAAGGCACTGTCAGGCGAGGCAAGACTAAGGCACGACAACGCAAGGCTAGGCAATGCACGGAAGGATAGAAAAGACTAACGGAAGGCAAGGAAAGCAAGGGAAAGCAAGGCAAGGCAAGGGTAACGGAAGGAACGGCACGGCAAGGGGAAACAAGGCTAAGGCACGACAACACAGGGCTAGGCAATGCAGGGCAAGGCAAGGAAAGGGTAACGCAAGGCAAGGCACTGTTTGGGGAGGCAAGGCTAATGCACGACAACGCAAGGCTAGGAAATGCACGGAAAGCAAGCAAAGAGTAACGGAAGGCAAGGAATGCAAGGCAAAGCAAGGCAACGCAAGCAAGGCTATGGCAAGGCGAAAAAAGGCTAAGGCACGACCACGCAAGCCTAGGCAATGCACGGAAGGCAAGCAAAGAGTAACGGAAGGCAAGGAAGGCAAGGCAAACCAAGGCAACGCAAGCAAGGCTATGGCAAGGTGAAAAAAGGCTAAGACACGGCAACGCAAGGCTAGGCAATGCACGGAAGGCAAGCAAAGAGTAACGGAAGAAAAGGAAGGCAAGGGAAAGCAAGGCAAGGCAAGGGTAACGGAAGGAACGGCACGATAAGGGGAAACAAAGCTAAGGCACGAAAATGCAGGGCTAGGCAATGCACGGCAAGGAAAGGAAAGGGTAACGCAAGGCAAGGCACGGTGAGGCAAGACAAGGCAAATGCACGACAACGCACGGCTAGGCAATGCACGGCAAGGCAAGGAAAGGGTACCGCAAGGCAAGGCACGGTCAGGCGAGGAAAGGCTAAGGAACGACAACGGAAGGCTAGGCAATGCACGGAAGGCAAGCAAAGAGTAACGGAAGGCAAGGAAGGCAAGGGAAAACAAGGCAAGGCAATGGTAACGGAAGGAACGGCACGGCAAGGGGAAACAAGGCTAAGGCACGACAACGCACGGCTAGGCAATGCAATGCAAGGCAAGGAAAGGGTAACGCAAGGCAAGGCACGGTGACGCAAGGCAAGGCTGATGCACGACAACGCACGGCTAGGCAATTCACGGCAAGGCAAGGAAAGCGTAACGGAAGGCAAGGCACGGTTAGGCGAGGCAAGGCTAAGGCACGACAACGCAAGGCTAGGCAATGCACGGAAGGCAAGCAAAGAGTAACGGAAGGCAAGGAATGCAAGGGAAAGCAGGGGAAGGCAAGGGTAACGAAAGGAACGGCACGGTAAGGTGAAACAAGGCTAAGGCGCGACAACACAGGGCTAGGCAATGCAGGGCAAGGCAAGGTAAGGGTAACGTAAGGCAAGGCACGGTCAGGCGAGGCAAGGCTAAGGCACGACAACGCAAGGCTAGGCAAAGCACGGAAGGCAAGGAAAGAGTAACGGAACGCAAGGAAGGCAAGGGAAAGCAAGGCAAGGCAAGGTTAACGGAAGGAACGGCACGGCAAAGGGAAACAATGCTAAGGCACGGCAACGCAGGGCTAGGCAATGCACGGCAAGGCAAGGAAAGGGTAACGCAAGGCAAGGCACTGTCAGGCGAGGCAAAGCTAATGCACGACAACGCAAGGCTAGGCAATGCACGGAAGGCAAGCAAAGAGTAACGGAAACGAAGGAAGGCAAGCGAAAGCAAGGCAAGGCAAGGGTAACGGAAGGAACGGCACGGCAAGGGGAAACAAGTATAAGGCACGACAACGCACGGCTAGGCAATGCACGGCAAGGCAAGGAAAGGGTAACGCCAGGCAAGGCACGGTCAGGCAAGGCAAGGCTAATGCACGACAACGCAACGCTAGGCAATGCACGGCAATGCAAGGAAAGGGTAAGGCAAGGCAAGGCACGATCAGGCGAGGCAAGGCTAAGGCACGAAAACGCAAAGCTAGGCAATGCACGGAAGGAAAGCAAAGAGTAACGGAAGTGAAGGAAAGCAAGGGAAAGCAAGGCAAGGTAAGGGTAACGCAAGGCAAGGCACGGTGAGGCAAGCCAAGGCTGATGCACGACAACGCACGGCTAGGCAATTCACGGCAAGGCAAGGAAAGGGTAACGCAAGGCAAGGCACGGTCAGGCGAGGCAAGGCTAAGGCACGACAACGCAAGTCTAGGCAATGCACGGAAGGCAAGCAAAGAGTAACGGAAGGCAAGGAAGGCTAGGGAAAGCAGCGGAAGGCAAGGGTAACGGAAGGAAAGGCACGGTAAGGGGAAACAAGGCTAAGGCACGACAACACAGGGCTAGGCAATGCACGGCAAGGCAAGGAAAGGGTAACGCAAGGCAAGGCACGGTCAGGCGAGGCAAGGGTAATGCATGACAACGAAAGGCTACGCAGTGCATGGCTACGCAAGGAAAGAGTAACGGAAGGAAAGGAAGGCAAGGCAAAGCAAGGCAAGGCAAGTGTAACAAAAGGCACGGCACGGCAAGGGGAAACAAGGCTAAGGCACGGCAACGCAAGGCTAAGCAATGCACGGCCAGGCAAGGAAAGGGTAACGCAAGGCAAGGCACGGTAAGGCAAGGCGAGGCTAATGCACGACAACGCACGGCTAGGCAGTGCACGGCTAGGCAAGAAAGAGTAACGGAAGGAAAGGAAGGCAAGGCAAAGCAAGGCAAGGCAAGTGTAACAAAAGGCAAGGCACGTCAAGGGGAAACAAGGCTAAGGAACGGCAACGCACGGCTAGGCAATGCACGGCCAGGCAAGGAAAGGGTAACGCAAGGCAAGGCACGGTAAGGCAAGACAAGGCTAATGCACGACAACGCACGGCTAGGCAATGCACGGCAAGGCAAGGAAAGGGTAACGCAAGGCAAGGCACGGTTAGGCGAGGCAAGGCTAAGGCACGACAACGCAAGGCTAGGCAATGCACGGAAGGCAAGCAAAGAGTAACGGAAGGCAAGGAATGCAAGGCAAAGCAAGGCAACGCAAGCAAGGCTATGGCAAGGCGAAAAAAGGCTAAGGCACGACCACGCAAGCCTAGGCAATGCACGGAAGGCAAGCAAAGAGTAACGGAAGGTAAGGAAGGCAAGGGAAAGAAAGGAAAGGCAAGTGTAACGGAAGGAACGGCACGGCAAGGGGAAACAAGGCTAAGGCACGACAACGCACGCTAGGCAATGCACGGCAAGGCAAGCAAAGGGTAACGCATGGGAAAGCACGGTCAGGCGAGGCAAGCCGAAGGCATGACAACGCAAGGCTAGGCAATGCACGGAAAGCAAGCAAAGAGTAACAGAACGCAAGGAAGGCAAGGGAAAGCAAGGGAAGGCAAGGGTAACGGAAGGAACGGCACGGCAAGTGGTAACAAGGCTAAGGCACGACAACGCAGGGCTAGGCAATGCACGGCAAGGCAAGGAAAGAGTAACGGAAGGAACGGAAGGCAAGGCAAAGCCAGGCAAGGCAAGTGTAACAAAAGGCACGCAACGGCAATGGGAAACAAGGCTAAGGCACGACAACACACGGCTAGGAAATGCACGGCAAGGCAAGGAAAGGGTAACGCAAGGCAAGGCACGGTGAGGCAAGGCAAAGCTGATGCACGAGAACGCACGTCTAGGCAATGCACGGCAAGGCAAACAAAGGGTAACGCAAGGCAAGGCACGGTCAGGCGAGGCAAGGGTAATGCACGACAACGCAATGCTAGGCAATGCACGGAAGGCAAGCAAAGAGTAACGGAAGGCAAGGAAGGCAAGGGAAAGCAGCGGAAGGCAAGGGTAACGGAAGGAACGGCACGGTAAGGGGAAACAAGTCTAAGGCACGACAACACAGGGCTACGCAATGCACGGCAAGGCAAGGAAAGGGTAACGCAAGGCAAGGCACGGTCAGGCGAGGCAAGGGTAATGCACGACAACGCAAGGCTACGCAGTGCACGGCTAGGCAAGGAAAGAGTAACGGAAGGAAAGGAAGGCAAGGCAAAGCAAGGCAAGGCAAGTGTAACAAAAGGCACGGCACGGCAAGGGGAAACAAGGCAAAGGCACGGCAACGCAAGGCTAAGCAATGCACGGCCAGGCAAGGAAAGGGTAACGCAAGGCAAGGCACGGTTAGGCGAGGCAAGGCTAAGGCACGACAACGCAAGGCTAGGAAATGCACGGAAGGCAAGCAAAGAGTAACGGAAGGCAAGGAATGCAAGGCAAAGCAAGGCAACGCAAGCAAGGCTATGGCAAGGCGAAAAAAGGCTAAGGCACGACAAAGCAAGGCTAGGCAATGCACGGAAGGCAAGCAAAGAGTAACGGAATGGAAGGAAGGCAAGGCAAAGCAACGCAAAGCAAGCAAGGCTATGGCAAGGTGAAACAAGGCTAAGGCACCACAACGCACGGCTAGGCAATGCAAGGCCAGCCAAGGAAAAGGTAACGCAAGGCAAGGCACTGTGAGGAAAGGCAGGGCTAATGCACGACAGCGCAAGGCTAAGCAATGCACGGAAGGCAAGCAAAGAGTAACGGAAACCAAGGAAGGCAAGGGAAAGTAAGGCAAGGCAAGGGTACCGGAAGGAAGGGCACGGCAAGGGGAAACAAGGCTAAGGCACGACAACGCACGGCTAGGCAATGCACGGCAAGTCAAGGAAAGGGTAACGCTAGGCAAGGCACGGTCAGGCAAGGCAAGGCTAATGCACGACAAGGCAAGGCTAGGCAGTGCACGGCAAGGCAAGGAAAGGGTAACGCAAGGCAAGGCACTGTCAGGCGAGGCAAGGCTAAGGGACGACAACGCAAGGCTAGGCAATGCACAGAAGGCAAGCAAAGAGTAACGGAAGGCAAGGAAAGCAAGGGAAAGCAAGGCAAGGTAAGGGTAACACAAGGCAAGGCACGGTGAGGCAAGGCAAGGCTGATGCACGACAACGCACGGCTAGGCAATTCACGGCAAGGCAAGGAAAGGGTAACGCAAGGCAAGGCACGATCAGGCGAGGCAAGGCTAAGGCACGACAACGCAAGGCTAGGCAATGCACAGAAGGCAAGCAAAGAGTAACGGAAGGCAAGGAATGCTAGGGAAAGCAGGGGAAGGCAAGGGTAACGGAAGGAACGGCACGGTAAGGGCAAACAAGACTAAGGCACGACAACTCAGGGCTGGGCAATGCAGGGCAAGGCAAGGAAATGGTAACGCAAGGCAAGGCACGGTTTGGGGAGGCAAGGCTAATGCACGACAACGCAAGGCTAGGCAGTGCACGGCTAGGCAAGGAAAGAGTAACGGAAGGAAAGGAAGGCAAGGCAAAGCAAGGAAAGGCAAGTGTAACAAAAGGCAAGGCACGGCAAGGGAAACAAGGCTAAGGAACGGCAACGCACGGCTAGGCAATGCACGGCCAGGCAAGGAAAGGGTAACGCAAGATAAGGCACGGTAAGGCAAGACAAGGCTAATGCACGACAACGCACGGCTAGGCAATGGACGGCAAGGCAAGGAAAGGGTAACGCAAGGCAAGGCACGGTTCGGCGAGGCAAGGCTAATTCACGACAACGCAAGGCTAGGCAATTCACGGAAGGCAAGCAAAGTGTAACGGAAGGCAAGGAATGCAAGGCAAAGCAAGGCAAAGCAAGCAAGGTTATGGCAAGGTGAAACAAGGCTAATGCACGACAACGCAACGCTAGGCAATGCACGGCAAGGCAAGGAAAGGGTAAGGCAAGGCAAGGCACGATCAGGCGAGGCAAGGCTAAGGCACGACATCCCAAGGCTAGGCAATGCACGGAAGGCAAGCAAAGAGTAACGGAAGGCAAGGAAGGCAAGGCAAACCAAGGCAACGCAAGCAAGGCTATGGCAAGGCGAAAAAAGGCTAAGGCGCGACCACGCAAGCCTAGGCAATGCACTGAAGGCAAGCAAAGAGTAACGGAAGGCAAGGAAGGCAAGGCAAACCAAGGCAACGCAAGCAAGGCTATGGCAAGGTGAAAAAAGGCTAAGACACGACAACGCAAGGCTAGGCAATGCACGGAAGGCAAGCAAAGAGTAACGGAAGGTAAGGAAGGCAAGGGAAAGCAAGGAAATTCAAGTGTAACGGAAGGAACGGCACGGCAAGGGGAAACAAGGCTAAGGCACGACAACGCACGCTAGGCAATGCACGGCAAGGCAAGGAAAGGGTAACGCATGGGAAAGCACGGTCAGGCGAGGCAAGCCTAAGGCATGACAACGCAAGGCTAGGCAATGCACGGAAAGCAAGCAAAGAGTAACGGAACGCAAGGAAGGCAAGGGAAAGCAAGGGAAGGCAAGGGTAACGGAAGGAACGGCACGGTAAGGGCAAACAAGACTAAGGCACGACAACTCAGGGCTGGGCAATGCAGGGCAAGGCAAGGAAATGGTAACGCAAGGCAAGGCACGGTTTGGGGAGGCAAGGCTAATGCACGACAACGGAAGGCTAGGCAGTGCACGGCTAGGCAAGGAAAGAGTAACGGAAGGAAAGGAAGGCAAGGCAAAGCAAGGAAAGGCAAGTGTAACAAAAGGCAAGGCACGGCAAGGGAAACAAGGCTAAGGAACGGCAACGCACGGGTAGGCAATGCACGGCCAGGCAAGGAAAGGGTAACGCAAGATAAGGCACGGTAAGGCAAGACAAGGCTAATGCACGACAACGCACGGCTAGGCAATGGACGGCAAGGCAAGGAAAGGGTAACGCAAGGCAAGGCACGGTTCGGCGAGGCAAGGCTAATGCACGACAACGCAAGGCTAGGCAATGCACGGAAGGCAAGCAAAGAGTAACGGAAGGCAAGGAATGCAAGGCAAAGCAAGGCAACGCAAGGAAGGCTATTGCAAGGTGAGAAAAGGCTAAGGCACGACAGCGCAAGGCTAGGCAATGCACGGAAGGCAAGCAAAGAGTAACGGAAGGCAAGGAAGGCAAGGCAAAGCAAGGCAAAGCAAGCAAGGTTATGGCAAGGTGAAACAAGGCTAAGGCACGACAACGCACGGCTAGGCAATGCACGGCCAACCAAGGAAAAGGTAACGCAAGGCATGGCACGGTGAGGCAAGGCAAGGCTAATGCACGACAACGCAAGGCTAGGCAATGCACGGAAGGCAAACAAAGAGTAACGGAAAAAAGGAAGGCAAGCGAAAGCAAGGCAAGGCAAGGGTAACGGAAGGAACGGCACGGCAAGGGGAAACAAGGCTAAGGCACGACAACGCACGGCTAGGCAATGCACGGCAAGGCAAGGAAAGGGTAACGCCAGGCAAGGCACGGTCAGGCAAGGCAAGGCTAATGCACGACAAAGCACGCTAGGCAATGCACGGCAAGACAAGGAAAGGGTAACGCATGGGAAAGCACGGTCAGGCGAGGCAAGCCTAAGGCATGACAACGCAAGGCTAGGCAATGCACGGAAAGCAAGCAAAGAGTAACGGAACGCAAGGAAGGCAAGGGAAAGCAAGGGAAGGCAAGGGTAACGGAAGGAACGGCACGGCAAGGGGTAACAAGGCTAAGGCACGACAACGCAGGGCTAGGCAATGCACGGCAAGGCAAGGAAAGAGTAACGGAAGGAACGGAAGGCAAGGCAAAGCCAGGCAAGGCAAGTGTAACAAAAGGCACGCAACGGCAATGGGAAACAAGGCTAAGGCACGACAACACACGGCTAGGAAATGCACGGCAAGGCAAGGAAAGGGTAACGCAAGGCAAGGCACGGTGAGGCAAGGCAAAGCTGATGCACGAGAACGCACGGCTAGGCAATGCACGGCAAGGCAAAGAAAGGGTAACGCAAGGCAAGGCACGGTCAGGCGAGGCAAGGGTAATGCATGACAACGCAAGGCTAGGCAATGCACGGAAGGCAAGCAAAGAGTAACGGAAGGCAAGGAAGGCAAGGGAAAGCAGGGGAAGGCAAGGGTAACGGAAGGAACGGCACGGTAAGGGGAAACAAGTCTAAGGCACGACAACACAGGGCTACGCAATGCACGGCAAGGCAAGGAAAGGGTAACGCAAGGCAAGGCACGGTCAGGCGAGGCAAGGGTAATGCACGACAACGCAAGGCTACGCAGTGCACGGCTAGGCAAGGAAAGAGTAACGGAAGGAAAGGAAGGCAAGGCAAAGCAAGGCAAGGCAAGTGTAACAAAAGGCACGGCACGGCAAGGGGAAACAAGGCAAAGGCACGGCAACGCAAGGCTAAGCAATGCACGGCCAGGCAAGGAAAGGGTAACGCAAGGCAAGGCACGGTTAGGCGAGGCAAGGCTAAGGCACGACAACGCAAGGCTAGGAAATGCACGGAAGGCAAGCAAAGAGTAACGGAAGGCAAGGAATGCAAGGCAAAGCAAGGCAACGCAAGCAAGGCTATGGCAAGGCGAAAAAAGGCTAAGGCACGACAAAGCAAGGCTAGGCAATGCACGGAAGGCAAGCAAAGAGTAACGGAATGGAAGGAAGGCAAGGCAAAGCAACGCAAAGCAAGCAAGGCTATGGCAAGGTGAAACAAGGCTAAGGCACCACAACGCACGGCTAGGCAATGCAAGGCCAGCCAAGGAAAAGGTAACGCAAGGCAAGGCACTGTGAGGAAAGGCAGGGCTAATGCACGACAGCGCAAGGCTAAGCAATGCACGGAAGGCAAGCAAAGAGTAACGGAAACCAAGGAAGGCAAGGGAAAGTAAGGCAAGGCAAGGGTACCGGAAGGAAGGGCACGGCAAGGGGAAACAAGGCTAAGGCACGACAACGCACGGCTAGGCAATGCACGGCAAGTCAAGGAAAGGGTAACGCTAGGCAAGGCACGGTCAGGCAAGGCAAGGCTAATGCACGACAAGGCAAGGCTAGGCAGTGCACGGCAAGGCAAGGAAAGGGTAACGCAAGGCAAGGCACTGTCAGGCGAGGCAAGGCTAAGGCACGACAACGCAAGGCTAGGCAATGCACAGAAGGCAAGCAAAGAGTAACGGAAGGCAAGGAAAGCAAGGGAAAGCAAGGCAAGGTAAGGGTAACACAAGGCAAGGCACGGTGAGGCAAGGCAAGGCTGATGCACGACAACGCACGGCTAGGCAATTCACGGCAAGGCAAGGAAAGGGTAACGCAAGGCAAGGCACGATCAGGCGAGGCAAGGCTAAGGCACGACAACGCAAGGCTAGGCAATGCACAGAAGGCAAGCAAAGAGTAACGGAAGGCAAGGAATGCTAGGGAAAGCAGGGGAAGGCAAGGGTAACGGAAGGAACGGCACGGTAAGGGCAAACAAGACTAAGGCACGACAACTCAGGGCTGGGCAATGCAGGGCAAGGCAAGGAAATGGTAACGCAAGGCAAGGCACGGTTTGGGGAGGCAAGGCTAATGCACGACAACGCAAGGCTAGGCAGTGCACGGCTAGGCAAGGAAAGAGTAACGGAAGGAAAGGAAGGCAAGGCAAAGCAAGGAAAGGCAAGTGTAACAAAAGGCAAGGCACGGCAAGGGAAACAAGGCTAAGGAACGGCAACGCACGGCTAGGCAATGCACGGCCAGGCAAGGAAAGGGTAACGCAAGATAAGGCACGGTAAGGCAAGACAAGGCTAATGCACGACAACGCACGGCTAGGCAATGGACGGCAAGGCAAGGAAAGGGTAACGCAAGGCAAGGCACGGTTCGGCGAGGCAAGGCTAATTCACGACAACGCAAGGCTAGGCAATTCACGGAAGGCAAGCAAAGTGTAACGGAAGGCAAGGAATGCAAGGCAAAGCAAGGCAAAGCAAGCAAGGTTATGGCAAGGTGAAACAAGGCTAATGCACGACAACGCAACGGCTAGGCAATGCACGGCAAGGCAAGGAAAGGGTAAGGCAAGGCAAGGCACGATCAGGCGAGGCAAGGCTAAGGCACGACATCGCAAGGCTAGGCAATGCACGGAAGGCAAGCAAAGAGTAACGGAAGGCAAGGAAGGCAAGGCAAACCAAGGCAACGCAAGCAAGGCTATGGCAAGGCGAAAAAAGGCTAAGGCGCGACCACGCAAGCCTAGGCAATGCACTGAAGGCAAGCAAAGAGTAACGGAAGGCAAGGAAGGCAAGGCAAACCAAGGCAACGCAAGCAAGGCTATGGCAAGGTGAAAAAAGGCTAAGACACGACAACGCAAGGCTAGGCAATGCACGGAAGGCAAGCAAAGAGTAACGGAAGGTAAGGAAGGCAAGGGAAAGCAAGGAAAGGCAAGTGTAACGGAAGGAACGGCACGGCAAGGGGAAACAAGGCTAAGGCACGACAACGCACGCTAGGCAATGCACGGCAAGGCAAGGAAAGGGTAACGCATGGGAAAGCACGGTCAGGCGAGGCAAGCCTAAGGCATGACAACGCAAGGCTAGGCAATGCACGGAAAGCAAGCAAAGAGTAACAGAACGCAAGGAAGGCAAGGGAAAGCAAGGGAAGGCAAGGGTAACGGAAGGAACGGCACGGCAAGGGGTAACAAGGCTAAGGCACGACAACGCAGGGCTAGGCAATGCACGGCAAGGCAAGGAAAGAGTAACGGAAGGAACGGAAGGCAAGGCAAAGCCAGGCAAGGCAAGTGTAACAAAAGGCACGCAACGGCAATGGGAAACAAGGCTAAGGCACGACAACACACGGCTAGGAAATGCACGGCAAGGCAAGGAAAGGGTAACGCAAGGCAAGGCACGGTGAGGCAAGGCAAAGCTGATGCACGAGAACGCACGGCTAGGCAATGCACGGCAAGGCAAAGAAAGGGTAACGCAAGGCAAGGCACGGTCAGGCGAGGCAAGGGTAATGCACGACAACGCAAGGCTAGGCAATGCACGGAAGGCAAGCAAAGAGTAACGGAAGGCAAGGAAGGCAAGGGAAAGCAGGGGAAGGCAAGGGTAACGGAAGGAACGGCACGGTAAGGGGAAACAAGTCTAAGGCACGACAACACAGGGCTACGCAATGCACGGCAAGGCAAGGAAAGGGTAACGCAAGGCAAGGCACGGTCAGGCGAGGCAAGGGTAATGCACGACAACGCAAGGCTACGCAGTGCACGGCTAGGCAAGGAAAGAGTAACGGAAGGAAAGGAAGGCAAGGCAAAGCAAGGCAAGGCAAGTGTAACAAAAGGCACGGCACGGCAAGGGGAAACAAGGCAAAGGCACGGCAACGCAAGGCTAAGCAATGCACGGCCAGGCAAGGAAAGGGTAACGCAAGGCAAGGCACGGTTAGGCGAGGCAAGGCTAAGGCACGACAACGCAAGGCTAGGCAATGCACGGAAGGCAAGCAAAGAGTAACGGAAGGCAAGGAATGCAAGGCAAAGCAAGGCAACGCAAGCAAGGCTATGGCAAGGCGAAAAAAGGCTAAGGCACGACAACGCAAGGCTAGGCAATGCACGGAAGGCAAGCAAAGAGTAACGGAATGGAAGGAAGGCAAGGCAAAGCAACGCAAAGCAAGCAAGGCTATGGCAAGGTGAAACAAGGCTAAGGCACCACAACGCACGGCTAGGCAATGCAAGGCCAGCCAAGGAAAAGGTAACGCAAGGCAAGGCACTGTGAGGAAAGGCAGGGCTAATGCACGACAGCGCAAGGCTAAGCAATGCACGGAAGGCAAGCAAAGAGTAACGGAAACCAAGGAAGGCAAGGGAAAGTAAGGCAAGGCAAGGGTAACGGAAGGAACGGCACGGTAAGGGGAAACAAGCTAATGCACGACAACGCACAGCTAGGCAATGCACGGCAAGTCAAGCAAAGGGTAACGCTAGGCAAGGCACGGTCAGGCAAGGCAAGGCTAATGCACGACAAGGCAAGGCTAGGCAGTGCACGGCAAGGCAAGGAAAGGGTAACGCAAGGCAAGGCACTGTCAGGCGAGGCAAGGCTAAGGCACGACAACGCAAGGCTAGGCAATGCACGGAAGGCAAGCAAAGAGTAACGGAAGGCAAGGAAAGCAAGGGAAAGCAAGGCAAGGTAAGGGTAACACAAGGCAAGGCACGGTGAGGCAAGGCAAGGCTGATGCACGACAACGCACGGCTAGGCAATTCACGGCAAGGCAAGGAAAGGGTAACGCAAGGCAAGGCACGATCAGGCGAGGCAAGGCTAAGGCACGACAACGCAAGGCTAGGCAATGCACGGAAGGCAAGCAAAGAGTAACGGAAGGCAAGGAATGCAAGGGAAAGCAGGGGAAGGCAAGGGTAACGGAAGGAACGGCACGGTAAGGGGAAACAAGGCTAAGGCACGACAACTCAGGGCTAGGCAATGCAGGGCAAGGCAAGGAAAGGGTAACGCAAGGCAAGGCACGGTTTGGGGAGGCAAGGCTAATGCACGACAACGCAAGGCTAGGCAGTGCACGGCTAGGCAAGGAAAGAGTAACGGAAGGAAAGGAAGGCAAGGGAAAGCAAGGAAAGGCAAGGGTAACAAAAGGCAACGGCACGGCAAGGGGAAACAAGGCTAAGGCACGGCAACGCACGGCTAGGCAATGCACGGCCAGGCAAGGAAAGGGTAACGCAAGGAAGGCACGGTGAGGCAAGGCAAGGCTGATGCACGACAACGCACGGCTAGGCAATGCACGGCAAGGCAAGGAAAGGGTAACGCAAGGCAAGGCACGGTTCGGCGAGGCAAGGCTAATTCACGACAACGCAAGGCTAGGCAATTCACGGAAGGCAAGCAAAGTGTAACGGAAGGCAAGGAATGCAAGGCAAAGCAAGGCAAAGCAAGCAAGGTTATGGCAAGGTGAAACAAGGCTAATGCACGACAACGCAACGCTAGGCAATGCACGGCAAGGCAAGGAAAGGGTAAGGCAAGGCAAGGCACGATCAGGCGAGGCAAGGCTAAGGCACGACATCCCAAGGCTAGGCAATGCACGGAAGGCAAGCAAAGAGTAACGGAAGGCAAGGAAGGCAAGGGAAAACAAGGCAAGGCAAGGGTAACGGAAGGAACGGCACGGCAAGGGGAAACAAGGCTAAATCACGACAACGCACGGCTAGGCAATGCACGGCAAGGCAAGGAAAGGGTAACGCAAGGCAAGGCACGGTGAGGCTAGGCAAGGCTAATGCACGACAACGCAAGGCTAGGCAATGCACGACAATGCAAGGAAAGCTTAAAGCAAAGGAAGGCACGGTCAGGCGAGATAAGGCTAAGGCACGACAACGCAAGGTTAGGCAATGCACGGAAGGCAAGCAAAGAGTAACGGAAGGCATGGAAGGCAAGGCAAATCAAGGCAATGCAAGCAAGGCTATGGCAAGGTGAAACAAGTCTAAGGCACGACAACGCACGGCTAGGCAGAGCACGGCTAGGCAAGGAAAGAGTAACGCAAGGGAAGGCACGGTGAGGCAAGTCAAGGCTAATGAACGAGAACGCATGCCTAGGCAATGCACGGTAAGTCAAGGATGGGTACCGCAAGGCAAGGCACGGTCAGGAGAGGCAAGACTAAGGCACGACAACGCAAGGCTAGGCAATGCACGGAAGGCAAGGAAAGAGTAACGGAAGGTAAGGAAGGCAAGGGAAAGGAAGGAAAGGCAAGTGTAACGGAAGGAACGGCATGGGAAGGGGAAACAAGGCTAAGGCACGACAACGCACGGCTAGGCAATGCACGGAAAGGCAAGGAAAGGGTAACGCATGGCAAAGCACGGTCAGGCGATGCAAGGCTAAGGCATGACAACGCAAGTTAGGCAATGCACGGAAAGCAAGCAAAGAGTAACGGAACGCAAGGAAGGCAAGGGAAAGCAAGGGAAGGCAAGGGTAACGGAAGGAACGGCACGGCAAGGGGTAACAAGGCTAAGGCACGGCAACGCAGGGCTAGGCAATGCTCGGCAAGGCAAGGAAAGGGTAACGCAGGGGAAGGCACGGTCAGGTGAGGCAAGGATAAGGCACGACAATGCAAGGCTTGGCAATGCACGGCAAGGCAAGGAAAGAGTAACGGAAGGAAAGGAAGGCAAGTCAAAGCCAGGAAAGGCAAGTGTAACAAAAGGCACGCCACGGCAAGTGGAAACAAGGCTAAGGCATGACAACGCACGGCTAGGCAATGCACGGCAAGGCAAGGAAAGGGTAACGCAAGGCAAGGCACGGTGAGGCTAGGCAAGGCTAATGCACGACAACGCAAGGCTAGGCAATGCACGACAATGCAAGGAAAGCTTAAAGCAAAGGAAGGCACGGTCAGGAGAGATAAGGCTAAGGCACGACAACGCAAGGCTAGGCAATGCAGGGAAGGGAAGCAAAGAGTAACGGAAGGTAAGCAAGGCAAGGAAAAGCAAGGAAAGGCAAGGGTAACGGAAGGAACGGCACGGCAAGGGGGAACAAGTCTCAGGCACGACACCGAACGCTAGGCAATGAACGGCAAGGCAAGGAAAGGGTAACGCTAGGCAAGGCACGGTCAGGCAAGGCAAGGCTAATGCACGACAAGGCAAGCCTAGGCAGTGCACGGCAAGGCAAGGAAAGGGTAACGCAAGGCAAGGCACTGTCAGGTGAAACAAGGCTAAGGCACGACAACGCACGGCTAGGCAATGCACGGAAGGAAAGCAAAGAGTAACGGAAGGCAAGGAAAGCAAGGGAAAGCAAGGCAAGGTAAGGGTAACACAAGGCAAGGCACGGTGAGGCAAGGCAAGGCTGATGCACGACAACGCACGGCTAGGCAATTCACGGCAAGGCAAGGAAAGGGTAACGCAAGGCAAGGCACGATCAGGCGAGGCAAGGCTAAGGCACGACAACGCAAGGCTAGGCAATGCACAGAAGGCAAGCAAAGAGTAACGGAAGGCAAGGAATGCTAGGGAAAGCAGGGGAAGGCAAGGGTAACGGAAGGAACGGCACGGTAAGGGCAAACAAGACTAAGGCACGACAACTCAGGGCTGGGCAATGCAGGGCAAGGCAAGGAAATGGTAACGCAAGGCAAGGCACGGTTTGGGGAGGCAAGGCTAATGCACGACAACGCAAGGCTAGGCAGTGCACGGCTAGGCAAGGAAAGAGTAACGGAAGGAAAGGAAGGCAAGGCAAAGCAAGGAAAGGCAAGTGTAACAAAAGGCAAGGCACGGCAAGGGAAACAAGGCTAAGGAACGGCAACGCACGGCTAGGCAATGCACGGCCAGGCAAGGAAAGGGTAACGCAAGATAAGGCACGGTAAGGCAAGACAAGGCTAATGCACGACAACGCACGGCTAGGCAATGGACGGCAAGGCAAGGAAAGGGTAACGCAAGGCAAGGCACGGTTCGGCGAGGCAAGGCTAATGCACGACAACGCAAGGCTAGGCAATGCACGGAAGGCAAGCAAAGAGTAACGGAAGGCAAGGAATGCAAGGCAAAGCAAGGCAACGCAAGGAAGGCTATTGCAAGGTGAGAAAAGGCTAAGGCACGACAGCGCAAGGCTAGGCAATGCACGAAAGGCAAGCAAAGAGTAACGGAAGGCAAGGAAGGCAAGGCAAAGCAAGGCAAAGCAAGCAAGGTTATGGCAAGGTGAAACAAGGCTAAGGCACGACAACGCACGGCTAGGCAATGCACGGCCAACCAAGGAAAAGGTAACGCAAGGCATGGCACGGTGAGGCAAGGCAAGGCTAATGCACGACAACGCAAGGCTAGGCAATGCACGGAAGGCAAGCAAAGAGTAACGGAAACGAAGGAAGGCAAGCGAAAGCAAGGCAAGGCAAGGGTAACGAAAGGAACGGCACGGCAAGGGGAAACAAGGCTAAGGCACGACAACGCACGGCTAGGCAATGCACGGCAAGGCAAGGAAAGGGTAACGCCAGGCAAGGCACGGTCAGGCAAGGCAAGGCTAATGCACGACAACGCAACGCTACGCAATGCACGGCAAGGCAAGGAAAGGGTAAGGCAAGGCAAGGCACGATCAGGCGAGGCAAGGCTAAGGCACGACATCCCAAGGCTAGGCAATGCACGGAAGGCAAGCAAAGAGTAACGGAAGGCAAGGAAGGCAAGGGAAAACAAGGCAAGGCAAGGGTAACGGAAGGAACGGCACGGCAAGGGGAAACAAGGCTAAATCACGACAACGCACGGCTAGGCAATGCACGGCAAGGCAAGGAAAGGGTAACGCCAGGCAAGGCACGGTCAGGCAAGGCAAGGCTAATGCACGACAAGGCAAGGCTAGGCAGTGCACGGCAAGGCAAAGAAAGGGTAACGGAAGGCAAGGCACTGTCAGGCGACGCAAGGCTAAGGCACGACAACGCAAAGCTAGGCAATGCACGGAAGGCAAGCAAAGAGTAACGGAAGGCAAGGAAGGCTAGGGAAAGCAGGGGAAGGCAAGGGTAACGGAAGGAACGGCATGGCAAGGTGAAACAAGGCTAAGGCACCACAACGCACGGCTAGGCAATGCACGGCCAGCCAAGGAAATGGTAACGCAAGGCAAGGCACGGTTTGGGGAGGCAAGGCTAATGCACGACAACGCAAGGCTAGGCAGTGCACGGCTAGGCAAGAAAGAGTAACGGAAGGAAAGGAAGGCAAGGCAAAGCACGGCAAGGCAAGTGTAACAAAAGGCAAGGCAAGGCAAGGGGAAACAAGGCTAAGGAACGGCAACGCACGGCTAGGCAATGCACGGGCAGGCAGGGAAAGGGTAACGCAAGGCAAGGCACGGTACGGCAAGACAAGGCTAATGCACGACAACGCACGGCTAGGCAATGAACGGCCAGGCAAGGAAAGGGTAACGCAAGGCAAGGCACGGTGAGGCAAGGCAAGGCAAATGCACGACAACGCACGGCTAGGCAATGCACGGCAAGGCAAGGAAAGGGTAACGCAAGGCAAGGCACGGTCAGGCGAGGCAAGGCTAAGGCACGACAACGCAAGGTTAGGCAATGCACGGAAGGCAAGCAAAGAGTAACGGAAGGCAAGGAAGGCAAGGGAAAGCAAGGCAAGGCAAGGGTAACGGAAGGAACGGCACGGCAAGGTGAAACAAGGCTAAGGCACGACAACGCACGGCTAGGCAATGCACGGCAAGGCAAGGAAAGGGTAACGCAAGGCAAGGCACGGTAAGGCAAGGCAAGGCTAATGCACGACAACGCACGGCTAGACAATGCACGGCAAGGCAAGGAAAGGGTAACACACAGCAAGGCACGGTTAGGCGAGGCAAGGCTAAGACACGACAACGCAAGGCTAGGCAATGCACGGAAGGCAAGCAAAGAGTAACGGAAGGCATGGAAGGCAAGGCAAAGCAAGGCAACGCAAGCAAGGCTATGGCAAGGTGAAACAAGGCTAAGGCACGACAACGCACGGCTAGGCAGAGCACGGCTAGGCAAGGAAAGAGTAACGCAAGGGAAGGCACGGTCAGGCGAGGCAAGGCTAAGGCACGACAACCCAAGGCTAAGCAAAGAACGGAAGGCAAGCAAAGATTAACTGAAGGCAAGGAAGGCAAGGGAAAGCAAGGGAAGGCAAGGGCAACGGAAGGAACGGCACGGTAAGGGCAAACAAAGCTAAGGCACAACAATGCAGTGCTAGGCAATGCACGGCAAGGCAAGGAAAGGGTAACGCAAGGCAAGGCACGGTGAGGCAAGGCAAGGCTAATGAACGACAACGCAAGCCTAGGCAATGCACGGTAATTCAAGGAAAGGGTACCGCAAGGCAAGGCACGGTCAGGCGAGGCAAGGCTAAGGCACGACAACGCAAGGCTAGGCAATGCACGGAAGGCAAGGAAAGAGTAACGGAAGGTAAGGAAGGCAAGGGAAAGGAAGGAAAGGCAAGTGTAACGGAAGGAACGGCATGGCAAGGGGAAACAAGGCTAAGGCACGACAACGCACGGCTAGGCAATGCACGGAAAGGCAAGGAAAGGGTAACGCATGGGAAAGCACGGTCAGGCGATGCAAGGCTAAGGCATGACAACGCAAGGCTAGGCAATGCACAGAAAGCAAGCAAAGAGTAACGGAACGCAAGGAAGGCAAGGGAAAGCAAGGGAAGGCAAGGGTAACGGAAGGAACGGCACGGCAAGGGGTAACAAGGCTAAGGCACGGCAACGCAGGGCTAGGCAATGCACGGCAAGGCAAGGAAAGGGTAACGCAGGGGAAGGTACGGTCAGGTGAGGCAAGGATAAGGCACGACAATGCAAGGCTAGGCAATGCACGGCAAGGCAAGGAAAGAGTAACGGAAGGAAAGGAAGGCAAGTCAAAGCCAGGAAAGGCAAGTGTAACAAAAGGCACGCCACGGCAAGGGGAAACAAGGCTAAGGCATGACAACGCAAGGCTAGGCAATGCACGGAAAGCAAGCAAAGAATAACGCAAGGCAAGGCACGGTGAGGCTAGGCAAGGCTAATGCACGACAACGCAAGGCTAGGCAATGCACGACAATGCAAGGAAAGCTTAAAGCAAAGGAAGGCACGGTCAGGCGAGATAAGGCTAAGGCACGACAACGCAAGGCTAGGCAATGCAGGGAAGGGAAGCAAAGAGTAACGGAAGGTAAGCAAGGCAAGGAAAAGAAAGGAAAGGCAAGGGTAACGGAAGGAACGGCACGGCAAGGGGGAACAAGTCTAAGGCACGACACCGAACGCTAGGCAATGAACGGCAAGGCAAGGAAAGGGTAACGCATGGGAAAGCACGGTCAGGCGAGGCAAGGCTAAGGCACGACAACGGAAGGCTTGGCAATGCACGGAAGGCAAGCAAAGAGTAACGGAAGGTAAGGAAGGCAAGGGAAAGCAAGGAAAGGCAAGTGTAACGGAAGGAACGGCACGGCAAGGGGAAACAAGGCTAAGGCAGGACAACGCACGCTAGGCAATGCACGGCAAGGCAAGGAAAGTGTAACGCATGGGAAAGCACGGTCAGGCGAGGCAAGCCTAAGGCATGACAACGCAAGGCTAGGCAATGCACGGAAAGCAAGCAAAGAGTAACGGAACGCAAGGAAGGCAAGGGAAAGCAAGGGAAGGCAAGGGTAACGGAAGGAACGGCACGGCAAGGGGTAACAAGGCTAAGGCACGACAACGCAGGGCTAGGCAATGCACGGCAAGGCAAGGAAAGAGTAACGGAAGGAACGGAAGGCAAGGCAAAGCCAGGCAAGGCAAGTGTAACAAAAGGCACGCAACGGCAATGGGAAACAAGGCTAAGGCACGACAACACACGGCTAGGAAATGCACGGCAAGGCAAGGAAAGGGTAACGCAAGGCAAGGCACGGTGAGGCTAGGCAAGGCTAATGCACGACAACGCACGGCTAGGCAATGAACGGCAAGGCAAGGAAAGGGTAACGCAAGGCAAGGCACGGTCAGGCGAGGCAAGGCTAATGCACGACAACGCAAGGCTAGGCAATGCAAGGAAGGCAAGCAAAGAGTAACGGAAGGCAAGGAAGGCAAGGGAAACCAAGGCACGGCAAGTGTAACAACAGGCACGGCACGGCAAGGGGAAACAAGGGTAAGGCACGACAACGCAAGGCTAGGCAATGCACGGAAGGCAAGCAAAGAGTAACGGAAGGCAAGGAATGCAAAGGAAAGCAGGGGAAATCAAGGGTAACGAAAAGAACGGCACGGTAAGGAGAAACAAGGCTAAGGCACGACAACACAGGGCTAGGCAATGCAGGACAAGGCAAGGAAAGGGTAACGCAAGGGAAGGCACGGTTTGGGGAGGCAAGGCTAATGCACGACAACGCAAGGCTAGGCAATGCACGTAAGGCAAGCAAAGAGTAACGGAAGGCAAGGAAGGCAAGGGAAAGCAAGGCAAGGCAAGGGTAACGGAAGGAACGGCACGGCAAGGGGAAACAAGGCTAACTCACGGCAACGCACGGCTAGGCAATGCACGGCAAGGCAAGGAAAGGGTAACGCAAGGCAAGGCACGGTGAGGCAAGGCAAGGCTGATGCACGACAACGCACGGCTAGGCAATGCACGGCAAGGCACGGAAAGGGTTACGCAAGGCAAGGCACGGTCAGGCGAGGCAAGGCTAAGGCACGACAACGCAAGGCTAGGCAATGCACGGAAGGCAAGCAAAGAGTAACGGAAGGCAAGGAAGGCAAGGGAAAGTAGGGGAAGGCAAGGGTAACGGAAGGAACGGCACGGTAAGGGGAAACAAGTCTAAGGCACGACAACGCAGGGCTACGCAATGCACGGCAAGGCAAGGAAAGGGTAACTCAAGGCAAGGCACGGTCAGGCCAGGCAAGGGTAATGCACGACAACGCAAGGCTACGCAGTGCACGGCTAGGCAAGGAAAGAGTAACGGAAGGAAAGGAAGGCAAGGCAAAGCAAGGCAAGGCAAGTGTAACAAAAGGCACGGCACGGCAAGGGGAAACAAGGCTAAGGCACGGCAACGCAAGGCTAAGCAATGCACGGCCAGGCAAGGAAAGGGTAACGCAAGGGAAGGCACGGTTAGGCGAGGCAAGGCTAAGGCACGACAACGCAAGGCTAGGAAATGCACGGAAGGCAAGCAAAGAGTAACGGAAGGCAAGGAATGCAAGGCAAAGCAAGGCAACGCAAGCAAGGCTATGGCAAGGTGAATAAAGGCTAAGGCACGACAAAGCAAGGCTAGGCAATGCACGGAAGGCAAGCAAAGAGTAACGGAATGGAAGGAAGGCAAGGCAAAGCAACGCAAAGCAAGCAAGGCTATGGCAAGGTGAAACAAGGCTAAGGCACCACAACGCACGGCTAGGCAATGCAAGGCCAGCCAAGGAAAAGGTAACGCAAGGCAAGGCACTGTGAGGAAAGGCAGGGCTAATGCACGACAGCGCAAGGCTAAGCAATGCATGGAAGGCAAGCAAAGAGTAACGGAAACCAAGGAAGGCAAGGGAAAGTAAGGCAAGGCAAGGGTACAGGAAGGAAGGGCACGGCAAGGGGAAACAAGGCTAAGGCACGACAACGCACGGCTAGGCAATGCACGGCAAGGCAAGGAAAGGGTAACGCAAGGCAAGGCACTGTCAGGCGAGGCAAGGCTAAGGCACGACAACGCAAGGCTAGGCAATGCACGGCAAGGCAAGGAAAGGGTAACGCAAGGCAAGGCACGTTCAGGCGAGGCAAGGCTAAGGCACGACAACGCAAGGCTAGGCAATGCACAGAAGGCAAGCAAAGAGTAAAGGAAGGCAAGGAATGCTAGGGAAAGCAAGGGAAGGCAAGGGTAACGGAAGGAAAGTCACGGTAAGGGCAAACAAGACTAAGGCACGACAACTCAGGGCTGGGCAATGCAGGGCAAGGCAAGGAAATGGTAACGCAAGGCAAGGCACGGTTTGGGGAGGCAAGGCTAATGCACGACAACGCAAGGCTAGGCAGTGCACGGCTAGGCAAGGAAAGAGTAACGGAAGGAAGGAAGGCAAGGCAAAGCAAGGAAAGGCAAGTGTAACAAAAGGCAAGGCACGGCAAGGGAAACAAGGCTAAGGAACGGCAACGCACGGCTAGGCAATGCAGGGCAAGGCAAGGAAAGGGTAACGCAAGATAAGGCACGGTAAGGCAAGACAAGGCTAATGCACGACAACGCACGGCTAGGCAATGGACGGCAAGGCAAGGAAAGGGTAACGCAAGGCAAGGCACGGTTCGGCGAGGCAAGGCTAATGCACGACAACGCAAGGCTAGGCAATGCACGTAAGGCAAGCAAAGAGTAACGGAAGGCAAGGAAGGCAAGGGAAAGCAAGGCAAGGCAAGGGAAACGGAAGGAACGGCACGGCAAGGGGAAACAAGGCTAACTCACGGCAACGCACGGCTAGGCAATGCACGGCAAGGCAAGGAAAGGGTAACGCAAGGCAAGGCACGGTGAGGCAAGGCAAGGCTGATGCACGACAACGCACGGCTAGGCAATGCACGGCAAGGCAAGGAAAGGGTAACGCAAGGCAAGGCACGGTCAGGCGAGGCAAGGCTAAGGCACGACAACGCAAGGCTAGGCAATGCACGGAAGGCAAGCAAAGAGTAACGGAAGGCAAGGTAGGCAAGGGAAACAGGGGAAGGCAAGGGTAACGGAAGGAACGGCACGGTAAGGGGAAACAAGGCTAAGGCACGACAACGCACGGCTAGGCAATGCACGGGAAGGCAAGGAAAGGGTAACGCAAGGCAAGGCACGGTGAGGCTAGGCAAGGCTAATGCACGACAACGCAAGGCTAGGCAATGCACGACAATGCAAGGAAAGCTTAAAGCAAAGGAAGGCACGGTCAGGCGAGAAAAGGCTAAGGCACGACAACGCAAGGCTAGGCAATGCAGGGAAGGGAAGCAAAGAGTAACGGAAGGTAAGCAAGGCAAGGAAAAGCAAGGAAAGGCAAGGGTAACGGAAGGAACGGCACGGCAAGGGGGAACAAGTCTCAGGCACGACACCGAACGCTAGGCAATGAACGGCAAGGCAAGGAAAGGGTAACGCATGGGAAAGCACGGTCAGGCGAGGCAAGGCAAAGGCACGACAACAGAAGGCTGGGCAATGCACGGAAGGCAAGCAAAGAGTAACGGAAGGTAAGGAAGGCAAGGGAAAGCAAGGAAAGGCAAGTGTAACGGAAGGAACGGCACGGCAAGGGGAAACAAATCTAAGGCACGACAACACACGGCTAGGAAATGCACGGCAAGGCAAGGAAAGGGTAACGCAAGGCAAGGCACGGTGATGACAACGCAAGGCTAGGCAATGCACGGAAAGCAAGCAAAGAGTAACGGAACGCAAGGAAGGCAAGGGAAAGCAAGGGAAGGCAAGGGTAACGGAAGGAACGGCACGGCAAGGGGTAACAAGGCTAAGGCACGACAACGCAGGGCTAGGCAATGCACGGCAAGGCAAGGAAAGAGTAACGGAAGGAACGGAAGGCAAGGCAAAGCCAGGCAAGGCAAGTGTAACAAAAGGCACGCAACGGCAATGGGAAACAAGGCTAAGGCACGACAACACAGGGCTAGGCAATGCACGGCAAGGCAAGGAAAGAGTAACGCAAGGCAAGGAACGGTGAGGCTAGGCAAGGCTAATGCACGACAACGCACGGCTAGGCAATGAACGGCAAGGCAAGGAAAGGGTAACGCAAGGCAAGGCACGGTCAGGCGAGGCAAGGCTAATGCACGACAACGCAAGGCTAGGCAATGCACGGAAGGCAAGCAAAGAGTAACGGAAGGCAAGGAAGGCAAGGCAAACCAAGGCAACGCAAGTGTAACAACAGGCACGGCACGGCAAGGGGAAACAAGGCTAAGGCACGACAACGCAAGGCTAGGCAATGCACGGAAGGCAAGCAAAGAGTAACGGAAGGCAAAGAATGCAAAGGAAAGCAGGGGAAATCAAGGGTAACGAAAAGAACGGCACGGTAAGGGGAAACAAAGCTAAGGCACGACAACACAGGGCTAGGCAATGCAGGACAAGGCAAGGAAAGGGTAACGCAAGGCAAGGCACGGTTTGGGGAGGCAAGGCTAATGCACGACAACGCAAGGCTAGGCAATGCACGTAAGGCAAGCAAAGAGTAACGGAAGGCAAGGAAGGCAAGGGAAAGCAAGGCAAGGCAAGGGTAACGGAAGGAACGGCACGGCAAGGGGAAACAAGGCTAAGGAACGGCAAGGCACGGCTAGGCAATGCACGGCCAGGCAAGGAAAGGGTAACGCAAGATAAAGCACGGTAAGGCAAGACAAGGCTAATGCACGACAACGCACGGCTAGGCAATGGACGGCAAGGCAAGGAAAGGGTAACGCAAGGCAAGGCACGGTTCGGCGAGGCAAGGCTAATGCACGACAACGCAAGGCTAGGCAATGCACGGAAGGCAAGCAAAGAGTAACGGAAGGCAAGGAAGGCAAGGGAAACCAAGGCAAGGCAAGGGTAACGGAAGGAACGGCACGGCAAGTGGAAACAAGGCTAAGGCACGGCAACGCAGGGCTAGGCAATGCACGGCAAGGCAAGGAAAGGGTAACGCAAGGCAAGGCACTGTCAGGCGAGGCAAAGCTAATGCACGACATCGCAAGGCTAGGCAGTGCACGGCTAGGCAAGGAAAGAGTAACGGAAGGAAAGGAAGGCAAGGCAAAGCATGGCAAGGCAAGTGTAACAACAGGCACGGCACGGCAAGGGGAAACAAGGCTAAGGCACGACAACGCAAGGCTAGGCAATGCACGGAAGGCAAGCAAAGAGTAACGGAAGGCAAGGAATGCAAAGGAAACCAGGGGAAGGTAAGGGTAACGAAAGGAACGGCACGGTAAGGGGAAACAAGGCTAAGGCACGACAACACAGGGCTAGGCAATGCAGGACAAGGCAAGGAAAGGGTAACGCAAGGCAAGGCACGGTTTGGGGTGGCAAGGCTAATGCACGACAACGCAAGGCTAGGCAGTGCACGGCAAGGCAAGGAAAGAGTAACGGAAGGAAAGGAAGGCAAGGCAAAGCAAGGCAAGGCAAGTGTAACAAAAGGCAAGGCACGGCAAGGGGAAACAAGGCTAAGGAACGGCAACGCACGGCTAGGCAATGCACGGCCAGGCAAGGAAAGGGTAACGCAAGGCAAGGCACGGTAATGCAAGACAAGGCTAATGCACGACAACGCACAGCTAGGCAATGCACGGCAAGGAAAGGAAAGGGTAACGCAAGGCAAGGCACGGTCAGGCGAGGCAAGGCTAATGCACGACAACGCAAGTCTAGGCAATGCACGGAAGGCAAGCAAAGAGTAACGGAAGGCACGGAAGGCAAGGGAAAGCAAGGCAAGGCAAGGATAAAGGAAGGAACGGCACGGCAAGGGGAAACAAGGCTAAGGCACGGCAACCCACGGCTAGGCAATGCACGGCAAGGCAAGGAAAGGGTAACGCAAGGCAAGGCACGGTGAGGCAAGGCAAGGCTGATGCACGACAATGCACGGCTAGGCAATGCACGGCAAGGCAAGGAAACGGTAACGGAAGGCAAGGCACGGTCAGCCGAGGCAAGGCTAAGGCACGACAACGCAAGGCTAGGCAATGCACGAAAGGCAAGCAAAGAGTAACGGAACGCAAGGAAGGCAAGGGAAAGCGGGGGAAGGCAAGGGTAACGGAAGGAACGGCACGGTAAGGGGAAACAAGGCTAAGGCACGACAACGCAGGGCTAGACAATGCACGGCAAGGCAAGGAAAGGGTAACGCAAGGCAAGGCACGGTCAGGCGAGGCAAGGGTAATGCACGACAACGAAAGGCTACGCAGTGCACGGCTAGGCAAGGGAGGGTAACGGAAGGAAAGGAAGGCAAGGCAAAGGAAGGCAAGGCAAGTGTAACAAAAGGCACGGCACGGCAAGGGGAAACAAGGCTAAGGCACGGCAACGCAAGGCTAAGCAATGCACGGCAAGGCAAGGAAAGGGTAACGCAAGGGAAGGCACGGTAATGCAAGGCGAGGCTAATGCACGACAACGCACGGCTAGGCAATGCACGGCAAGGCAAGGAAAGGGTAACGCAAGGAAAGGCACGGTTAGGCGAGGCATGGCTAAGGCACGACAACGCAAGGCTAGGCAATGCACGGAAGGCAAGCAAAGAGTAACGGAAGGCAAGGAAGGCAAGGCAAAGCAAGGCAACGCAAGCAAGGCTATGGCAAGGAGAAAAAAGGCTAAGGCACGACAACGCAAGGCTAGGCAATGCACGGAAGGCACGCAAAGAGTAACGGAATGGAAGGAAGTCAAGGCAAAGCAAGGCAAAGCAAGCAAGGCTATGGCAAGGTGAAACAAGGCTAAGGCACCACAACGCACGGCTAGGCAATGCACGGCCAGCCAAGGAAAAGGTAACGCAAGGCAAGGCACTGTGAGGCAAGGAATGATAATGCACGACAGCGCAAGGCTAAGCAATGCACGGAAGGCAAGCAAAGAGTTACGGAAACCAAGGAAAAAAGGGAAAGCAAGGCAAGGCAAGGGTAACGGAAGGAAGGGCACGGCAAGGGGAAACAAGGCTAAGGCACGACAACGCACGGCTAGGCAATGCAAGGCAAGGCAAGGAAAGGGTAACGCCAGGCAAGGCACGGTCAGGCAAGGCAAGGCTAATGCACGACAAGGCAAGGCTAGGCAGTGCACGGCAAGGCAAGGAATGGGTAAGGCAAGGCAAGGCACTGTCAGGCGAGGCAAGACTAAGGCACGACAACGCAAGGCTAGGCAATGCACGGAAGGATAGAAAAGACTAACGGAAGGCAAGGAAAGCAAGGGAAAGCAAGGCAAGGCAAGGGTAACGGAACGAACGGCACGGCAAGGGGAAACAAGGCTAAGGCACGACAACACAGGGCTAGGCAATGCAGGGCAAGGCAAGGAAAGGGTAACGCAAGGCAAGGCACTGTTTGGGGAGGCAAGGCTAATGCACGACAACGCAAGGCTAGGAAATGCACGGAAAGCAAGCAAAGAGTAACGGAAGGCAAGGAATGCAAGGCAAAGCAAGGCAACGCAAGCAAGGCTATGGCAGGGCGAAAAAAGGCTAAGGCACGACCACGCAAGCCTAGGCAATGCACGGAAGGCAAGCAAAGAGTAACGGAAGGCAAGGAAGGCAAGGCAAACCAAGACAACGCAAGCAAGGCTATGGCAAGGTGAAAAAAGGCTAAGACACGACAACGCAAGGCTAGGCAATGCACGGAAGGCAAGCAAAGAGTAACGGAAGAAAAGGAAGGCAAGGGAAAGCAAGGCAAGGGAAGGGTAACGGAAGGAACGGCACGGTAAGGGGAAACAAAGCTAAGGCACGAAAATGCAGGGCTAGGCAATGCACGGCAAGGAAAGGAAAGGGTAACGCAAGGCAAGGCACGGTGAGGCAAGACAAGGCAAATGCACGACAACGCACGGCTAGGCAATGCACGGCAAGGCAAGGAAAGGGTACCGCAAGGCAAGGCACGGTCAGGCGAGGAAAGGCAAAGGAACGACAACGGAAGGCTAGGCAATGCACGGAAGGCAAGCAAAGAGTAACGGAAGGCAAGGAAGGCAAGGGAAAGCAAGGCAAGGCAATGGTAACGGAAGGGACGGCACGGCAAGGGGAAACAAGGCTAAGGCACGAAAACGCACGGCTAGGCAATGCAATGCAAGGCAAGGAAAGGGTAACGCAAGGCAAGGCACGGTGACGCAAGGCAAGGCTGATGCACGACAACGCACGGCTAGGCAATTCACGGCAAGGCAAGGAAAGCGTAACGGAAGGCAAGGCACGGTTAGGCGAGGCAAGGCTAAGGCACGACAACGCAAGGCTAGGCAATGCACGGAAGGCAAGCAAAGAGTAACGGAAGGCAAGGAATGCAAGGGAAAGCAGGGGAAGGCAAGGGTAACGAAAGGAACGGCACGGTAAGGTGAAACAAGGCTAAGGCGCGACAACACAGGGCTAGGCAATGCAGGGCAAGGCAAGGTAAGGGTAACGTAAGGCAAGGCACGGTCAGGCGAGGCAAGGCTAAGGCACGACAACGCAAGGCTAGGCAATGCACGGAAGGCAAGCAAAGACTAACGGAACGCAAGGAAGGCAAGGGAAAGCAAGGCAAGGCAAGGTTAACGGAAGGAACGGCACGGCAAAGGGAAACAATGCTAAGGCACGGCAACGCAGGGCTAGGCAATGCACGGCAAGGCAAGGAAAGGGTAACGCAAGGCAAGGCACGGTCAGGCGACGCAAGGGTAATGCACGACAACGCAAGGCTAGGCAGTGCACGGCTAGGCAAGGAAAGAGTAACGGAAGGAAAGGAAGGCAAGGCAAAGCAAGGCAAGGCAAGTGTAATAAAAGGCACGGCACGGCAAGGGGAAACAAGGCTAAGGCACGGCAACGCAAGGCTAAGCAATGCACGGCCAGGCAAGGAAAGGGTAACGCAAGGCAAGGCACGGTAAGGCAAGGCGAGGCTAATGCACGACAACGCACGGCTAGGCAGTGCACGGCTAGGCAAGGAAAGAGTAGCGGAAGGAAAGGAAGGCAAGGCAAAGCAAGGCAAGGCAAGTGTAACAAAAGGCAAGGCGCGGCAAGGGGAAACAAGGCTAATGAACGGCAACGGACGGCTAGGCAATGCACGGCCAGGCAAGGAAAGGGTAACGCAAGGCAAGGCACGGTAAGGCAATACAAGGCTAATGCACGACAACGCACGGCTAGGCAATGCACGGCAAGGCAAGGAAAGGGTAACGCAAGGCAAGGCACTGTCAGGCGAGGCAAGACTAAGGCACGACAACGCAAGGCTAGGCAATGCACGGAAGGATAGAAAAGACTAACGGAAGGCAAGGAAAGCAAGGGAAAGCAAGGTAAGGCAAGGGTAACGGAAGGAACGGCACGGCAAGGGGAAACAAGGCTAAGGCACGACAACACAGGGCTAGGCAATGCAGGGCAAGGCAAGGAAAGGGTAACGCAAGGCAAGGCACTGTTTGGGGAGGCAAGGCTAATGCACGACAACGCAAGGCTAGGAAATGCACGGAAAGCAAGCAAAGAGTAACGGAAGGCAAGGAATGCAAGGCAAAGCAAGGCAACGCAAGCAAGGCTATGGCAGGGAGAAAAAAGGCTAAGGCACGACCACGCAAGCCTAGGCAATGCACGGAAGGCAAGCAAAGAGTAACGGAAGGCAAGGAAGGCAAGGCAAACCAAGACAACGCAAGCAAGGCTATGGCAAGGTGAAAAAAGGCTAAGACACGACAACGCAAGGCTAGGCAATGCACGGAAGGCAAGCAAAGAGTAACGGAAGAAAAGGAAGGCAAGGGAAAGCAAGGCAAGGGAAGGGTAACGGAAGGAACGGCACGGTAAGGGGAAACAAAGCTAAGGCACGAAAATGCAGGGCTAGGCAATGCACGGCAAGGAAAGGAAAGGGTAACGCAAGGCAAGGCACGGTGAGGCAAGAGAAGGCAAATGCACGACAACGCACGGCTAGGCAATGCACGGCAAGGCAAGGAAAGGGTACCGCAAGGCAAGGCACGGTCAGGCGAGGAAAGGCTAAGGAACGACAACGGAAGGCTAGGCAATGCACGGAAGGCAAGCAAAGAGTAACGGAAGGCAAGGAAGGCAAGGGAAAGCAAGGCAAGGCAATGGTAACGGAAGGAACGGCACGGCAAGGGGAAACAAGGCTAAGGCACGACAACGCACGGCTAGGCAATGCAATGCAAGGCAAGGAAAGGGTAACGCAAGGCAAGGCACGGTGACGCAAGGCAAGGCTGATGCACGACAACGCACGGCTAGGCAATTCACGGCAAGGCAAGGAAAGCGTAACGGAAGGCAAGGCACGGTTAGGCGAGGCAAGGCTAAGGCACGACAACGCAAGGCTAGGCAATGCACGGAAGGCAAGCAAAGAGTAACGGAAGGCAAGGAATGCAAGGGAAAGCAGGGGAAGGCAAGGGTAACGAAAGGAACGGCACGGTAAGGTGAAACAAGGCTAAGGCGCGACAACACAGGGCTAGGCAATGCAGGGCAAGGCAAGGTAAGGGTAACGTAAGGCAAGGCACGGTCAGGCGAGGCAAGGCTAAGGCACGACAACGCAAGGCTAGGCAATTCACGGAAGGCAAGCAAAGAGTAACGGAACGTAAGGAAGGCAAGGGAAAGCAAGGCAAGGCAAGGTTAACGGAAGGAACGGCACGGCAAAGGGAAACAATGCTAAGGCACGGCAACGCAGGGCTAGGCAATGCACGGCAAGGCAAGGAAAGAGTAACGCAAGGCAAGGCACTGTCAGGCGAGGCAAAGCTAATGCACGACATCGCAAGGCTAGGCACTGCACGGCTAGGCAAGGAAAGAGTAACGGAAGGCAAGGAATGCAAGGCAAAGCAAGGCAACGCAAGCAAGGGAATGGCAAGGTGAGAAAAGGCTAAGGCACGACAACGCAAGGCTAGGCAATGCACGGAAGACAAGCAAAGAGTAACGGAAGGCAAGGAAGGCAAGGCAAAGCAAGGCAAAGCAAGCAAGGTTATGGCAAGGTGAAACAAGGCTAAGGCACGACAACACAGGGCTAGGCAATGCACGGCCAACCAAGGAAAAGGTAACGCAAGGCATGGCACGGTGAGGCAAGGCAAGGCTAATGCACGACAAAGCAAGGCTAGGCAATGCACGGCAAGGCAAGGAAAGGGTAACGCCAGGCAAGGCACAGTCAGGCAAGGCAAGGCTAATGCACGACAACTCAACGCTAGGCAATGCACGGCAAGGCAAGGAAAGGGTAAGGCAAGGCAAGGCACGAACAGGCGAGGCAAGGCTAAGGCACGACAACGCAAGGCTAGGCAATGCACGGAAGGCAAGCAAAGAGTAACGGAAGGCAAGGAAGGCAAGGGAAAGCAAGGCAAGGCAAGGGTAACGGAAGGAACGGCACGGCAAGGGGAAACAAGGCTAAGGCACGACAACGCACGGCTAGGCAATGCACGGCAAGGCAAGGAAAGGGTAACGCCAGGCAAGGCACGGTCAGGCAAGGCAAGGCTAATGCACGACAAGGCAAGGCTAGGCAGTGCACGGCAAGGCAAAGAAAGGGTAACGCAAGGCAAGGCACTGTCAGGCGAGGCAAGGCTAAGGCACGACAACGCAAAGCTAGGCAATGCACGGAAGGAAAGCAAAGAGTAACGGAAGTGAAGGAAAGCAAGGGAACGCAAGGCAAGGTAAGGGTAACGAAAGGCAAGGCACGGTGAGGCAAGGCAAGGCTGATGAACGACAACGCACGGCTACGCAATTCACGGCAAGGCAAGGAAAGGGTAACGCAAGGCAAGGCACGGTCAGGCGAGGCAAGGCTAAGGCACGACAACGCAAGGCTAGGCAATGCACGGAAGGCAAGCAAAGAGTAACGGAAGGCAAGGAAGGCTAGGGAAAGCAGCGGAAGGCAAGGGTAACGGAAGGAAAGGCACGGTAAGGGGAAACAAGGCTAAGGCACGACAACACAGGGCTAGGCAATGCACGGCAAGGCAAGGAAAGGGTAACGCAAGGCAAGGCACGGTCAGGCGAGGCAAGGGTAATGCATGACAACGCAAGGCTACGCAGTGCATGGCTAGGCAAGGAAAGAGTAACGGAAGGAAAGGAAGGCAAGGCAAAGCACGGCAAGTGTAACAAAAGGCACGTCACGGCAAGGGGAAACAAGGCTAAGGCACGGCAACGCAAGGCTAAGCAATGCACGGCCAGGCAAGGAAAGGGTAAAGCAAGGCAAGGCACGGTAAGGCAAGGCGAGGCTAATGCACGACAACGCACGTCTAGGCAGTGCACAGCTAGGCAAGAAAGAGTAACGGAAGGAAAGGAAGGCAAGGCAAAGCAAGGCATGGCAAGTGTAACAAAAGGCAAGGCACGGCAAGGGGAAACAAGGCTAAGGAACGGCAACGCACGGCTAGGCAATGCACAGCCAGGCAAGGAAAGGGTAAAGCAAGGCAAGGCACGGTAAAGCAAGACAAGGCTAATGCACGACAACGCACGGCAAGGCAATGCACGGCAAGGCAAGGAAAGGGTAACGCAAGGCAAGGCACGGTTAGGCGAGGCAAGGCTAAGGCACGACAACGCAAGGCTAGGCAATGCACGGAAGGCAAGCAAAGAGTAACGGAAGGCAAGGAATGCAAGGCAAAGCAAGGCAACGCAAGTAAGGCTATGGCAAGGTGAGAAAAGGCTAGGGCACGACAGGGGAAGGCTAGGCAATGCACGGAAGGCAAGCAAAGAGTAACGGAAGGCAAGGAAGGCAAGGCAAAGCAAGGCAAAGCAAGCAAGGTTATGGCAAGGTGAAACAAGGCTAAGGCACGACAACGCACGGCTAGGCAATGCACGGCCAACCAAGGAAATGTAACGCAAGGCATGGCACGGTGAGGCAAGGCAAGGGTAATGCACGACAACGCAAGGCTAGGCAATGCACGGAAGGCAAGCAAAGAGTAACGGAAACGAAGGAAGGCAAGCGAAAGCAAGGCAAGGCAAGGGTAACGGAAGGAACGGCACGGCAAGGGGAAACAAGGCTAAAGCACGACAACGCACGGCTAGGAAATGCACGGCAAGGCAAGGGTAAGGCCAGGCAAGGCACGGTCAGGCAAGGCAAGGCTAATGCACAAAAACGCAACGCTAGGCAATGCACGGCAAGTCAAGGAAAGGGCAAGGCAAGGCAAGGCACGATCAGGCGAGGCAAGGCTAAGGCACGACAACGCAAGGCTAGGCAATGCACGGAAGGCAAGCAAAGAGTAACGGAAGGCAAGGAAGGCTACGGAAAGCA
Organism: Macrotis lagotis; assembly: GCF_037893015.1. Classification (NCBI taxonomy): domain Eukaryota; kingdom Metazoa; phylum Chordata; class Mammalia; order Peramelemorphia; family Peramelidae; genus Macrotis; species Macrotis lagotis. The sequence continues at coordinate 288,717 of NW_027422037.1, read as the reverse complement.
GGGGAAGGCAAGGGTAACGGAAGGAACGGCACGGTAAGGGCAAACAAGACTAAGGCCCGACAACACAGGGCTAGGCAATGCAGGGCAAGGCAAGGAAATGGTAACGCAAGGCAAGGCACGGTTTGGGGAGGAAAGGCTAATGCACTACAACGCAAGGCTAGGCAGTGCACGGCTAGGCAAGGAAAGAGTAACGGAAGGAAAGGAAGGCAAGGCAAAGCAAGGCAAGGCAAGTGTAACAAAAGGCAAGGCACAGCAAGGGGAAACAAGGCTAAGGAACGGCAAAGCACGGCTAGGCAATGCACGGCCAGGCAAGGAAAGGGTAACGCAAGGCAAGGCACGGTAAGGCAAGCCAAGGCTAATGCACGACAACGCACGGCTAGACAATGCACGGCAAGGCAAGGAAAGGGTAACGCACGGCAAGGCACGGTTAGGCGAGGCAAGGCTAAGACAGGACAACGCAAGGCTAGGCAATGCACGGAAGGTAAGCAAAGATTAACTGAAGGCAAGGAAGGCAAGGGAAAGCAAGGGAAGGCAAGGGCAACGGAAGGAACGCCACGGTAAGGGGAAACAAAGCTAAGGCACGACAATGCAGGGCTAGGCAATGCACGGCAAGGCAAGGAAAGGGTACCGCAAGGCAAGGCACGGTCAGGCGAGGCAAGGCTAAGGAACGACAACGCAAGGCTAGGCAATGCACGGAAGGCAAGCAAAGAGTAACGGAAGGCAAGGAAGTCAAGGGAAAGCAAGGCAAGGCAATGGCAACGGAAGGAACGGCACGGCAAGGGGAAACAAGGCTAAGGCACGACAACGCACGGCTAGGCAATGCACTGCAAGGCAAGGAAAGGGTAACGCAAGGGAAGGCACGGTGAGGCAAGGCAAGGCACGTTTTGGGGAGGCAAGGCTAATGCACGACAACGCAAGGCTAGGCAGTGCACGGCTAGGCAAGGAAAGAGTAACGTAAGGAAATGAAGGCAAGGTAAAGCAAGGCAAGGCAAGTGTAACAAAAGGCAAGGCACGGCAAGGGGAAACAAGGCTAAGGAATGGCAACGCACGGCTAGGCAATGCACGGCCAGGCAAGGAAATTGTAACGCAAGGCAAGGCACGGTAAGGCAAGACAAGGCTAATTCACGACAACGCACGGCTAGGCAATGCACGGCAAGGCAAGGAAAGGGTAACGCAAGGCAAGGCATGGTCAGGCGAGGCAAGACTAAGGCACGACAACTCAAGGCTAAGCAATGCACGGAAGGCAAGCAAAGAGTTACGGAAACCAAGGAAAAAAGGGAAAGCAAGGCAAGGCAAGGGTAACGGAAAGAAGGGCACGGCAAGGGGAAACAAGGCTAAGGCACGGCAACGCAGGGCTAGGCAATGCACGGCAAGGCAAGGAAAGGGTAACGCAAGGCAAGGCACGGTCAGGCGACGCAAGGGTAATGCACGACAACGCAAGGCTAGGCAGTGCACGGCTAGGCAAGGATAGAGTAACGGAAGGAAAGGAAGGCAAGGCAAAGCAAGGCAAGGCAAGTGTAATAAAAGGCACGGCACGGCAAGGGGAAACAAGGCTAAGGCACGGCAACGCAAGGCTAAGCAATGCACGGCCAGGCAAGGAAAGGGTAACGCAAGGCAAGGCACGGTAAGGCAAGGCGAGGCTAATGCACGACAACGCACGGCTAGGCAGTGCACGGCTAGGCAAGGAAAGAGTAGCGGAAGGAAAGGAAGGCAAGGCAAAGCAAGGCAAGGCAAGTGTAACAAAAGGCAAGGCGCGGCAAGGGGAAACAAGGCTAAGGAACGGCAACGGACGGCTAGGCAATGCACGGCCAGGCAAGGAAAGGGTAACGCAAGGCAAGGCACTTTAAGGCAATACAAGGCTAATGCACGACAACGCACGGCTAGGCAATGCACGGCAAGGCAAGGAAAGGGTAACGCAAGGCAAGGCACGGTTAGGCGAGGCAAGGCTAATGCACGACAACGCAAGGCTAGTCAATTCACGGGCGGCAAGCAAAGAGTAACGGAAGTCAAGGAAGGCGAGGGAAACCAAGGCAAGGCAAGGGTAACGGAAGGAACGGTTCGGCAAGGGGAAACAAGGCTATGGCACGGCAACGCAGGGCTAGGCAATGCACGGCAAGGCAAGGATAGAGTAACGCAAGGCAAGGCACTGTCAGGCGAGGCAAAGCTAATGCACGACATCGCAAGGCTAGGCACTGCACGGCTAGGCAAGGAAAGAGTAACGGAAGGCAAGGAATGCAAGGCAAAGCAAGGCAACGCAAGCAAGGGAATGGCAAGGTGAGAAAAGGCTAAGGCACGACAGCGCAAGGCTAGGCAATGCACGGAAGACAAGCAAAGAGTAACGGAAGGCAAGGAAGGCAAGGCAAAGCAAGGCAAAGCAAGCAAGGTTATGGCAAGGTGAAACAAGGCTAAGGCACGACAACTCACGGCTAGGCAATGCACGGCCAACCAAGGAAAAGGTAACGCAAGGCATGGCACGGTGAGGCAAGGCAAGGCTAATGCACGACAACGCAAGGCTAGGCAATGCACGGAAGGCAAGCAAAGAGTAACGGAAACGAAGGAAGGCAAGCGAAAGCAAGGCAAGGCAAGGGTAACGGAAGGAACGGCACGGCAAGGGGAAACAAGGCTAAGGCACGACAACGCACGGCTAGGCAATGCACGGCAAGGCAAGGAAAGGGTAAAGCCAGGCAAGGCACGGTCAGGCAAGGCAAGGCTAATGCACGACAAGGCAACGCTAGGCAATGCACGGCAAAGCAAGGAAAGGGTAAGGCAAGGCAAGGCACGATCAAGCGAGGCAAGGCTAAGGCACGACAACGCAAGGCTAGGCAATGCACGGAAGGCAAGCAAAGAGTAACGGAAGGCAAGGAAGGCAAGGGAAAGCAAGGCAAGGCAAGGGTAACGGAAGGAACGGCACGGCAAGGGGAAACAAGGCTAAGGCACGACAACGCACGGCTAGGCAATGCACGGCAAGGCAAGGAAAGGGTAACGCCAGGCAAGGCACGGTCAGGCAAGGCAAGGCTAATGCACGACAAGGCAAGGCTAGGCAGTGCACGGCAAGGCAAAGAAAGGGTAACGCAAGGCAAGGCACTGTCAGGCGAGGCAAGGCTAAGGCACGACAACGCAAAGCTAGGCAATGCACGGAAGGAAAGCAAAGAGTAACGGAAGTGAAGGAAAGCAATGGAACGCAAGGCAAGGTAAGGGTAACGCAAGGCAAGGCACGGTGAGGCAAGGCAAGGCTGATGAACGACAACGCACGGCTAGGCAATTCACGGCAAGGCAAGGAAAGGGTAACGCAAGGCAAGGCACGGTCAGGCGAGGCAAGGCTAAGGCACGACAACGCAAGGCTAGGCAATGCACGGAAGGCAAGCAAAGAGTAACGGAAGGCAAGGAAGGCTAGGGAAAGCAGCGGAAGGCAAGGGTAACGGAAGGAAAGGCACGGTAAGGGGAAACAAGGCTAAGGCACGACAACACAGGGCTAGGCAATGCACGGCAAGGGAAGGAAAGGGTAACGCAAGGCAAGGCACGGTCAGGCGAGGCAAGGGTAATGCATGACAACGCAAGGCTACGCAGTGCATGGCTAGGCAAGGAAAGAGTAACGGAAGGAAAGGAAGGCAAGGCAAAGCAAGGCAAGGCAAGTGTAACAAAAGGCACGTCACGGCAAGGGGAAACAAGGCTAAGGCACGGCAACGCAAGGCTAAGCAATGCACGGCCAGGCAAGGAAAGGGTAACGCAAGGCAAGGCACGGTAAGGCAAGGCGAGGCTAATGCACGACAACGCACGTCTAGGCAGTGCACGGCTAGGCAAGAAAAAGTAACGGAAGGAAAGGAAGGCAAGGCAAATCAAGGCATGGCAAGTGTAACAAAAGGCAAGGCACGGCAAGGGGAAACAAGGCTAAGGAACGGCAACGCACGGCTAGGCAATGCACGGCCAGGCAAGGAAAGGGTAACGCAAGGCAAGGCACGGTTAGGCGAGGCAAGGCTAAGGCACGACAACGCAAGGCTAGGCAATGCACGGAAGGCAAGCAAAGAGTAACGGAAGGCAAGGAATGCAAGGCAAAGCAAGGCAACGCAAGTAAGGCTATGGCAAGGTGAGAAAAGGCTAAGGCACGACAGGGGAAGGCTAGGCAATGCACGGAAGGCAAGCAAAGAGTAACGGAAGGCAAGGAAGGCAAGGCAAAGCAAGGCAAAGCAAGCAAGGTTATGGCAAGGTGAAACAAGGCTAAGGCACGACAACGCACGGCTAGGCAATGCACGGCCAACCAAGGAAATGTAACGCAAGGCATGGCACGGTGAGGCAAGGCAAGGGTAATGCACGACAACGCAAGGCTAGGCAATGCACGGAAGGCAAGCAAAGAGTAACGGAAACGAAGGAAGGCAAGCGAAAGCAAGGCAAGGCAAGGGTAACGGAAGGAACGGCACGGCAAGGGGAAACAAGGCTAAAGCACGACAACGCACGGCTAGGAAATGCACGGCAAGGCAAGGGTAACGCCAGGCAAGGCACGGTCAGGCAAGGCAAGGCTAATGCACGAAAACGCAACGCTAGGCAATGCACGGCAAGTCAAGGAAAGGGCAAGGCAAGGCAAGGCACGATCAGGCGAGGCAAGGCTAAGGCACGACAACGCAAGGCTAGGCAATGCACGGAAGGGAAGCAAAGAGTAACGGAAGGCAAGGAAGGCAAGGGAAAACAAGGCAAGGCAAGGGTAACGGAAGGAACGGCACGGCAAGGGGAAACAAGGCTAAGGCACGACAACGCACGGCTAGGCAATGCACGGCAAGGCAAGGAAAGGGTAAAGCCAGGCAAGGCACGGTCAGGCAAGGCAAGGCTAATGCACGACAAGGCAAGGCTAGGCAGTGCACGGCAAGGCAAAGAAAGGGTAACGCAAGGCAAGGCACTGTCAGGCGCGGCAAGGCTAAGGCACGACATAGCAAAGCTAGGCAATGCACGGAAGGAAAGCAAAGAGTAACTGAAGGGAAGGAAAGCAAGGGAAAGCAAGGCAAGGTAAGGGTAACGCAAGGCAAGGCACGGTGAGGCAAGGCAAGGCTGATGCACGACAACGCACGGCTAGGCAATTCACGGCAAGGCAAAGAAAGGGTAACGCAAGGCAAGGCACGCTCAGGCGAGGCAAGGCTAAGGCACGACAACGCAAGGCTAGGCAATGCACGGAAGGCAAGCAAAGAGTAACGGAAGGCAAGGAAGGCTACGGAAAGCAGGGGAAGGCAAGGGTAACGGAAGGAACGGCACGGTAAGGGCAAACAAGTCTAAGGCACGACAACACAGGGCTAGGCAATGCAGGGCAAGGCAAGGAAATGGTAACGCAAGGCAAGGCACGGTTTGGGGAAGAAAGGCTAATGCACTACAACGCAAGGCTAGGCAGTGCACGGCTAGGCAAGGAAAGAGTAACGGAAGGAAAGGAAGGCAAGGCAAAGCAAGGCAAGGCAAGTGTAACAAAAGGCAAGGCACAGCAAGGGGAAACAAGGCTAAGGAACGGCAAAGCACGGCTAGGCAATGCACGGCCAGGCAAGGAAAGGGTAACGCAAGGCAAGGCACGGTAAGGCAAGCCAAGGCTAATGCACGACAACGCACGGCTAGGCAATGCACGGCCAGGCAAGGAAAGGGTAACGCAAGGCAAGGCACGGTGAGGCAAGGCAAGGCAAATGCACGACAACGCACGGCTAGGCAATGCACGGCAAGGCAAGGAAAGGGTAACGCAAGGCAAGGCAGGGTCAGGCGAGGCAAGGCTAAGGAACGACAACGCAAGGCTAGGCAATGCACGGAAGGCAAGCAAAGAGTAACGGAAGGGAAGGAAGGCAAGGGAAAGCAAGGCAAGGCAAGGGTAACGGAAGGAACGGCACGGCAAGGGGAAACAAGGCTAAGGCACGACAACGCACGGCTAGGCAATGCACGGCAAGGCAAGGAAAGGGTAACGCAAGGCAAGGCACGGTAAGGCAAGGCAAGGCTAATGCACGACAACGCACGGCTAGACAATGCACGGCAAGGCAAGGAATGGGTAACGCACGGCAAGGCACGGTTAGGCGAGGCAAGGCTAAGACACGACAACGCAAGGCTAGGCAATGCACGGAAGGTAAGCAAAGATTAACTGAAGGCAAGGAAGGCAAGGGAAAGCAAGGGAAGGCAAGGGCAACGGAAGGAACGGCACGGTAAGGGGAAACAAAGCTAAGGCACGACAATGCAGGGCTAGGCAATGCACGGCAAGGCAAGGAAAGGGTACCGCAAGGCAAGGCACGGTCAGGCGAGGCAAGGCTAAGGAACGACAACGCAAGGCTAGGCAATGCACGGAAGGCAAGCAAAGAGTAACGGAAGGCAAGGAAGTCAAGGGAAAGCAAGGCAAGGCAATGGCAACGGAAGGAACGGCACGGCAAGGGGAAACAAGGCTAAGGCACGACAACGCACGGCTAGGCAATGCACTGCAAGGCAAGGAAAGGGTAACGCAAGGGAAGGCACGGTGAGGCAAGGCAAGGCACGTTTTGGGGAGGCAAGGCTAATGCACGACAACGCAAGGCTAGGCAGTGCACGGCTAGGCAAGGAAAGAGTAACGTAAGGAAATGAAGGCAAGGTAAAGCAAGGCAAGGCAAGTGTAACAAAAGGCAAGGCACGGCAAGGGGAAACAAGGCTAAGGAATGGCAACGCACGGCTAGGCAATGCACGGCCAGGCAAGGAACGTGTAACGCAAGGCAAGGCACGGTAAGGCAAGACAAGGCTAATTCACGACAACGCACGGCTAGGCAATGCACGGCAAGGCATGGAAAGGGTAACGCATGGGAAGGCACCGTCAGGCGAGGCAAGACTAAGGCACGACAACGCAAGGCTAAGCAATGCACGGGAAGGCAAGGAAAGAATAACGGAAGGCAAGGGATGCAAGGCAAAGCAAGGCAAGGCAAGGGTAACGGAAAGAAGGGCACGGCTAGGGGAAACAAGGCTAAGGCACGACAACGCACGGCTAGGCAATGCAAGGCAAGGCAAGGAAAGGGTAACGCTAGGCAAGGCACGGTCAGGCAAGGCAAGGCTAATGCACGACAAGGCAAGGCTAGGCAGTGCACGGCAAGGCAAGGAATGGGTAAGGCAAGGCAAGGCACTGTCAGGCGAGGCAAGACTAAGGCACGACATCGCAAGGCTAGGCAATGCACGGAAGGATAGAAAAGACTAACGGAAGGCAAGGAAAGCAAGGGAAAGCAAGGCAAGGCAAGGGTAACGGAAGGAACGGCACGGCAAGGGGAAACAAGGCTAAGGCACGACAACACAGGGCTAGGCAATGCAGGGCAAGGCAAGGAAAGGGTAACGCAAGGCAAGGCACTGTTTGGGGAGGCAAGGCTAATGCACGACAACGCAAGGCTAGGAAATGCACGGAAAGCAAGCAAAGAGTAACGGAAGGCAAGGAATGCAAGGCAAAGCAAGGCAACGCAAGCAAGGCTATGGCAGGGCGAAAAAAGGCTAAGGCACGACCACGCAAGCCTAGGCAATGCACGGAAGGCAAGCAAAGAGTAACGGAAGGCAAGGAAGGCAAGGCAAACCAAGGCAACGCAAGCAAGGCTATGGCAAGGTGAAAAAAGGCTAAGACACGACTACGCAAGGCTAGGCAATGCACGGAAGGCAAGCAAAGAGTAACGGAAGAAAAGGAAGGCAAGGGAAAGCAAGGCAAGGGAAGGGTAACGGAAGGAACGGCACGGTAAGGGGAAACAAAGCTAAGGCACGAAAATGCAGGGCTAGGCAATGCACGGCAAGGAAAGGAAAGGGTAACGCAAGGCAAGGCACGGTGACGCAAGGCAAGGCTGGTGCACGACAACGCACGGCTAGGCAATGCACGGCAAGGCAAGGAAAGGGTACCGCATGGCAAGGCACGGTCAGGCGAGGAAAGGCTAAGGAACGACAACGGAAGGCTAGGCAATGCACGGAAGGCAAGCAAAGAGTAACGGAAGGCAAGGAAGGCAAGGGAAAGCAAGGGAAGGCAATGGTAACGGAAGGAACGGCACGGCAAGGGGAAACAAGGCTAAGGCACGACAACGCACGGCTAGGCAATGCAATGCAAGGCAAGGAAAGGGTAACGCAAGGCAAGGCACGGTGACGCAAGGCAAGGCTGATGCACGACAACGCACGGCTAGGCAATTCACGGCAAGGCAAGGAAAGCGTAAAGGAAGGCAAGGCACGGTTAGGCGACTCAAGGCTAAGGCACGACAACGCAAGGCTAGGCAATGCACGGAAGGCAAGCAAAGAGTAACGGAAGGCAAGGAATGCAAGGGAAAGCAGGGGAAGGCAAGGGTAACGAAAGGAACGGCACGGTAAGGTGAAACAAGGCTAAGGCGCGACAACACAGGGCTAGGCAATGCAGGGCAAGGCAAGGTAAGGGTAACGTAAGGCAAGGCACGGTCAGGCGAGGCAAGGCTAAGGCACGACAACGCAAGGCTAGGCAATGCACGGAAGGCAAGCAAAGAGTAACGGAACGCAAGGAAGGCAAGGGAAAGCAAGGCAAGGCAAGGTTAACGGAAGGAACGGCACGGCAAAGGGAAACAATGCTAAGGCACGGCAACGCAGGGCTAGGCAATGCACGGCAAGGCAAGGAAAGGGTAACGCAAGGCAAGGCACGGTCAGGCGACGCAAGGGTAATGCACGACAACGCAAGGCTAGGCAGTGCACGGCTAGGCAAGGAAAGAGTAACGGAAGGAAAGGAAGGCAAGGCAAAGCAAGGCAAGGCAAGTGTAATAAAAGGCACGGCACGGCAAGGGGAAACAAGGCTAAGGCACGGCAACGCAAGGCTAAGCAATGCACGGCCAGGCAAGGAAAGGGTAACGCAAGGCAAGGCACGGTAAGGCAAGGCGAGGCTAATGCACGACAACGCACGGCTAGGCAGTGCACGGCTAGGCAAGGAAAGAGTAGCGGAAGGAAAGGAAGGCAAGGCAAAGCAAGGCAAGGCAAGTGTAACAAAAGGCAAGGCGCGGCAAGGGGAAACAAGGCTAAGGAACGGCAACGCACGGCTAGGCAATGCACGGGCAGGCAGGGAAAGGGTAACGCAAGGCAAGGCACGGTACGGCAAGACAAGGCTAATGCACGACAACGCACGGCTAGGCAATGCACGGCAAGGCAAGGAAAGGGTAACGCAAGGCAAGGCACGGTCAGGCGAGGCAAGGCTAAGGCACGACAACGCATGGTTAGGCAATGCACGGAAGGCAAGCAAAGAGTAACGGAAGGCAAGGAAGGCAAGGGAAAGCAAGGCAAGGCAAGGGTAACGCAAGGAACGGCATGGCAAGGGGAAACAAGGCTAAGGCACGACAACGCACGGCTAGGCAATGCACGGCAAGGCAAGGAAAGGGTAACGCAAGGCAAGGCACGGTCAGGCGAGGCAAGGCTAATGCACGACATCGCAAGGCTAGGCACTGCACGGCTAGGCAAGGAAAGAGTAACGGAAGGCAAGGAATGCAAGGCAAAGCAAGGCAACGCAAGCAAGGGAATGGCAAGGTGAGAAAAGGCTAAGGCACGACAGCGCAAGGCTAGGCAATGCACGGAAGACAAGCAAAGAGTAACGGAAGGCAAGGAAGGCAAGGCAAAGCAAGGCAAAGCAAGCAAGGTTATGGCAAGGTGAAACAAGGCTAAGGCACGACAACTCACGGCTAGGCAATGCACGGCCAACCAAGGAAAAGGTAACGCAAGGCATGGCACGGTGAGGCAAGGCAAGGCTAATGCACGACAACGCAAGGCTAGGCAATGCACGGAAGGCAAGCAAAGAGTAACGGAAACGAAGGAAGGCAAGCGAAAGCAAGGCAAGGCAAGGGTAACGGAAGGAACGGCACGGCAAGGGGAAACAATGCTAAGGCACGACAACGCACGGCTAGGCAATGCACGGCAAGGCAAGGAAAGGGTAACGCCAGGCAAGGCACGGTCAGGCAAGGCAAGGCTAATGCACGACAAGGCAACGCTAGGCAATGCACGGCAAGGCAAGGAAAGGGTAAGGCAAGGCAAGGCACGATCAGGCGAGGCAAGGCTAAGGCACGACAACGCAAGGCTAGGCAATGCACGGAAGGCAAGCAAAGAGTAACGGAAGGCAAGGAAGGCAAGGGAAAGCAAGGCAAGGCAAGGGTAACGGAAGGAACGGCACGGCAAGGGTTAACAAGGCTAAGGCACGACAACGCACGGCTAGGCAATGCACGGCAAGGCAAGGAAAGGGTAACGCCAGGCAAGGCACGGTCAGGCAAGGCAAGGCTAATGCACGACAAGGCAAGGCTAGGCAGTGCACGGCAAGGCAAAGAAAGGGTAACGCAAGGCAAGGCACTGTCAGGCGAGGCAAGGCTAAGGCACGACAACGCAAAGCTAGGCAATGCACGGAAGGAAAGCAAAGAGTAACGGAAGTGAAGGAAAGCAAGGGAACGCAAGGCAAGGTAAGGGTAACGCAAGGCAAGGCACGGTGAGGCAAGGCAAGGCTGATGAACGACAACGCACGGCTAGGCAATTCACGGCAAGGCAAGGAAAGGGTAACGCAAGGCAAGGCACGGTCAGGCGAGGCAAGGCTAAGGCACGACAACGCAAGGCTAGGCAATGCACGGAAGGCAAGCAAAGAGTAACGGAAGGCAAGGAAGGCTAGGGAAAGCAGCGGAAGGCAAGGGTAACGGAAGGAAAGGCACGGTAAGGGGAAACAAGGCTAAGGCACGACAACACAGGGCTAGGCAATGCACGGCAAGGGAAGGAAAGGGTAACGCAAGGCAAGGCACGGTCAGGCGAGGCAAGGGTAATGCATGACAACGCAAGGCTACGCAGTGCATGGCTAGGCAAGGAAAGAGTAACGGAAGGAAAGGAAGGCAAGGCAAAGCAAGGCAAGGCAAGTGTAACAAAAGGCACGTCACGGCAAGGGGAAACAAGGCTAAGGCACGGCAACGCAAGGCTAAGCAATGCACGGCCAGGCAAGGAAAGGGTAACGCAAGGCAAGGCACGGTAAGGCAAGGCGAGGCTAATGCACGACAACGCACGTCTAGGCAGTGCACGGCTAGGCAAGAAAGAGTAACGGAAGGAAAGGAAGGCAAGGCAAATCAAGGCATGGCAAGTGTAACAAAAGGCAAGGCACGGCAAGGGGAAACAAGGCTAAGGAACGGCAACGCACGGCTAGGCAATGCACGGCCAGGCAAGGAAAGGGTAACGCAAGGCAAGGCACGGTTAGGCGAGGCAAGGCTAAGGCACGACAACGCAAGGCTAGGCAATGCACGGAAGGCAAGCAAAGAGTAACGGAAGGCAAGGAATGCAAGGCAAAGCAAGGCAACGCAAGTAAGTCTATGGCAAGGTGAGAAAAGGCTAAGGCACGACAGGGGAAGGCTAGGCAATGCACGGAAGGCAAGCAAAGAGTAACGGAAGGCAAGGAAGGCAAGGCAAAGCAAGGCAAAGCAAGCAAGGTTATGGCAAGGTGAAACAAGGCTAAGGCACGACAACGCACGGCTAGGCAATGCACGGCCAACCAAGGAAATGTAACGCAAGGCATGGCACGGTGAGGCAAGGCAAGGGTAATGCACGACAACGCAAGGCTAGGCAATGCACGGAAGGCAAGCAAAGAGTAACGGAAACGAAGGAAGGCAAGCGAAAGCAAGGCAAGGCAAGGGTAACGGAAGGAACGGCACGGCAAGGGGAAACAAGGCTAAAGCACGACAACGCACGGCTAGGAAATGCACGGCAAGGCAAGGGTAACGCCAGGCAAGGCACGGTCAGGCAAGGCAAGGCTAATGCACGAAAACGCAACGCTAGGCAATGCACGGCAAGTCAAGGAAAGGGCAAGGCAAGGCAAGGCACGATCAGGCGAGGCAAGGCTAAGGCACGACAACGCAAGGCTAGGCAATGCACGGAAGGGAAGCAAAGAGTAACGGAAGGCAAGGAAGGCAAGGGAAAACAAGGCAAGGCAAGGGTAACGGAAGGAACGGCACGGCAAGGGGAAACAAGGCTAAGGCACGACAACGCACGGCTAGGCAATGCACGGCAAGGCAAGGAAAGGGTAAAGCCAGGCAAGGCACGGTCAGGCAAGGCAAGGCTAATGCACGACAAGGCAAGGCTAGGCAGTGCACGGCAAGGCAAAGAAAGGGTAACGCAAGGCAAGGCACTGTCAGGCGCGGCAAGGCTAAGGCACGACATAGCAAAGCTAGGCAATGCACGGAAGGAAAGCAAAGAGTAACTGAAGGGAAGGAAAGCAAGGGAAAGCAAGGCAAGGTAAGGGTAACGCAAGGCAAGGCACGGTGAGGCAAGGCAAGGCTGATGCACGACAACGCACGGCTAGGCAATTCACGGCAAGGCAAAGAAAGGGTAACGCAAGGCAAGGCACGCTCAGGCGAGGCAAGGCTAAGGCACGACAACGCAAGGCTAGGCAATGCACGGAAGGCAAGCAAAGAGTAACGGAAGGCAAGGAAGGCTACGGAAAGCAGGGGAAGGCAAGGGTAACGGAAGGAACGGCACGGTAAGGGCAAACAAGTCTAAGGCCCGACAACACAGGGCTAGGCAATGCAGGGCAAGGCAAGGAAATGGTAACGCAAGGCAAGGCACGGTTTGGGGAAGAAAGGCTAATGCACTACAACGCAAGGCTAGGCAGTGCACGGCTAGGCAAGGAAAGAGTAACGGAAGGAAAGGAAGGCAAGGCAAAGCAAGGCAAGGCAAGTGTAACAAAAGGCAAGGCACAGCAAGGGGAAACAAGGCTAAGGAACGGCAAAGCACGGCTAGGCAATGCACGGCCAGGCAAGGAAAGGGTAACGCAAGGCAAGGCACGGTAAGGCAAGCCAAGGCTAATGCACGACAACGCACGGCTAGGCAATGCACGGCCAGGCAAGGAAAGGGTAACGCAAGGCAAGGCACGGTGAGGCAAGGCAAGGCAAATGCACGACAACGCACGGCTAGGCAATGCACGGGAAGGCAAGGAAAGGGTAACGCAAGGCAAGGCAGGGTCAGGCGAGGCAAGGCTAAGGAACGACAACGCAAGGCTAGGCAATGCACGGAAGGCAAGCAAAGAGTAACGGAAGGGAAGGAAGGCAAGGGAAAGCAAGGCAAGGCAAGGGTAACGGAAGGAACGGCACGGCAAGGGGAAACAAGGCTAAGGCACGACAACGCACGGCTAGGCAATGCACGGCAAGGCAAGGAAAGGGTAACGCAAGGCAAGGCACGGTAAGGCAAGGCAAGGCTAATGCACGACAACGCACGGCTAGACAATGCACGGCAAGGCAAGGAATGGGTAACGCACGGCAAGGCACGGTTAGGCGAGGCAAGGCTAAGACACGACAACGCAAGGCTAGGCAATGCACGGAAGGTAAGCAAAGATTAACTGAAGGCAAGGAAGGCAAGGGAAAGCAAGGGAAGGCAAGGGCAACGGAAGGAACGGCACGGTAAGGGGAAACAAAGCTAAGGCACGACAATGCAGGGCTAGGCAATGCACGGCAAGGCAAGGAAAGGGTACCGCAAGGCAAGGCACGGTCAGGCGAGGCAAGGCTAAGGAACGACAACGCAAGGCTAGGCAATGCACGGAAGGCAAGCAAAGAGTAACGGAAGGCAAGGAAGTCAAGGGAAAGGAAGGCAAGGCAATGGCAACGGAAGGAACGGCACGGCAAGGGGAAACAAGGCTAAGGCACGACAACGCACGGCTAGGCAATGCACTGCAAGGCAAGGAAAGGGTAACGCAAGGGAAGGCACGGTGAGGCAAGGCAAGGCACGTTTTGGGGAGGCAAGGCTAATGCACGACAACGCAAGGCTAGGCAGTGCACGGCTAGGCAAGGAAAGAGTAACGTAAGGAAATGAAGGCAAGGTAAAGCAAGGCAAGGCAAGTGTAACAAAAGGCAAGGCACGGCAAGGGGAAACAAGGCTAAGGAATGGCAACGCACGGCTAGGCAATGCACGGCCAGGCAAGGAAAGTGTAACGCAAGGCAAGGCACGGTAAGGCAAGACAAGGCTAATTCACGACAACGCACGGCTAGGCAATTCACGGCAAGGCAAGGAAAGCGTAAAGGAAGGCAAGGCACGGTTAGGCGAGGCAAGGCTAAGGCACGACAACACAGGGCTAGGCAATGCAGGGCAAGGCAAGGTAAGGGTAACGTAAGGCAAGGCACGGTCAGGCGAGGCAAGGCTAAGGCACGACAACGCAAGGCTAGGCAATGCACGGAAGGCAAGCAAAGAGTAACGGAACGCAAGGAAGGCAAGGGAAAGCAAGGCAAGGCAAGGTTAACGGAAGGAACGGCACGGCAAAGGGAAACAATGCTAAGGCACGGCAACGCAGGGCTAGGCAATGCACGGCAAGGCAAGGAAAGGGTAACGCAAGGCAAGGCACGGTCAGGCGACGCAAGGGTAATGCACGACAACGCAAGGCTAGGCAGTGCACGGCTAGGCAAGGAAAGAGTAACGGAAGGAAAGGAAGGCAAGGCAAATCAAGGCAAGGCAAGTGTAATAAAAGGCACGTCATGGCAAGGGGAAACAAGGCTAAGGCACGGCAACGCAAGGCTAAGCAATGCACGGCCAGGCAAGGAAAGGGTAACGCAAGGCAAGGCACGGTAAGGCAAGGCGAGGCTAATGCACGACAACGCACGGCTAGGCAGTGCACGGCTAGGCAAGGAAAGAGTAGCGGAAGGAAAGGAAGGCAAGGCAAAGCAAGGCAAGGCAAGTGTAACAAAAGGCAAGGCGCGGCAAGGGGAAACAAGGCTAAGGAACGGCAACGGACGGCTAGGCAATGCACGGCCAGGCAAGGAAAGGGTAACGCAAGGCAAGGCACGGTAAGGCAATACAAGGCTAATGCACGACAACGCACGGCTAGGCATTGCACGGCAAGGCAAGGAAAGGGTAACGCAAGGCAAGGCACGGTAAGGCGAGGCAAGGCTAATGCACGACAACGCAAGGCTAGTCAATTCACGGGCGGCAAGCAAAGAGTAACGGAAGGCAAGGAAGGCGAGGGAAACCAAGGCAAGGCAAGGGTAACGGAAGGAACGGCTCGGCAAGGGGAAACAAGGCTATGGCACGGCAACGCAGGGCTAGGCAATGCACGGCAAGGCAAGGATAGAGTAACGCAAGGCAAGGCACTGTCAGGCGAGGCAAAGCTAATGCACGACATCGCAAGGCTAGGCACTGCACGGCTAGGCAAGGAAAGAGTAACGGAAGGCAAGGAATGCAAGGCAAAGCAAGGCAACGCAAGCAAGGGAATGGCAAGGTGAGAAAAGGCTAAGGCACGACAGCGCAAGGCTAGGCAATGCACGGAAGACAAGCAAAGAGTAACGGAAGGCAAGGAAGGCAAGGCAAAGCAAGGCAAAGCAAGCAAGGTTATGGCAAGGTGAAACAAGGCTAAGGCACGACAACTCACGGCTAGGCAATGCACGGCCAACCAAGGAAAAGGTAACGCAAGGCATGGCACGGTGAGGCAAGGCAAGGCTAATGCACGACAACGCAAGGCTAGGCAATGCACGGAAGGCAAGCAAAGAGTAACGGAAACGAAGGAAGGTAAGCGAAAGCAAGGCAAGGCAAGGGTAACGGAAGGAACGGCACGGCAAGGGGAAACAAGGCTAAGGCACGACAACGCACGGCTAGGCAATGCACGGCAAGGCAAGGAAAGGGTAACGCCAGGCAAGGCACGGTCAGGCAAGGCAAGGCTAATGCACGACAACGCAACGCTAGGCAATGCACGGCAAGGCAAGGAAAGGGTAAGGCAAGGCAAGGCACGAACAGGCGAGGCAAGGCTAAGGCACGACAACGCAAGGCTAGGCAATGCACGGAAGGCAAGCAAAGAGTAACGGAAGGCAAGGAAGGCAAGGGAAAGCAAGGCAAGGCAAGGGTAACGGAAGGAACGGCACGGCAAGGGGAAACAAGGCTAAGGCACGACAACGCACGGCTAGGCAATGCACGGCAAGGCAAGGAAAGGGTAACGCCAGGCAAGGCACGGTCAGGCAAGGCAAGGCTAATGCACGACAAGGCAAGGCTAGGCAGTGCACGGCAAGGCAAAGAAAGGGTAACGCAAGGCAAGGCACTGTCAGGCGAGGCAAGGCTAAGGCACGACAACGCAAAGCTAGGCAATGCACGGAAGGAAAGCAAAGAGTAACGGAAGTGAAGGAAAGCAAGGGAACGCAAGGCAAGGTAAGGGTAACGCAAGGCAAGGCACGGTGAGGCAAGGCAAGGCTGATGAACGACAACGCACGGCTAGGCAATTCACGGCAAGGCAAGGAAAGGGTAACGCAAGGCAAGGCACGGTCAGTCGGGGCAAGGCTAAGGCACGACAACGCAAGGCTAGGCAATGCACGGAAGGCAAGCAAAGAGTAACGGAAGGCAAGGAAGGCTAGGGAAAGCAGCGGAAGGCAAGGGTAACGGAAGGAAAGGCACGGTAAGGGGAAACAAGGCTAAGGCACGACAACACAGGGCTAGGCAATGCACGGCAAGGCAAGGAAAGGGTAACGCAAGGCAAGGCACGGTCAGGCGAGGCAAGGGTAATGCATGACAACGCAAGGCTACGCAGTGCATGGCTAGGCAAGGAAAGAGTAACGGAAGGAAAGGAAGGCAAGGCAAAGCAAGGCAAGGCAAGTGTAACAAAAGGCACGTCACGGCAAGGGGAAACAAGGCTAAGGCACGGCAACGCAAGGCCAAGCAATGCACGGCCAGGCAAGGAAAGGGTAACGCAAGGCAAGGCACGATAAGGCAAGGCGAGGCTAATGCACGACAACGCACGTCTAGGCAGTGCACGGCTAGGCAAGAAAGAGTAACGGAAGGAAAGGAAGGCAAGGCAAAGCAAGACATGGCAAGTGTAACAAAAGGCAAGGCACGGCAAGGGGAAACAAGGCTAAGGAACGGCAACGCACGGCTAGGCAATGCACGGCCAGGCAAGGAAAGGGTAAAGCAAGGCAAGGCACGGTAAAGCAAGACAAGGCTAATGCACGACAACGCACGGCTAGGCAATGCACGGCAAGGCAAGGAAAGGGTAAAGCAAGGCAAGGCACGGTTAGGCGAGGCAAGGCTAAGGCACGACAACGCAAGGCTAGGCAATGCACGGAAGGCAAGCAAAGAGTAACGGAAGGCAAGGAATGCAAGGCAAAGCAAGGCAACGCAAGTAAGGCTATGGCAAGGTGAGAAAAGGCTAAGGCACGACAGGGGAAGGCTAGGCAATGCACGGAAGGCAAGCAAAGAGTAACGGAAGGCAAGGAAGGCAAGGCAAAGCAAGGCAAAGCAAGCAAGGTTATGGCAAGGTGAAACAAGGCTAAGGCACGACAACGCACGGCTAGGCAATGCACGGCCAACCAAGGAAATGTAACGCAAGGCATGGCACGGTGAGGCAAGGCAAGGGTAATGCACGACAACGCAAGGCTAGGCAATGCACGGAAGGCAAGCAAAGAGTAACGGAAACGAAGGAAGGCAAGCGAAAGCAAGGCAAGGCAAGGGTAACGGAAGGAACGGCACGGCAAGGGGAAACAAGGCTAAAGCACGACAACGCACGGCTAGGAAATGCACGGCAAGGCAAGGGTAACGCCAGGCAAGGCACGGTCAGGCAAGGCAAGGCTAATGCACGAAAACGCAACGCTAGGCAATGCACGGCAAGTCAAGGAAAGGGCAAGGCAAGGCAAGGCACGATCAGGCGAGGCAAGGCTAAGGCACGACAACGCAAGGCTAGGCAATGCACGGAAGGGAAGCAAAGAGTAACGGAAGGCAAGGAAGGCAAGGGAAAACAAGGCAAGGCAAGGGTAACGGAAGGAACGGCACGGCAAGGGGAAACAAGGCTAAGGCACGACAACGCACGGCTAGGCAATGCACGGCAAGGCAAGGAAAGGGTAAAGCCAGGCAAGGCACGGTCAGGCAAGGCAAGGCTAATGCACGACAAGGCAAGGCTAGGCAGTGCACGGCAAGGCAAAGAAAGGGTAACGCAAGGCAAGGCACTGTCAGGCGCGGCAAGGCTAAGGCACGACATAGCAAAGCTAGGCAATGCACGGAAGGAAAGCAAAGAGTAACTGAAGGGAAGGAAAGCAAGGGAAAGCAAGGCAAGGTAAGGGTAACGCAAGGCAAGGCACGGTGAGGCAAGGCAAGGCTGATGCACGACAACGCACGGCTAGGCAATTCACGGCAAGGCAAAGAAAGGGTAACGCAAGGCAAGGCACGCTCAGGCGAGGCAAGGCTAAGGCACGACAACGCAAGGCTAGGCAATGCACGGAAGGCAAGCAAAGAGTAACGGAAGGCAAGGAAGGCTACGGAAAGCAGGGGAAGGCAAGGGTAACGGAAGGAACGGCACGGTAAGGGCAAACAAGACTAAGGCCCGACAACACAGGGCTAGGCAATGCAGGGCAAGGCAAGGAAATGGTAACGCAAGGCAAGGCACGGTTTGGGGAGGAAAGGCTAATGCACTACAACGCAAGGCTAGGCAGTGCACGGCTAGGCAAGGAAAGAGTAACGGAAGGAAAGGAAGGCAAGGCAAAGCAAGGCAAGGCAAGTGTAACAAAAGGCAAGGCACAGCAAGGGGAAACAAGGCTAAGGAACGGCAAAGCACGGCTGGGCAATGCACGGCCAGGCAAGGAAAGGGTAACGCAAGGCAAGGCACGGTAAGGCAAGCCAAGGCTAATGCACGACAACGCACGGCTAGGCAATGCACGGCCAGGCAAGGAAAGGGTAACGCAAGGCAAGGCACGGTGAGGCAAGGCAAGGCAAATGCACGACAACGCACGGCTAGGCAATGCACGGCAAGGCAAGGAAAGGGTAACGCAAGGCAAGGCAGGGTCAGGCGAGGCAAGGCTAAGGAACGACAACGCAAGGCTAGGCAATGCACGGAAGGCAAGCAAAGAGTAACGGAAGGGAAGGAAGGCAAGGGAAAGCAAGGCAAGGCAAGGGTAACGGAAGGAACGGCACGGCAAGGGGAAACAAGGCTAAGGCACGACAACGCACGGCTAGGCAGTGCACGGCAAGGCAAGGAAAGGGTAACGCCAGGCAAGGCACGGTCAGGCAAGGCATGGCTAATGCACGACAAGGCCAGGCTAGGCAGTGCACGGGAAGGCAAAGAAAGGGTAACGCAAGGCAAGGCACTGTCAGGCGAGGCAAGGCTAAGGCACGACAACGCAAAGCTAGGCAATGCACGGAAGGAAAGCAAAGAGTAACGGAAGTGAAGGAAAGCAAGGGAACGCAAGGCAAGGTAAGGGTAACGCAAGGCAAGGCACGGTGAGGCAAGGCAAGGCTGATGAACGACAACGCACGGCTAGGCAATTCACGGCAAGGCAAGGAAAGGGTAACGCAAGGCAAGGCACGGTCAGGCGAGGCAAGGCTAAGGCACGACAACGCAAGGCTAGGCAATGCACGGAAGGCAAGCAAAGAGTAACGGAAGGCAAGGAAGGCTAGGGAAAGCAGCGGAATGCAAGGGTAACCGAAGGAAAGGCACGGTAAGGGGAAACAAGGCTAAGGCACGACAACACAGGGCTAGGCAATGCACGGCAAGGCAAGGAAAGGGTAACGCAAGGCAAGGCACGGTCAGGCGAGGCAAGGGTAATGCATGACAACGCAAGGCTACGCAGTGCATGGCTAGGCAAGGAAAGAGTAACGGAAGGAAAGGAAGGCAAGGCAAAGCAAGGCAAGGCAAGTGTAACAAAAGGCACGTCACGGCAAGGGGAAACAAGGCTAAGGCACGGCAACGCAAGGCTAAGCAATGCACGGCCAGGCAAGGAAAGGGTAACGCAAGGCAAGGCACGGTAAGGCAAGGCGAGGCTAATGCACGACAACGCACGTCTAGGCAGTGCACGGCTAGGCAAGAAAGAGTAACGGAAGGAAAGGAAGGCAAGGCAAAGCAAGACATGGCAAGTGTAACAAAAGGCAAGGCACGGCAAGGGGAAACAAGGCTAAGGAACGGCAACGCACGGCTAGGCAATGCACGGCCAGGCAAGGAAAGGGTAAAGCAAGGCAAGGCACGGTAAAGCAAGACAAGGGTAATGCACGACAACGCACGGCTAGGCAATGCACGGCAAGGCAAGGAAAGGGTAACGCAAGGCAAGGCACGGTTAGGCGAGGCAAGGCTAAGGCACGACAACGCAAGGCTAGGCAATGCACGGAAGGCAAGCAAAGAGTAACGGAAGGCAAGGAATGCAAGGCAAAGCAAGGCAACGCAAGTAAGGCTATGGCAAGGTGAGAAAAGGCTAAGGCACGACAGGGGAAGGCTAGGCAATGCACGGAAGGCAAGCAAAGAGTAACGGAAGGCAAGGAAGGCAAGGCAAAGCAAGGCAAAGCAAGCAAGGTTATGGCAAGGTGAAACAAGGCTAAGGCACGACAACGCACGGCTAGGCAATGCACGGCCAACCAAGGAAATGTAACGCAAGGCATGGCACGGTGAGGCAAGGCAAGGGTAATGCACGACAACGCAAGAATAGGCAATGCACGGAAGGCAAGCAAAGAGTAACGGAAACGAAGGAAGGCAAGCGAAAGCAAGGCAAGGCAAGGGTAACGGAAGGAACGGCACGGCAAGGGGAAACAAGGCTAAAGCACGACAACGCACGGCTAGGAAATGCACGGCAAGGCAAGGGTAACGCCAGGCAAGGCACGGTCAGGCAAGGCAAGGCTAATGAACGAAAACGCAACGCTAGGCAATGCACGGCAAGTCAAGGAAAGGGCAAGGCAAGGCAAGGCACGATCAGGCGAGGCAAGGCTAAGGCACGACAACGCAAGGCTAGGCAATGCACGGAAGGGAAGCAAAGAGTAACGGAAGGCAAGGAAGGCAAGGGAAAACAAGGCAAGGCAAGAGTAACGGAAGGAACGGCACGGCAAGGGGAAACAAGGCTAAGGCACGACAACGCACGGCTAGGCAATGCATGGCAAGGCAAGGAAAGGGTAAAGCCAGGCAAGGCACGGTCAGGCAAGGCAAGGCTAATGCACGAGAAGGCAAGGCTAGGCAGTGCACGGCAAGGCAAAGAAAGGGTAACGCAAGGCAAGGCACTGTCAGGCGCGGCAAGGCTAAGGCACGACATAGCAAAGCTAGGCAATGCACGGAAGGAAAGCAAAGAGTAACTGAAGGGAAGGAAAGCAAGGGAAAGCAAGGCAAGATAAGGGTAACGCAAGGCAAGGCACGGTGAGGCAAGGCAAGGCTGATGCACGACAACGCACGGCTAGGCAATTCACGGCAAGGCAAAGAAAGGGTAACGCAAGGCAAGGCACGCTCAGGCGAGGCAAGGCTAAGGCACGACAACGCAAGGCTAGGCAATGCACGGAAGGCAAGCAAAGAGTAACGGAAGGCAAGGAAGGCTACGGAAAGCAGGGGAAGGCAAGGGTAACGGAAGGAACGGCACGGTAAGGGCAAACAAGTCTAAGGCCCGACAACACAGGGCTAGGCAATGCAGGGCAAGGCAAGGAAATGGTAACGCAAGGCAAGGCACGGTTTGGGGAG
Organism: Macrotis lagotis; assembly: GCF_037893015.1. Taxonomy (NCBI): domain Eukaryota; kingdom Metazoa; phylum Chordata; class Mammalia; order Peramelemorphia; family Peramelidae; genus Macrotis; species Macrotis lagotis. Next base: position 267,392 of record NW_027422037.1, on the reverse strand, counting down.
GAAAGGCTAATGCACTACAACGCAAGGCTAGGCAGTGCACGGCTAGGCAAGGAAAGAGTAACGGAAGGAAAGGAAGGCAAGGCAAAGCAAGGCAAGGCAAGTGTAACAAAAGGCAAGGCACAGCAAGGGGAAACAAGGCTAAGGAACGGCAAAGCACGGCTAGGCAATGCACGGCCAGGCAAGGAAAGGGTAACGCAAGGCAAGGCACGGTAAGGCAAGCCAAGGCTAATGCACGACAACGCACGGCTAGGCAATGCACGGCCAGGCAAGGAAAGGGTAACGCAAGGCAAGGCACGGTGAGGCAAGGCAAGGCAAATGCACGACAACGCACGGCTAGGCAATGCACGGCAAGGCAAGGAAAGGGTAACGCAAGGCAAGGCAGGGTCAGGCGAGGCAAGGCTAAGGAACGACAACGCAAGGCTAGGCAATGCACGGAAGGCAAGCAAAGAGTAACGGAAGGGAAGGAAGGCAAGGGAAAGCAAGGCAAGGCAAGGGTAACGGAAGGAACGGCACGGCAAGGGGAAACATTCTAAGGCACGACAACGCACGGCTAGGCAATGCACGGCAAGGCAAGGAAAGGGTAACGCAAGGCAAGGCACGGTAAGGCAAGGCAAGGCTAATGCACGACAACGCACGGCTAGACAATGCACGGCAAGGCAAGGAAAGGGTAACGCACGGCAAGGCACGGTTAGGCGAGGCAAGGCTAAGACACGACAACGCAAGGCTAGGCAATGCACGGAAGGTAAGCAAAGATTAACTGAAGGCAAGGAAGGCAAGGGAAAGCAAGGGAAGGCAAGGGCAACGGAAGGAACGCCACGGTAAGGGGAAACAAAGCTAAGGCACGACAATGCAGGGCTAGGCAATGCACGGCAAGTCAAGGAAAGGGTACCGCAAGGCAAGGCACGGTCAGGCGAGGCAAGGCTAAGGAACGACAACGCAAGGCTAGGCAATGCACGGAAGGCAAGCAAAGAGTAACGGAAGGCAAGGAAGTCAAGGGAAAGCAAGGCAAGGCAATGGCAACGGAAGGAACGGCACGGCAAGGGGAAACAAGTCTAAGGCACGACAACACACGGCTAGGCAATGCACTGCAAGGCAAGGAAAGGGTAACGCAAGGGAAGGCACGGTGAGGCAAGGCAAGGCACGTTTTGGGGAGGCAAGGCTAATGCACGACAACGCAAGGCTAGGCAGTGCACGGCTAGGCAAGGAAAGAGTAACGGAAGGAAAGGAAGGCAAGGCAAAGCAAGGCAAGGCAATTGTAACAAAAGGCACGTCACGGCAAGGGGAAACAAGGCTAAGGCACGGCAACGCAAGGCTAAGCAATGCACGGCCAGGCAAGGAAAGGGTAACGCAAGGCAAGGCACGGTAAGGCAAGGCGAGGCTAATGCACGACAACGCACGTCTAGGCAGTGCACGGCTAGGCAAGAAAGAGTAACGGAAGGAAAGGAAGGCAAGGCAAAGCAAGGCATGGCAAGTGTAACAAAAGGCAAGGCACGGCAAGGGGAAACAAGGCTAAGGAACGGCAACGCACGGCTAGGCAATGCACGGCCAGGCAAGGAAAGGGTAAAGCAAGGCAAGGCACGGTAAAGCAAGACAAGGCTAATGCACGACAACGCACGGCTAGGCAATGCACGGCAAGGCAAGGAAAGGGTAACGCAAGGCAAGGCACGGTTAGGCGAGGCAAGGCTAAGGCACGACAACGCAAGGCTAGGCAATGCACGGAAGGCAAGCAAAGAGTAACGGAAGGCAAGGAATGCAAGGCAAAGCAAGGCAACGCAAGTAAGGCTATGGCAAGGTGAGAAAAGGCTAAGGCACGACAGGGGAAGGCTAGGCAATGCACGGAAGGCAAGCAAAGAGTAACGGAAGGCAAGGAAGGCAAGGCAAAGCAAGGCAAAGCAAGCAAGGTTATGGCAAGGTGAAACAAGGCTAAGGCACGACAACGCACGGCTAGGCAATGCACGGCCAACCAAGGAAATGTAACGCAAGGCATGGCACGGTGAGGCAAGGCAAGGGTAATGCACGACAACGCAAGGCTAGGCAATGCACGGAAGGCAAGCAAAGAGTAACGGAAACGAAGGAAGGCAAGCGAAAGCAAGGCAAGGCAAGGGTAACGGAAGGAACGGCACGGCAAGGGGAAACAAGGCTAAAGCACGACAACGCACGGCTAGGAAATGCACGGCAAGGCAAGGGTAACGCCAGGCAAGGCACGGTCAGGCAAGGCAAGGCTAATGCACGAAAACGCAACGCTAGGCAATGCACGGCAAGTCAAGGAAAGGGCAAGGCAAGGCAAGGCACGATCAGGCGAGGCAAGGCTAAGGCACGACAACGCAAGGCTAGGCAATGCACGGAAGGGAAGCAAAGAGTAACGGAAGGCAAGGAAGGCAAGGGAAAACAAGGCAAGGCAATGGTAACGGAAGGAACGGCACGGCAAGGGGAAACAAGGCTAAGGCACGACAACGCACGGCTAGGCAATGCACGGCAAGGCAAGGAAAGGGTAAAGCCAGGCAAGGCACGGTCAGGCAAGGCAAGGCTAATGCACGACAAGGCAAGGCTAGGCAGTGCACGGCAAGGCAAAGAAAGGGTAACGCAAGGCAAGGCACTGTCAGGCGCGGCAAGGCTAAGGCACGACATAGCAAAGCTAGGCAATGCACGGAAGGAAAGCAAAGAGTAACTGAAGGGAAGGAAAGCAAGGGAAAGCAAGGCAAGGTAAGGGTAACGCAAGGCAAGGCACGGTGAGGCAAGGCAAGGCTGATGCACGACAACGCACGGCTAGGCAATTCACGGCAAGGCAAAGAAAGGGTAACGCAAGGCAAGGCACGCTCAGGCGAGGCAAGGCTAAGGCACGACAACGCAAGGCTAGGCAATGCACGGAAGGCAAGCAAAGAGTAACCGAAGGCAAGGAAGGCTACGGAAAGCAGGGGAAGGCAAGGGTAACGGAAGGAACGGCACGGTAAGGGCAAACAAGACTAAGGCCCGACAACACAGGGCTAGGCAATGCAGGGCAAGGCAAGGAAATGGTAACGCAAGGCAAGGCACGGTTTGGGGAGGAAAGGCTAATGCACTACAACGCAAGGCTAGGCAGTGCACGGCTAGGCAAGGAAAGAGTAACGGAAGGAAAGGAAGGCAAGGCAAAGCAAGGCAAGGCAAGTGTAACAAAAGGCAAGGCACAGCAAGGGGAAACAAGGCTAAGGAACGGCAAAGCACGGCTAGGCAATGCACGGCCAGGCAAGGAAAGGGTAACGCAAGGCAAGGCACGGTAAGGCAAGCCAAGGCTAATGCACGACAACGCACGGCTAGGCAATGCACGGCCAGGCAAGGAAAGGGTAACGCAAGGCAAGGCACGGTGAGGCAAGGCAAGGCAAATGCACGACAACGCACGGCTAGGCAATGCACGGCAAGGCAAGGAAAGGGTAACGCAAGGCAAGGCAGGGTCAGGCGAGGCAAGGCTAAGGAACGACAACGCAAGGCTAGGCAATGCACGGAAGGCAAGCAAAGAGTAACGGAAGGGAAGGAAGGCAAGGGAAAGCAAGGCAAGGCAAGGGTAACGGAAGGAACGGCACGGCAAGGGGAAACAAGGCTAAGGCACGACAACGCACGGCTAGGCAATGCACGGCAAGGCAAGGAAAGGGTAACGCAAGGCAAGGCACGGTAAGGCAAGGCAAGGCTAATGCACGACAACGCACGGCTAGACAATGCACGGCAAGGCAAGGAAAGGGTAACGCACGGCAAGGCACGGTTAGGCGAGGCAAGGCTAAGGAACGACAACGCAAGGCTAGGCAATGCACGGAAGGCAAGCAAAGAGTAACGGAAGGCAAGGAAGTCAAGGGAAAGCAAGGCAAGGCAATGGCAACGGAAGGAACGGCACGGCAAGGGGAAACAAGTCTAAGGCACGACAACACACGGCTAGGCAATGCACTGCAAGGCAAGGAAAGGGTAACGCAAGGGAAGGCACGGTGAGGCAAGGCAAGGCACGTTTTGGGGAGGCAAGGCTAATGCACGACAACGCAAGGCTAGGCAGTGCACGGCTAGGCAAGGAAAGAGTAACGTAAGGAAATGAAGGCAAGGTAAAGCAAGGCAAGGCAAGTGTAACAAAAGGCAAGGCACGGCAAGGGGAAACAAGGCTAAGGAATGGCAACGCACGGCTAGGCAATGCACGGCCAGGGAAGGAAAGTGTAACGCAAGGCAAGGCACGGTAAGGCAAGACAAGGCTAATTCACGACAACGCACGGCTAGGCAATGCACGGCAAGGCAAGGAAAGGGTAACGCAAGGCAAGGCACGGTCAGGCGAGGCAAGGCTAATGCACGACCACGCAAGGCTAGGCAATGCACGGAAGGCAAGCAAAGAGTAACGGAAGGCAAGGAAAGCAAGGCAAAGCAAGGCAACGCAAGGAAGGCTATTGCAAGGTGAGAAAAGGCTAAGGCACGACAGCGCAAGGCTTGGCAATGCACGGACGGCAAGCAAAGAGTAACGGAAGGCAAGGAAGACAAGGCAAAGCAAGGCAAAGCAAGCAAGGTTATGGCAAGGTGAAACAAGGCTAAGGCACGACAACGCACGGCTAGGCAATGCACGGCCAACCAAGGAAAAGGTAACGCAAGGCATGGCACGGTCAGGCAAGGCAAGGCTAATGCACGGCAACGAAACGCTAGGCAATGCACGGCAAGGCAAGGAAAGGGTAAGGCAAGGCAAGGCACGATCAGGCGAGGCAAGGCTAAGGCACGACATCCCAAGGCTAGGCAATGCACGGAAGGCAAGCAAAGAGTAACGGAAGGCAAGGAAGGCAAGGGAAAACAAGGCAAGGCAAGGGTAACGGAAGGAACGGCACGGCAAGGGGAAACAAGGCTAAGGCACGACAACGCACGGCTAGGCAATGCACTGCAAGGCAAGGAAAGAATAACGCAAGGGAAGGCACGGTGAGGCAAGGCAAGGCACGTTTTGGGGAGGCAAGGCTAATGCACGACAACGCAAGGCTAGGCAGTGCACGGCTAGGCAAGGAAAGAGTAACGTAAGGAAATGAAGGCAAGGTAAAGCAAGGCAAGGCAAGTGTAACAAAAGGCAAGGCACGGCAAGGGGAAACAAGGCTAAGGAATGGCAACGCACGGCTAGGCAATGCACGGCCAGGCAAGGAAAGGGTAACGCCAGGCGAGGCACGGTCAGGCAAGGCAAGGCTAATGCACGACAACGCAACGCTAGGCAATGCACGGCAAGGCAAGGAAAGGGTAAGGCAAGGCAAGGCACGATCAGGCGAGGCAAGGCTAAGGCACGACATCCCAAGGCTAGGCAATGCACGGAAGGCAAGCAAAGAGTAACGGAAGGCAAGGAAGGCAAGGGAAAACAAGGCAAGGCAAGGGTAACGGAAGGAACGGCACGGCAAGGGGAAACAAGGCTAAATCACGACAACGCACGGCTAGGCAATGCACGGCAAGGCAAGGAAAGGGTAACGCCAGGCAAGGCACGGTCAGGCAAGGCAAGGCTAATGCACGACAAGGCAAGGCTTGGCAGTGCACGGCAAGGCAAAGAAAGGGTAACGGAAGGCAAGGCACTGTCAGGCGTCGGAAGGCTAAGGCACGACAACGCAAAGCTAGGTAATGCACGGAAGGAAAGCAAAGAGTAACGGAAGGGAAGGAAAGCAAGGGAAAGCAAGGCAAGGTAAGGGTAACGCAAGGCAAGGCACGGTAAGGCAAGGCAAGGCTGATGCAAGACAACGCACGGCTAGGCAATTCACGGCAAGGCAAGGAAAGGGTAACGCAAGGCAAGGCACGGTCAGGCGAGGCAAGGCTAAGGCACGACAACGCAAGGCTAGGCAATGCACGGAAAGCAAGCAAAGAGTAACGGAACGCAAGGAAGGCAAGGGAAAGGAAGGGAAGGCAAGGGTAACGGAAGGAACGGCATGGCAAGGGGCAACAAGGCTAAGGCACGACAACGCACGGCTAGGCAATGCACGGAAAGGCAAGGAAAGGGTAACGCATGGGAAAGCACGGTCAGGCGATGCAAGGCTAAGGCATGACAACGCAAGGCTAGGCAATGCACGGAAAGCAAGCAAAGAGTAACGGAACGCAAGGAAGGCAAGGGAAAGCAAGGGAAGGCAAGGGTAACGGAAGGAACGGCACGGCAAGGGGTAACAAGGCTAAGGCACGGCAACGCAGGGTTAGGCAATGCACGGCAAGGCAAGGAAAGGGTAACGCAGGGGAAGGCACGGTCAGGTGAGGCAAGGATAAGGCACGACAATGCAAGGCTAGGCAATGCACGGCAAGGCAAGGAAAGAGTAACGGAAGGAAAGGAAGGCAAGTCAAAGCCAGGAAAGGCAAGTGTAACAAAAGGCACGCCACGGCAAGGGGAAACAAGGCTAAGGCACGACAACGCACGGCTAGGCAATGCACGGCAAGGCCAGGAAAGGGTAACGCAAGGCAAGGCACGGTGAGGCTAGGGAAGGCTAATGCACGACAACGCAAGGCTAGGCAATGCACGACAATGCAAGGAAAGCTTAAAGCAAAGGAAGGCACGGTCAGGCGAGATAAGGCTAAGGCACGACAATGCAAGGCTAGGCAATGCAGGGAAGGGAAGCAAAGAGTAACGGAAGGTAAGCAAGGCAAGGAAAAGCAAGGAAAGGCAAGGGTAACGGAAGGAACGGCACGGCAAGGGGGAACAAGTCTCAGGCACGACACCGAACGCTAGGCAATGAACGGCAAGGCAAGGAAAGGGTAACGCATGGGAAAGCACGGTCAGGCGAGGAAAGGCTAAGGCACGACAACGCAAGGCTAGGCAATGCACGGAAGGCAAGCAAAGAGTAACGGAAGGTAAGGAAGGCAAGGGAAAGCAAGGAAAGGCAAGTGTAACGGAAGGAACGGCACGGCAAGGGGAAACAAGGCTAAGGCACGACAACGCACGCTAGGCAATGCACGGCAAGGCAAGGAAAGGGTAACGCATGAGAAAGCACGGTCAGGCGAGGCAAGCCTAAGGCATGACAACGCAAGGCTAGGCAATGCACGGAAATCAAGCAAAGAGTAACGGAACGCAAGGAAGGCAAGGGAAAGCAAGGGAAGGCAAGGGTAACGGAAGGAACGGCACGGCAAGGGGTAACAAGGCTAAGGCACGGCAACGCAGGGCTAGGCAATGCACGGCAAGGCAAGGAAAGGGTAAGGCAGGGGAAGGCACGGTCAGGTGAGGCAAGGATAAGGCACGACAATGCAAGGCTAGGCAATGCACGGCAAGGCAAGGAAAGAGTAACGGAAGGAAAGGAAGGGAAGTCAAAGCCAGGAAAGGCAAGTGTAACAAAAGGCACGCCACGGCAAGGGGAAACAAGGCTAAGGCACGACAACGCACGGCTAGGCAATGCACGGCAAGGCAAGGAAAGGGTAACGCAAGGCAAGGCAAGGTGAGGCAAGGCAAGGCACGTTTTGGGGAGGCAAGGCTAATGCACGACAACGCAAGGCTAGGCAGTGCACGGCTAGGCAAGGAAAGAGTAACGTAAGGAAATGAAGGCAAGGTAAAGCAAGGCAAGGCAAGTGTAACAAAAGGCAAGGCACGGCAAGGGGAAACAAGGCTAAGGAATGGCAACGCACGGCTAGGCAATGCACGGCCAGGCAAGGAAAGTGTAACGCAAGGCAAGGCACGGTAAGGCAAGACAAGGCTAATTCACGACAACGCACGGCTAGGCAATGCACGGGAAGGCAAGGAAAGGGTAACGCAAGGCAAGGCACGGTCAGGCGAGGCAAGGCTAATGCACGACAACGCAAGGCTAGGCAATGCACGGAAGGCAAGGAATGCAAGGCAAAGCAAGGCAACGCAAGGAAGGCTATTGCAAGGTGAGAAAAGGCTAAGGCACGACAGCGCAAGGCTTGGCAATGCACGGAAGGCAAGCAAAGATTAACGGAAGGCAAGGAAGGCAAGGCAAAGCAAGGCAAAGCAAGCAAGGTTATGGCAAGGTGAAACAAGGCTAAGGCACGACAACGCACGGCTAGGCAATGCACGGCCAACCAAGGAAAAGGTAACGCAAGGCATGGCACGGTGAGGCAAGGCAAGGCTAATGCACGACAACGCAAGGCTAGGCAATGCACGGAAGGCAAGCAAAGAGTAACGGAAACGAAGGAAGGCAAGCGAAAGCAAGGCAAGGCAAGGGTAACGGAAGGAACGGCACGGCAAGGGGAAACAAGGCTAAGGCACGACAACGCACGGCTAGGCAATGCACGGCAAGGCAAGGAAAGGGTAACGCCAGGCAAGGCACGGTCAGGCAAGGCAAGGCTGATGCACGACAACGCACGGCTAGGCAATTCACGGCAAGGCAAGGAAAGGGTAACGCAAGGCAAGGCACAGTCAGGCGAGGCAAGGCTAAGGCACGACAAGGCAAGGCTTGGCAGTGCACGGCAAGGCAAAGAAAGGGTAACGGAAGGCAAGGCACTGTCAGGCGTCGGAAGGCTAAGGCACGACAACGCAAAGCTAGGCAATGCACGGAAGGAAAGCAAAGAGTAACGGAAGGGAAGGAAAGCAAGGGAAAGCAAGGCAAGGTAAGGGTAACGCAAGGCAAGGCACGGTAAGGCAAGGCAAGGCTGATGCACGACAACGCACGGCTAGGCAATTCACGGCAAGGCAAGGAAAGGGTAACGCAAGGCAAGGCACGGTCAGGCGAGGCAAGGCTAAGGCACGACAACGCAAGGCTAGGCAATGCACGGAAGGCAAGCAAAGAGTAACGGAAGGCAAGGAAGGCTAGGGAAAGCAGCGGAAGGCAAGGGTAACGGAAGGAAAGGCACGGTAAGGGGAAACAAGGCTAAGGCACGACAACACAGGGCTAGGCAATGCACGGCAAGGCAAGGAAAGGGTAACGCAAGGCAAGGCACGGTTAGGCGACGCAAGGCTAAGGCACGACAACGCAAGGCTAGGCAATGCACGGAAGGCAAGCAAAGAGTAACGGAAGGCAAGGAATGCAAGGCAAAGCAAGGCAACGCAAGTAAGGCTATGGCAAGGTGAGAAAAGGCTAAGGCACGACAGGGGAAGGCTAGGCAATGCACGGAAGGCAAGCAAAGAGTAACGGAAGGCAAGGAAGGCAAGGCAAAGCAAGGCAACGCAAGCAAGGCTATGGCAAGGTGAAACAAGGCTAAGGCACGACAACGCACGGCTAGGCAGAGCACGGCTAGGCAAGGAAAGAGTAACGCAAGGGAAGGCACGGTCAGGCGAGGCAAGGCTAAGGCACGACAACCCAAGTCTAAGCAAAGAACGGAAGGCAAGCAAAGATTAACTGAAGGCAAGGAAGGAAAGGGAAAGCAAGGGAAGGCAAGGGCAATGGAAGGAACGGCACGGTAAGGGCAAACAAAGCTAAGGCACAACAATGCAGTGCTAGGCAATGCACGGCAAGGCAAGGAAAGGGTAACGCAAGGCAAGGCACGGTGAGGCAAGGCAAGGCTAATGAACGACAACGCAAGCCTAGGCAATGCACGGTAAGTCAAGGAAAGGGTACCGCAAGGCAAGGCACGGTCAGGCGAGGCAAGGCTAAGGCACGACAACGCAAGGCTAGGCAATGCACGGAAGGCAAGGAAAGAGTAACGGAAGGTAAGGAAGGCAAGGGAAAGGAAGGAAAGGCAAGTGTAACGGAAGGAACGGCATGGCAAGGGGCAACAAGGCTAAGGCACGACAACGCACGGCTAGGCAATGCACGGAAAGGCAAGGAAAGGGTAACGCATGGGAAAGCACGGTCAGGCGATGCAAGGCTAAGGCATGACAACGCAAGGCTAGGCAATGCACGGAAAGCAAGCAAAGAGTAACGGAACGCAAGGAAGGCAAGGGAAAGCAAGGGAAGGCAAGGGTAACGGAAGGAACGGCACGGCAAGGGGTAACAAGGCTAAGGCACGGCAACGCAGGGTTAGGCAATGCACGGCAAGGCAAGGAAAGGGTAACGCAGGGGAAGGCACGGTCAGGTGAGGCAAGGATAAGGCACGACAATGCAAGGCTAGGCAATGCACGGCAAGGCAAGGAAAGAGTAACGGAAGGAAAGGAAGGCAAGTCAAAGCCAGGAAAGGCAAGTGTAACAAAAGGCACGCCACGGCAAGGGGAAACAAGGCTAAGGCACGACAACGCATGGGCTAGGCAATGCACGGCAAGGCAAGGAAAGGGTAACGCAAGGCAAGGCACGGTGAGGCTAGGCAAGGCTAATGCACGACAACGCAAGGCTAGGCAATGCACGACAATGCAAGGAAAGCTTAAAGCAAAGGAAGGCACGGTCAGGCGAGATAAGGCTAAGGCACGACAATGCAAGGCTAGGCAATGCAGGGAAGGGAAGCAAAGAGTAACGGAAGGTAAGCAAGGCAAGGAAAAGCAAGGAAAGGCAAGGGTAACGGAAGGAACGGCACGGCAAGGGGGAACAAGTCTCAGGCACGACACCGAACGCTAGGCAATGAACGGCAAGGAAAGGAAAGGGTAACGCATGGGAAAGCACGGTCAGGCGAGGAAAGGCTAAGGCACGACAACGCAAGGCTAGGCAATGCACGGAAGGCAAGCAAAGAGTAACGGAAGGTAAGGAAGGCAAGGGAAAGCAAGGAAAGGCAAGTGTAACGGAAGGAACGGGACGGCAAGGGGAAACAAGGCTAAGGCACGACAACGCATGCTAGGCAATGCACGGCAAGGCAAGGAAAGGGTAACGCATGAGAAAGCACGGTCAGGCGAGGCAAGCCTAAGGCATGACAACGCAAGGCTAGGCAATGCACGGAAAGCAAGCAAAGAGTAACGGAACGCAAGGAAGGCAAGGGAAAGCAAGGGAAGGCAAGGGTAACGGAAGGAACGGCACGGCAAGGGGTAACAAGGCTAAGGCACGGCAACGCAGGGCTAGGCAATGCACGGCAAGGCAAGGAAAGGGTAACGCAGGGGAAGGCACGGTCAGGTGAGGCAAGGATAAGGCACGACAATGCAAGGCTAGGCAATGCACGGCAAGGCAAGGAAAGAGTAACGGAAGGAAAGGAAGGGAAGTCAAAGCCAGGAAAGGCAAGTGTAACAAAAGGCTCGCCACGGCAAGGGGAAACAAGGCTAAGGCACGACAACTCACGGCTAGGCAATGCACGGCAAGGCAAGGAAAGGGTAACGCAAGGCAAGGCAAGGTGAGGCAAGGCAAGGCACGTTTTGGGGAGGCAAGGCTAATGCACGACAACGCAAGGCTAGGCAGTGCACGGCTAGGCAAGGAAAGAGTAACGTAAGGAAATGAAGGCAAGGTAAAGCAAGGCAAGGCAAGTGTAACAAAAGGCAAGGCACGGCAAGGGGAAACAAGGCTAAGGAATGGCAACGCACGGCTAGGCAATGCACGGCCAGGCAAGGAAAGTGTAACGCAAGGCAAGGCACGGTAAGGCAAGACAAGGCTAATTCACGACAACGCACGGCTAGGCAATGCACGGGAAGGCAAGGAAAGGGTAACGCAAGGGAAGGCACGGTCAGACGAGGCAAGGCTAATGCACGACAACGCAAGGCTAGGCAATGCACGGAAGGCAAGGAATGCAAGGCAAAGCAAGGCAACGCAAGGAAGGCTATTGCAAGGTGAGAAAAGGCTAAGGCACGACAGCGCAAGGCTTGGCAATGCACGGAAGGCAAGCAAAGATTAACGGAAGGCAAGGAAGGCAAGGCAAAGCAAGGCAAAGCAAGCAAGGTTATGGCAAGGTGAAACAAGGCTAAGGCACGACAACGCACGGCTAGGCAATGCACGGCCAACCAAGGAAAAGGTAACGCAAGGCATGGCACGGTGAGGCAAGGCAAGGCTAGGCAATGCACGGAAGGCAAGCAAAGAGTAACGGAAACGAAGGAAGGCAAGCGAAAGCAAGGCAAGGCAAGGGTAACGGAAGGAACGGCACGGCAAGGGGAAACAAGGCTAAGGCACGACAACGCACGGCTAGGCAATGCACGGCAAGGCAAGGAAAGGGTAACGCCAGGCAAGGCACGGTCAGGCAAGGCAAGGCTGATGCACGACAACGCACGGCTAGGCAATTCACGGCAAGGCAAGGAAAGGGTAACGCAAGGCAAGGCACAGTCAGGCGAGGCAAGGCTAAGGCACGACAACGCAAGGCTAGGCAATGCACGGAAGGCAAGCAAAGAGTAACGGAAGGCAAGAAAGCCTAGGGAAGCAGCGGAAGGCAAGGGTAACGGAAGGAAAGGCACGGTAAGGGGAAACAAGGCTAAGGCACGACAACACAGGGCTAGGCAATGCACGGCAAGGCAAGGAAAGGGTAACGCAAGGCAAGGCACGGTCAGGCGAGGCAAGGGTAATGCATGACAACGCAAGGCTACGCAGTGCATGGCTAGGCAAGGAAAGAGTAACGGAAGGAAAGGAAGGCAAGGCAAAGCAAGGCAAAGTCAAGTGTAACAAAAGGCACGGCACGGCAAGGGGAAACAAGGCTAAGGCACGGCAACGCAAGGCTAAGCAATGCACGGCCAGGCAAGGAAAGGGTAACGCAAGGGAAGGCACGGTGAGGCAAGGCAAGGCACGTTTTCGGGAGGCAAGGCTAATGGACGACAACGCAAGGCTAGGCAGTGCACGGCTAGGCAAGGAAAGAGTAACGTAAGGAAATGAAGGCAAGGTAAAGCAAGGCAAGGCAAGTGTAACAAAAGGCAAGGCACGGCAAGGGGAAACAAGGCTAAGGAATGGCAACGCACGGCTAGGCAATGCACGGCCAGGCAAGGAAAGTGTAACGCAAGGCAAGGCACGGTAAGGCAAGACAAGGCTAATTCACGACAACGCACGGCTAGGCAATGCACGGTAAGGCAAGGAAAGGGTAACGCAAGGCAAGGCACGGTCAGGCGAGGCAAGGCTAATGCACGACAACGCAAGGCTAGGCAATGCACGGAAGGCAAGCAAAGAGTAACGGAAGGCAAGGAATGCAAGGCAAAGCAAGGCAACGCAAGGAAGGCTATTGCAAGGTGTGAAAAGGGTAAGGCATGACAGCGCAAGGCTAGGCAATGCACGGAAGGCAAGCAAAGAGTAACGGAAGGCAAGGAAGGCAAGGCAAAGCAAGGCAAAGCAAGCAAGGTTATGGCAAGGTGAAACAAGGCTAAGGCACGACAACGCACGGCTAGGCAATGCACGGCCAACCAAGGAAAAGGTAACGCAAGGCATGGCACGGTGAGGCAAGGCAAGGCTAATGCACGACAACGCAAGGCTAGGCAATGCACGGAAGGCAAGCAAAGAGTAACGGAAACGAAGGAAGGCAAGCGAAAGCAAGGCAAGGCAAGGGTAACGGAAGGAACGGCACGGCAAGGGGAAACAAGGCTAAGGCACGACAACGCACGGCTAGGCAATGCACGGCAAGGCAAGGAAAGGGTAACGCCAGGCAAGGTACGGTCAGGCAAGGCAAGGCTAATGCACGACAACGCAACGCTAGGCAATGCACGGCAAGGCAAGGAAAGGGTAAGGCAAGGCAAGGCACGATCAGGCGAGGCAAGGCTAAGGCACGACATCCCAAGGCTAGGCAATGCACGGAAGGCAAGCAAAGAGTAACGGAAGGCAAGGAAGGCAAGGGAAAACAAGGCAAGGCAAGGGTAACGGAAGGAACGGCACGGCAAGGGGAAACAAGGCTAAATCACGACAACGCACGGCTAGGCAATGCACGGCAAGGCAAGGAGAGAGTAACGCCAGGCAAGGCACGGTCAGGCAAGGCAAGGCTAATGCACGACAAGGCAAGGCTAGGCAGTGCACGGCAAGGCAAAGAAAGGGTAACGGAAGGCAAGGCACTGTCAGGCGACGCAAGGCTAAGGCACGACAACGCAAAGCTAGGCAATGCACGGAAGGAAAGCAAAGAGTAACGGAAGGGAAGGAAAGCAAGGGAAAGCAAGGCAAGGTAAGGGTAACGCCAGGCAAGGCACGGTCAGGCAAGGCAAGGCTAATGCACGAAAACGCAACGCTAGGCAATGCACGGCAAGTCAAGGAAAGGGCAAGGCAAGGCAAGGCACGATCAGGCGAGGCAAGGCTAAGGCACGACAACGCAAGGCTAGGCAATGCACGGAAGGGAAGCAAAGAGTAACGGAAGGCAAGGAAGGCAAGGGAAAACAAGGCAAGGCAAGGGTAACGGAAGGAACGGCACGGCAAGGGGAAACAAGGCTAAGGCACGACAACGCACGGCTAGGCAATGCACGGCAAGGCAAGGAAAGGGTAAAGCCAGGCAAGGCACGGTCAGGCAAGGCAAGGCTAATGCACGACAAGGCAAGGCTAGGCAGTGCACGGCAAGGCAAAGAAAGGGTAACGCAAGGCAAGGCACTGTCAGGCGCGGCAAGGCTAAGGCACGACATAGCAAAGCTAGGCAATGCACGGAAGGAAAGCAAAGAGTAACTGAAGGGAAGGAAAGCAAGGGAAAGCAAGGCAAGGTAAGGGTAACGCAAGGCAAGGCACGGTGAGGCAAGGCAAGGCTGATGCACGACAACGCACGGCTAGGCAATTCACGGCAAGGCAAAGAAAGGGTAACGCAAGGCAAGGCACGCTCAGGCGAGGCAAGGCTAAGGCACGACAACGCAAGGCTAGGCAATGCACGGAAGGCAAGCAAAGAGTAACGGAAGGCAAGGAAGGCTACGGAAAGCAGGGGAAGGCAAGGGTAACGGAAGGAACGGCACGGTAAGGGCAAACAAGACTAAGGCCCGACAACACAGGGCTAGGCAATGCAGGGCAAGGCAAGGAAATGGTAACGCAAGGCAAGGCACGGTTTGGGGAGGAAAGGCTAATGCACTACAACGCAAGGCTAGGCAGTGCACGGCTAGGCAAGGAAAGAGTAACGGAAGGAAAGGAAGGCAAGGCAAAGCAAGGCAAGGCAAGTGTAACAAAAGGCAAGGCACAGCAAGGGGAAACAAGGCTAAGGAACGGCAAAGCACGGCTGGGCAATGCACGGCCAGGCAAGGAAAGGGTAACGCAAGGCAAGGCACGGTAAGGCAAGCCAAGGCTAATGCACGACAACGCACGGCTAGGCAATGCACGGCCAGGCAAGGAAAGGGTAACGCAAGGCAAGGCACGGTGAGGCAAGGCAAGGCAAATGCACGACAACGCACGGCTAGGCAATGCACGGCAAGGCAAGGAAAGGGTAACGCAAGGCAAGGCAGGGTCAGGCGAGGCAAGGCTAAGGAACGACAACGCAAGGCTAGGCAATGCACGGAAGGCAAGCAAAGAGTAACGGAAGGGAAGGAAGGCAAGGGAAAGCAAGGCAAGGCAAGGGTAACGGAAGGAACGGCACGGCAAGGGGAAACAAGGCTAAGGCACGACAACGCACGGCTAGGCAGTGCACGGCAAGGCAAGGAAAGGGTAACGCCAGGCAAGGCACGGTCAGGCAAGGCATGGCTAATGCACGACAAGGCCAGGCTAGGCAGTGCACGGGAAGGCAAAGAAAGGGTAACGCAAGGCAAGGCACTGTCAGGCGAGGCAAGGCTAAGGCACGACAACGCAAAGCTAGGCAATGCACGGAAGGAAAGCAAAGAGTAACGGAAGTGAAGGAAAGCAAGGGAACGCAAGGCAAGGTAAGGGTAACGCAAGGCAAGGCACGGTGAGGCAAGGCAAGGCTGATGAACGACAACGCACGGCTAGGCAATTCACGGCAAGGCAAGGAAAGGGTAACGCAAGGCAAGGCACGGTCAGGCGAGGCAAGGCTAAGGCACGACAACGCAAGGCTAGGCAATGCACGGAAGGCAAGCAAAGAGTAACGGAAGGCAAGGAAGGCTAGGGAAAGCAGCGGAATGCAAGGGTAACCGAAGGAAAGGCACGGTAAGGGGAAACAAGGCTAAGGCACGACAACACAGGGCTAGGCAATGCACGGCAAGGCAAGGAAAGGGTAACGCAAGGCAAGGCACGGTCAGGCGAGGCAAGGGTAATGCATGACAACGCAAGGCTACGCAGTGCATGGCTAGGCAAGGAAAGAGTAACGGAAGGAAAGGAAGGCAAGGCAAAGCAAGGCAAGGCAAGTGTAACAAAAGGCACGTCACGGCAAGGGGAAACAAGGCTAAGGCACGGCAACGCAAGGCTAAGCAATGCACGGCCAGGCAAGGAAAGGGTAACGCAAGGCAAGGCACGGTAAGGCAAGGCGAGGCTAATGCACGACAACGCACGTCTAGGCAGTGCACGGCTAGGCAAGAAAGAGTAACGGAAGGAAAGGAAGGCAAGGCAAAGCAAGACATGGCAAGTGTAACAAAAGGCAAGGCACGGCAAGGGGAAACAAGGCTAAGGAACGGCAACGCACGGCTAGGCAATGCACGGCCAGGCAAGGAAAGGGTAAAGCAAGGCAAGGCACGGTAAAGCAAGACAAGGGTAATGCACGACAACGCACGGCTAGGCAATGCACGGCAAGGCAAGGAAAGGGTAACGCAAGGCAAGGCACGGTTAGGCGAGGCAAGGCTAAGGCACGACAACGCAAGGCTAGGCAATGCACGGAAGGCAAGCAAAGAGTAACGGAAGGCAAGGAATGCAAGGCAAAGCAAGGCAACGCAAGTAAGGCTATGGCAAGGTGAGAAAAGGCTAAGGCACGACAGGGGAAGGCTAGGCAATGCACGGAAGGCAAGCAAAGAGTAACGGAAGGCAAGGAAGGCAAGGCAAAGCAAGGCAAAGCAAGCAAGGTTATGGCAAGGTGAAACAAGGCTAAGGCACGACAACGCACGGCTAGGCAATGCACGGCCAACCAAGGAAATGTAACGCAAGGCATGGCACGGTGAGGCAAGGCAAGGGTAATGCACGACAACGCAAGAATAGGCAATGCACGGAAGGCAAGCAAAGAGTAACGGAAACGAAGGAAGGCAAGCGAAAGCAAGGCAAGGCAAGGGTAACGGAAGGAACGGCACGGCAAGGGGAAACAAGGCTAAAGCACGACAACGCACGGCTAGGAAATGCACGGCAAGGCAAGGGTAACGCCAGGCAAGGCACGGTCAGGCAAGGCAAGGCTAATGCACGAAAACGCAACGCTAGGCAATGCACGGCAAGTCAAGGAAAGGGCAAGGCAAGGCAAGGCACGATCAGGCGAGGCAAGGCTAAGGCACGACAACGCAAGGCTAGGCAATGCACGGAAGGGAAGCAAAGAGTAACGGAAGGCAAGGAAGGCAAGGGAAAACAAGGCAAGGCAAGAGTAACGGAAGGAACGGCACGGCAAGGGGAAACAAGGCTAAGGCACGACAACGCACGGCTAGGCAATGCATGGCAAGGCAAGGAAAGGGTAAAGCCAGGCAAGGCACGGTCAGGCAAGGCAAGGCTAATGCACGAGAAGGCAAGGCTAGGCAGTGCACGGCAAGGCAAAGAAAGGGTAACGCAAGGCAAGGCACTGTCAGGCGCGGCAAGGCTAAGGCACGACATAGCAAAGCTAGGCAATGCACGGAAGGAAAGCAAAGAGTAACTGAAGGGAAGGAAAGCAAGGGAAAGCAAGGCAAGATAAGGGTAACGCAAGGCAAGGCACGGTGAGGCAAGGCAAGGCTGATGCACGACAACGCACGGCTAGGCAATTCACGGCAAGGCAAAGAAAGGGTAACGCAAGGCAAGGCACGCTCAGGCGAGGCAAGGCTAAGGCACGACAACGCAAGGCTAGGCAATGCACGGAAGGCAAGCAAAGAGTAACGGAAGGCAAGGAAGGCTACGGAAAGCAGGGGAAGGCAAGGGTAACGGAAGGAACGGCACGGTAAGGGCAAACAAGTCTAAGGCCCGACAACACAGGGCTAGGCAATGCAGGGCAAGGCAAGGAAATGGTAACGCAAGGCAAGGCACGGTTTGGGGAGGAAAGGCTAATGCACTACAACGCAAGGCTAGGCAGTGCACGGCTAGGCAAGGAAAGAGTAACGGAAGGAAAGGAAGGCAAGGCAAAGCAAGGCAAGGCAAGTGTAACAAAAGGCAAGGCACAGCAAGGGGAAACAAGGCTAAGGAACGGCAAAGCACGGCTAGGCAATGCACGGCCAGGCAAGGAAAGGGTAACGCAAGGCAAGGCACGGTAAGGCAAGCCAAGGCTAATGCACGACAACGCACGGCTAGGCAATGCACGGCCAGGCAAGGAAAGGGTAACGCAAGGCAAGGCACGGTGAGGCAAGGCAAGGCAAATGCACGACAACGCACGGCTAGGCAATGCACGGCAAGGCAAGGAAAGGGTAACGCAAGGCAAGGCAGGGTCAGGCGAGGCAAGGCTAAGGAACGACAACGCAAGGCTAGGCAATGCACGGAAGGCAAGCAAAGAGTAACGGAAGGGAAGGAAGGCAAGGGAAAGCAAGGCAAGGCAAGGGTAACGGAAGGAACGGCACGGCAAGGGGAAACATTCTAAGGCACGACAACGCACGGCTAGGCAATGCACGGCAAGGCAAGGAAAGGGTAACGCAAGGCAAGGCACGGTAAGGCAAGGCAAGGCTAATGCACGACAACGCACGGCTAGACAATGCACGGCAAGGCAAGGAAAGGGTAACGCACGGCAAGGCACGGTTAGGCGAGGCAAGGCTAAGACACGACAACGCAAGGCTAGGCAATGCACGGAAGGTAAGCAAAGATTAACTGAAGGCAAGGAAGGCAAGGGAAAGCAAGGGAAGGCAAGGGCAACGGAAGGAACGCCACGGTAAGGGGAAACAAAGCTAAGGCACGACAATGCAGGGCTAGGCAATGCACGGCAAGTCAAGGAAAGGGTACCGCAAGGCAAGGCACGGTCAGGCGAGGCAAGGCTAAGGAACGACAACGCAAGGCTAGGCAATGCACGGAAGGCAAGCAAAGAGTAACGGAAGGCAAGGAAGTCAAGGGAAAGCAAGGCAAGGCAATGGCAACGGAAGGAACGGCACGGCAAGGGGAAACAAGTCTAAGGCACGACAACACACGGCTAGGCAATGCACTGCAAGGCAAGGAAAGGGTAACGCAAGGGAAGGCACGGTGAGGCAAGGCAAGGCACGTTTTGGGGAGGCAAGGCTAATGCACGACAACGCAAGGCTAGGCAGTGCACGGCTAGGCAAGGAAAGAGTAACGGAAGGAAAGGAAGGCAAGGCAAAGCAAGGCAAGGCAATTGTAACAAAAGGCACGTCACGGCAAGGGGAAACAAGGCTAAGGCACGGCAACGCAAGGCTAAGCAATGCACGGCCAGGCAAGGAAAGGGTAACGCAAGGCAAGGCACGGTAAGGCAAGGCGAGGCTAATGCACGACAACGCACGTCTAGGCAGTGCACGGCTAGGCAAGAAAGAGAGTAACGGAAGGAAAGGAAGGCAAGGCAAAGCAAGGCAAGGCAAGTGTAACAAAAGGCAAGGCACGGCAAGGGGAAACAAGGCTAAGGGACGGCAACGCACGGCTAGGCAATGCACGGCCAGGCAAGGAAAGGGTAAAGCAAGGCAAGGCACGGTAAAGCAAGACAAGGCTAATGCACGACAACGCACGGCTAGGCAATGCACGGCAAGGCAAGGAAAGGGTAACGCAAGGCAAGGCACGGTTAGGCGAGGCAAGGCTAAGGCACGACAACGCAAGGCTAGGCAATGCACGGAAGGCAAGCAAAGAGTAACGGAAGGCAAGGAATGCAAGGCAAAGCAAGGCAACGCAAGTAAGGCTATGGCAAGGTGAGAAAAGGCTAAGGCACGACAGGGGAAGGCTAGGCAATGCACGGAAGGCAAGCAAAGAGTAACGGAAGGCAAGGAAGGCAAGGCAAAGCAAGGCAAAGCAAGCAAGGTTATGGCAAGGTGAAACAAGGCTAAGGCACGACAACGCACGGCTAGGCAATGCACGGCCAACCAAGGAAATGTAACGCAAGGCATGGCACGGTGAGGCAAGGCAAGGGTAATGCACGACAACGCAAGGCTAGGCAATGCACGGAAGGCAAGCAAAGAGTAACGGAAACGAAGGAAGGCAAGCGAAAGCAAGGCAAGGCAAGGGTAACGGAAGGAACGGCACGGCAAGGGGAAACAAGGCTAAAGCACGACAACGCACGGCTAGGAAATGCACGGCAAGGCAAGGGTAACGCCAGGCAAGGCACGGTCAGGCAAGGCAAGGCTAATGCACGAAAACGCAACGCTAGGCAATGCACGGCAAGTCAAGGAAAGGGCAAGGCAAGGCAAGGCACGATCAGGCGAGGCAAGGCTAAGGCACGACAACGCAAGGCTAGGCAATGCACGGAAGGGAAGCAAAGAGTAACGGAAGGCAAGGAAGGCAAGGGAAAACAAGGCAAGGCAATGGTAACGGAAGGAACGGCACGGCAAGGGGAAACAAGGCTAAGGCACGACAACGCACGGCTAGGCAATGCACGGCAAGGCAAGGAAAGGGTAAAGCCAGGCAAGGCACGGTCAGGCAAGGCAAGGCTAATGCACGACAAGGCAAGGCTAGGCAGTGCACGGCAAGGCAAAGAAAGGGTAACGCAAGGCAAGGCACTGTCAGGCGCGGCAAGGCTAAGGCACGACATAGCAAAGCTAGGCAATGCACGGAAGGAAAGCAAAGAGTAACTGAAGGGAAGGAAAGCAAGGGAAAGCAAGGCAAGGTAAGGGTAACGCAAGGCAAGGCACGGTGAGGCAAGGCAAGGCTGATGCACGACAACGCACGGCTAGGCAATTCACGGCAAGGCAAAGAAAGGGTAACGCAAGGCAAGGCACGCTCAGGCGAGGCAAGGCTAAGGCACGACAACGCAAGGCTAGGCAATGCACAGAAGGCAAGCAAAGAGGAACCGAAGGCAAGGAAGGCTACGGAAAGCAGGGGAAGGCAAGGGTAACGGAAGGAACGGCACGGTAAGGGCAAACAAGACTAAGGCCCGACAACACAGGGCTAGGCAATGCAGGGCAAGGCAAGGAAATGGTAACGCAAGGCAAGGCACGGTTTGGGGAGGAAAGGCTAATGCACTACAACGCAAGGCTAGGCAGTGCACGGCTAGGCAAGGAAAGAGTAACGGAAGGAAAGGAAGGCAAGGCAAAGCAAGGCAAGGCAAGTGTAACAAAAGGCAAGGCACAGCAAGGGGAAACAAGGCTAAGGAACGGCAAAGCACGGCTAGGCAATGCACGGCCAGGCAAGGAAAGGGTAACGCAAGGCAAGGCACGGTAAGGCAAGCCAAGGCTAATGCACGACAACGCACGGCTAGGCAATGCACGGCCAGGCAAGGAAAGGGTAACGCAAGGCAAGGCACGGTGAGGCAAGGCAAGGCAAATGCACGACAACGCACGGCTAGGCAATGCACGGCAAGGCAAGGAAAGGGTAACGCAAGGCAAGGCAGGGTCAGGCGAGGCAAGGCTAAGGAACGACAACGCAAGGCTAGGCAATGCACGGAAGGCAAGCAAAGAGTAACGGAAGGGAAGGAAGGCAAGGGAAAGCAAGGCAAGGCAAGGGTAACGGAAGGAACGGCACGGCAAGGGGAAACAAGGCTAAGGCACGACAACGCACGGCTAGGCAATGCACGGCAAGGCAAGGAAAGGGTAACGCAAGGCAAGGCACGGTAAGGCAAGGCAAGGCTAATGCACGACAACGCACGGCTAGACAATGCACGGCAAGGCAAGGAAAGGGTAACGCACGGCAAGGCACGGTTAGGCGAGGCAAGGCTAAGGAACGACAACGCAAGGCTAGGCAATGCACGGAAGGCAAGCAAAGAGTAACGGAAGGCAAGGAAGTCAAGGGAAAGCAAGGCAAGGCAATGGCAACGGAAGGAACGGCACGGCAAGGGGAAACAAGTCTAAGGCACGACAACACACGGCTAGGCAATGCACTGCAAGGCAAGGAAAGGGTAACGCAAGGGAAGGCACGGTGAGGCAAGGCAAGGCACGTTTTGGGGAGGCAAGGCTAATGCACGACAACGCAAGGCTAGGCAGTGCACGGCTAGGCAAGGAAAGAGTAACGTAAGGAAATGAAGGCAAGGTAAAGCAAGGCAAGGCAAGTGTAACAAAAGGCAAGGCACGGCAAGGGGAAACAAGGCTAAGGAATGGCAACGCACGGCTAGGCAATGCACGGCCAGGGAAGGAAAGTGTAACGCAAGGCAAGGCACGGTAAGGCAAGACAAGGCTAATTCACGACAACGCACGGCTAGGCAATGCACGGCAAGGCAAGGAAAGGGTAACGCAAGGCAAGGCACGGTCAGGCGAGGCAAGGCTAATGCACGACCACGCAAGGCTAGGCAATGCACGGAAGGCAAGCAAAGAGTAACGGAAGGCAAGGAAAGCAAGGCAAAGCAAGGCAACGCAAGGAAGGCTATTGCAAGGTGAGAAAAGGCTAAGGCACGACAGCGCAAGGCTTGGCAATGCACGGACGGCAAGCAAAGAGTAACGGAAGGCAAGGAAGACAAGGCAAAGCAAGGCAAAGCAAGCAAGGTTATGGCAAGGTGAAACAAGGCTAAGGCACGACAACGCACGGCTAGGCAATGCACGGCCAACCAAGGAAAAGGTAACGCAAGGCATGGCACGGTCAGGCAAGGCAAGGCTAATGCACGGCAACGAAACGCTAGGCAATGCACGGCAAGGCAAGGAAAGGGTAAGGCAAGGCAAGGCACGATCAGGCGAGGCAAGGCTAAGGCACGACATCCCAAGGCTAGGCAATGCACGGAAGGCAAGCAAAGAGTAACGGAAGGCAAGGAAGGCAAGGGAAAACAAGGCAAGGCAAGGGTAACGGAAGGAACGGCACGGCAAGGGGAAACAAGGCTAAGGCACGACAACGCACGGCTAGGCAATGCACTGCAAGGCAAGGAAAGAATAACGCAAGGGAAGGCACGGTGAGGCAAGGCAAGGCACGTTTTGGGGAGGCAAGGCTAATGCACGACAACGCAAGGCTAGGCAGTGCACGGCTAGGCAAGGAAAGAGTAACGTAAGGAAATGAAGGCAAGGTAAAGCAAGGCAAGGCAAGTGTAACAAAAGGCAAGGCACGGCAAGGGGAAACAAGGCTAAGGAATGGCAACGCACGGCTAGGCAATGCACGGCCAGGCAAGGAAAGGGTAACGCCAGGCGAGGCACGGTCAGGCAAGGCAAGGCTAATGCACGACAACGCAACGCTAGGCAATGCACGGCAAGGCAAGGAAAGGGTAAGGCAAGGCAAGGCACGATCAGGCGAGGCAAGGCTAAGGCACGACATCCCAAGGCTAGGCAATGCACGGAAGGCAAGCAAAGAGTAACGGAAGGCAAGGAAGGCAAGGGAAAACAAGGCAAGGCAAGGGTAACGGAAGGAACGGCACGGCAAGGGGAAACAAGGCTAAATCACGACAACGCACGGCTAGGCAATGCACGGCAAGGCAAGGAAAGGGTAACGCCAGGCAAGGCACGGTCAGGCAAGGCAAGGCTAATGCACGACAAGGCAAGGCTTGGCAGTGCACGGCAAGGCAAAGAAAGGGTAACGGAAGGCAAGGCACTGTCAGGCGTCGGAAGGCTAAGGCACGACAACGCAAAGCTAGGTAATGCACGGAAGGAAAGCAAAGAGTAACGGAAGGGAAGGAAAGCAAGGGAAAGCAAGGCAAGGTAAGGGTAACGCAAGGCAAGGCACGGTAAGGCAAGGCAAGGCTGATGCAAGACAACGCACGGCTAGGCAATTCACGGCAAGGCAAGGAAAGGGTAACGCAAGGCAAGGCACGGTCAGGCGAGGCAAGGCTAAGGCACGACAACGCAAGGCTAGGCAATGCACGGAAAGCAAGCAAAGAGTAACGGAACGCAAGGAAGGCAAGGGAAAGGAAGGGAAGGCAAGGGTAACGGAAGGAACGGCATGGCAAGGGGCAACAAGGCTAAGGCACGACAACGCACGGCTAGGCAATGCACGGAAAGGCAAGGAAAGGGTAACGCATGGGAAAGCACGGTCAGGCGATGCAAGGCTAAGGCATGACAACGCAAGGCTAGGCAATGCACGGAAAGCAAGCAAAGAGTAACGGAACGCAAGGAAGGCAAGGGAAAGCAAGGGAAGGCAAGGGTAACGGAAGGAACGGCACGGCAAGGGGTAACAAGGCTAAGGCACGGCAACGCAGGGTTAGGCAATGCACGGCAAGGCAAGGAAAGGGTAACGCAGGGGAAGGCACGGTCAGGTGAGGCAAGGATAAGGCACGACAATGCAAGGCTAGGCAATGCACGGCAAGGCAAGGAAAGAGTAACGGAAGGAAAGGAAGGCAAGTCAAAGCCAGGAAAGGCAAGTGTAACAAAAGGCACGCCACGGCAAGGGGAAACAAGGCTAAGGCACGACAACGCACGGCTAGGCAATGCACGGCAAGGCCAGGAAAGGGTAACGCAAGGCAAGGCACGGTGAGGCTAGGGAAGGCTAATGCACGACAACGCAAGGCTAGGCAATGCACGACAATGCAAGGAAAGCTTAAAGCAAAGGAAGGCACGGTCAGGCGAGATAAGGCTAAGGCACGACAATGCAAGGCTAGGCAATGCAGCGAAGGGAAGCAAAGAGTAACGGAAGGTAAGCAAGGCAAGGAAAAGCAAGGAAAGGCAAGGGTAACGGAAGGAACGGCACGGCAAGGGGGAACAAGTCTCAGGCACGACACCGAACGCTAGGCAATGAACGGCAAGGCAAGGAAAGGGTAACGCATGGGAAAGCACGGTCAGGCGAGGAAAGGCTAAGGCACGACAACGCAAGGCTAGGCAATGCACGGAAGGCAAGCAAAGAGTAACGGAAGGTAAGGAAGGCAAGGGAAAGCAAGGAAAGGCAAGTGTAACGGAAGGAACGGCACGGCAAGGGGAAACAAGGCTAAGGCACGACAACGCACGCTAGGCAATGCACGGCAAGGCAAGGAAAGGGTAACGCATGAGAAAGCACGGTCAGGCGAGGCAAGCCTAAGGCATGACAACGCAAGGCTAGGCAATGCACGGAAATCAAGCAAAGAGTAACGGAACGCAAGGAAGGCAAGGGAAAGCAAGGGAAGGCAAGGGTAACGGAAGGAACGGCACGGCAAGGGGTAACAAGGCTAAGGCACGGCAACGCAGGGCTAGGCAATGCACGGCAAGGCAAGGAAAGGGTAACGCAGGGGAAGGCACGGTCAGGTGAGGCAAGGATAAGGCACGACAATGCAAGGCTAGGCAATGCACGGCAAGGCAAGGAAAGAGTAACGGAAGGAAAGGAAGGGAAGTCAAAGCCAGGAAAGGCAAGTGTAACAAAAGGCACGCCACGGCAAGGGGAAACAAGGCTAAGGCACGACAACGCACGGCTAGGCAATGCACGGCAAGGCAAGGAAAAGGGTAACGCAAGGCAAGGCACGGTCAGGCGAGGCAAGGCACGGTTTGGGGAGGCAAGGCTAATGCACGACAACGCAAGGCTAGGCAGTGCACGGCTAGGCAAGGAAAGAGTAACGTAAGGAAATGAAGGCAAGGTAAAGCAAGGCAAGGCAAGTGTAACAAAAGGCAAGGCACGGCAAGGGGAAACAAGGCTAAGGAATGGCAACGCACGGCTAGGCAATGCACGGCCAGGCAAGGAAAGTGTAACGCAAGGCAAGGCACGGTAAGGCAAGACAAGGCTAATTCACGACAACGCACGGCTAGGCAATGCACGGGAAGGCAAGGAAAGGGTAACGCAAGGCAAGGCACGGTCAGGCGAGGCAAGGCTAATGCACGACAACGCAAGGCTAGGCAATGCACGGAAGGCAAGGAATGCAAGGCAAAGCAAGGCAACGCAAGGAAGGCTATTGCAAGGTGAGAAAAGGCTAAGGCACGACAGCGCAAGGCTTGGCAATGCACGGAAGGCAAGCAAAGATTAACGGAAGGCAAGGAAGGCAAGGCAAAGCAAGGCAAAGCAAGCAAGGTTATGGCAAGGTGAAACAAGGCTAAGGCACGACAACGCACGGCTAGGCAATGCACGGCCAACCAAGGAAAAGGTAACGCAAGGCATGGCACGGTGAGGCAAGGCAAGGCTAATGCACGACAACGCAAGGCTAGGCAATGCACGGAAGGCAAGCAAAGAGTAACGGAAACGAAGGAAGGCAAGCGAAAGCAAGGCAAGGCAAGGGTAACGGAAGGAACGGCACGGCAAGGGGAAACAAGGCTAAGGCACGACAACGCACGGCTAGGCAATGCACGGCAAGGCAAGGAAAGGGTAACGCCAGGCAAGGCACGGTCAGGCAAGGCAAGGCTGATGCACGACAACGCACGGCTAGGCAATTCACGGCAAGGCAAGGAAAGGGTAACGCAAGGCAAGGCACAGTCAGGCGAGGCAAGGCTAAGGCACGACAAGGCAAGGCTTGGCAGTGCACGGCAAGGCAAAGAAAGGGTAACGGAAGGCAAGGCACTGTCAGGCGTCGGAAGGCTAAGGCACGACAACGCAAAGCTAGGCAATGCACGGAAGGAAAGCAAAGAGTAACGGAAGGGAAGGAAAGCAAGGGAAAGCAAGGCAAGGTAAGGGTAACGCAAGGCAAGGCACGGTAAGGCAAGGCAAGGCTGATGCACGACAACGCACGGCTAGGCAATTCACGGCAAGGCAAGGAAAGGGTAACGCAAGGCAAGGCACGGTCAGGCGAGGCAAGGCTAAGGCACGACAACGCAAGGCTAGGCAATGCACGGAAGGCAAGCAAAGAGTAACGGAAGGCAAGGAAGGCTAGGGAAAGCAGCGGAAGGCAAGGGTAACGGAAGGAAAGGCACGGTAAGGGGAAACAAGGCTAAGGCACGACAACACAGGGCTAGGCAATGCACGGCAAGGCAAGGAAAGGGTAACGCAAGGCAAGGCACGGTTAGGCGACGCAAGGCTAAGGCACGACAACGCAAGGCTAGGCAATGCACGGAAGGCAAGCAAAGAGTAACGGAAGGCAAGGAATGCAAGGCAAAGCAAGGCAACGCAAGTAAGGCTATGGCAAGGTGAGAAAAGGCTAAGGCACGACAGGGGAAGGCTAGGCAATGCACGGAAGGCAAGCAAAGAGTAACGGAAGGCAAGGAAGGCAAGGCAAAGCAAGGCAACGCAAGCAAGGCTATGGCAAGGTGAAACAAGGCTAAGGCACGACAACGCACGGCTAGGCAGAGCACGGCTAGGCAAGGAAAGAGTAACGCAAGGGAAGGCACGGTCAGGCGAGGCAAGGCTAAGGCACGACAACCCAAGTCTAAGCAAAGAACGGAAGGCAAGCAAAGATTAACTGAAGGCAAGGAAGGAAAGGGAAAGCAAGGGAAGGCAAGGGCAATGGAAGGAACGGCACGGTAAGGGCAAACAAAGCTAAGGCACAACAATGCAGTGCTAGGCAATGCACGGCAAGGCAAGGAAAGGGTAACGCAAGGCAAGGCACGGTGAGGCAAGGCAAGGCTAATGAACGACAACGCAAGCCTAGGCAATGCACGGTAAGTCAAGGAAAGGGTACCGCAAGGCAAGGCACGGTCAGGCGAGGCAAGGCTAAGGCACGACAACGCAAGGCTAGGCAATGCACGGAAGGCAAGGAAAGAGTAACGGAAGGTAAGGAAGGCAAGGGAAAGGAAGGAAAGGCAAGTGTAACGGAAGGAACGGCATGGCAAGGGGCAACAAGGCTAAGGCACGACAACGCACGGCTAGGCAATGCACGGAAAGGCAAGGAAAGGGTAACGCATGGGAAAGCACGGTCAGGCGATGCAAGGCTAAGGCATGACAACGCAAGGCTAGGCAATGCACGGAAAGCAAGCAAAGAGTAACGGAACGCAAGGAAGGCAAGGGAAAGCAAGGGAAGGCAAGGGTAACGGAAGGAACGGCACGGCAAGGGGTAACAAGGCTAAGGCACGGCAACGCAGGGTTAGGCAATGCACGGCAAGGCAAGGAAAGGGTAACGCAGGGGAAGGCACGGTCAGGTGAGGCAAGGATAAGGCACGACAATGCAAGGCTAGGCAATGCACGGCAAGGCAAGGAAAGAGTAACGGAAGGAAAGGAAGGCAAGTCAAAGCCAGGAAAGGCAAGTGTAACAAAAGGCACGCCACGGCAAGGGGAAACAAGGCTAAGGCACGACAACGCATGGGCTAGGCAATGCACGGCAAGGCAAGGAAAGGGTAACGCAAGGCAAGGCACGGTGAGGCTAGGCAAGGCTAATGCACGACAACGCAAGGCTAGGCAATGCACGACAATGCAAGGAAAGCTTAAAGCAAAGGAAGGCACGGTCAGGCGAGATAAGGCTAAGGCACGACAATGCAAGGCTAGGCAATGCAGGGAAGGGAAGCAAAGAGTAACGGAAGGTAAGCAAGGCAAGGAAAAGCAAGGAAAGGCAAGGGTAACGGAAGGAACGGCACGGCAAGGGGGAACAAGTCTCAGGCACGACACCGAACGCTAGGCAATGAACGGCAAGGAAAGGAAAGGGTAACGCATGGGAAAGCACGGTCAGGCGAGGAAAGGCTAAGGCACGACAACGCAAGGCTAGGCAATGCACGGAAGGCAAGCAAAGAGTAACGGAAGGTAAGGAAGGCAAGGGAAAGCAAGGAAAGGCAAGTGTAACGGAAGGAACGGGACGGCAAGGGGAAACAAGGCTAAGGCACGACAACGCATGCTAGGCAATGCACGGCAAGGCAAGGAAAGGGTAACGCATGAGAAAGCACGGTCAGGCGAGGCAAGCCTAAGGCATGACAACGCAAGGCTAGGCAATGCACGGAAAGCAAGCAAAGAGTAACGGAACGCAAGGAAGGCAAGGGAAAGCAAGGGAAGGCAAGGGTAACGGAAGGAACGGCACGGCAAGGGGTAACAAGGCTAAGGCACGGCAACGCAGGGCTAGGCAATGCACGGCAAGGCAAGGAAAGGGTAACGCAGGGGAAGGCACGGTCAGGTGAGGCAAGGATAAGGCACGACAATGCAAGGCTAGGCAATGCACGGCAAGGCAAGGAAAGAGTAACGGAAGGAAAGGAAGGGAAGTCAAAGCCAGGAAAGGCAAGTGTAACAAAAGGCTCGCCACGGCAAGGGGAAACAAGGCTAAGGCACGACAACTCACGGCTAGGCAATGCACGGCAAGGCAAGGAAAGGGTAACGCAAGGCAAGGCAAGGTGAGGCAAGGCAAGGCACGTTTTGGGGAGGCAAGGCTAATGCACGACAACGCAAGGCTAGGCAGTGCACGGCTAGGCAAGGAAAGAGTAACGTAAGGAAATGAAGGCAAGGTAAAGCAAGGCAAGGCAAGTGTAACAAAAGGCAAGGCACGGCAAGGGGAAACAAGGCTAAGGAATGGCAACGCACGGCTAGGCAATGCACGGCCAGGCAAGGAAAGTGTAACGCAAGGCAAGGCACGGTAAGGCAAGACAAGGCTAATTCACGACAACGCACGGCTAGGCAATGCACGGGAAGGCAAGGAAAGGGTAACGCAAGGCAAGGCACGGTCAGGCGAGGCAAGGCTAATGCACGACAACGCAAGGCTAGGCAATGCACGGAAGGCAAGGAATGCAAGGCAAAGCAAGGCAACGCAAGGAAGGCTATTGCAAGGTGAGAAAAGGCTAAGGCACGACAGCGCAAGGCTTGGCAATGCACGGAAGGCAAGCAAAGATTAACGGAAGGCAAGGAAGGCAAGGCAAAGCAAGGCAAAGCAAGCAAGGTTATGGCAAGGTGAAACAAGGCTAAGGCACGACAACGCACGGCTAGGCAATGCACGGCCAACCAAGGAAAAGGTAACGCAAGGCATGGCACGGTGAGGCAAGGCAAGGCTAGGCAATGCACGGAAGGCAAGCAAAGAGTAACGGAAACGAAGGAAGGCAAGCGAAAGCAAGGCAAGGCAAGGGTAACGGAAGGAACGGCACGGCAAGGGGAAACAAGGCTAAGGCACGACAACGCACGGCTAGGCAATGCACGGCAAGGCAAGGAAAGGGTAACGCCAGGCAAGGCACGGTCAGGCAAGGCAAGGCTGATGCACGACAACGCACGGCTAGGCAATTCACGGCAAGGCAAGGAAAGGGTAACGCAAGGCAAGGCACAGTCAGGCGAGGCAAGGCTAAGGCACGACAACGCAAGGCTAGGCAATGCACGGAAGGCAAGCAAAGAGTAACGGAAGGCAAGAAAGCCTAGGGAAGCAGCGGAAGGCAAGGGTAACGGAAGGAAAGGCACGGTAAGGGGAAACAAGGCTAAGGCACGACAACACAGGGCTAGGCAATGCACGGCAAGGCAAGGAAAGGGTAACGCAAGGCAAGGCACGGTCAGGCGAGGCAAGGGTAATGCATGACAACGCAAGGCTACGCAGTGCATGGCTAGGCAAGGAAAGAGTAACGGAAGGAAAGGAAGGCAAGGCAAAGCAAGGCAAAGTCAAGTGTAACAAAAGGCACGGCACGGCAAGGGGAAACAAGGCTAAGGCACGGCAACGCAAGGCTAAGCAATGCACGGCCAGGCAAGGAAAGGGTAACGCAAGGGAAGGCACGGTGAGGCAAGGCAAGGCACGTTTTCGGGAGGCAAGGCTAATGGACGACAACGCAAGGCTAGGCAGTGCACGGCTAGGCAAGGAAAGAGTAACGTAAGGAAATGAAGGCAAGGTAAAGCAAGGCAAGGCAAGTGTAACAAAAGGCAAGGCACGGCAAGGGGAAACAAGGCTAAGGAATGGCAACGCACGGCTAGGCAATGCACGGCCAGGCAAGGAAAGTGTAACGCAAGGCAAGGCACGGTAAGGCAAGACAAGGCTAATTCACGACAACGCACGGCTAGGCAATGCACGGTAAGGCAAGGAAAGGGTAACGCAAGGCAAGGCACGGTCAGGCGAGGCAAGGCTAATGCACGACAACGCAAGGCTAGGCAATGCACGGAAGGCAAGCAAAGAGTAACGGAAGGCAAGGAATGCAAGGCAAAGCAAGGCAACGCAAGGAAGGCTATTGCAAGGTGTGAAAAGGGTAAGGCACGACAGCGCAAGGCTAGGCAATGCACGGAAGGCAAGCAAAGAGTAACGGAAGGCAAGGAAGGCAAGGCAAAGCAAGGCAAAGCAAGCAAGGTTATGGCAAGGTGAAACAAGGCTAAGGCACGACAACGCACGGCTAGGCAATGCACGGCCAACCAAGGAAAAGGTAACGCAAGGCATGGCACGGTGAGGCAAGGCAAGGCTAATGCACGACAACGCAAGGCTAGGCAATGCACGGAAGGCAAGCAAAGAGTAACGGAAACGAAGGAAGGCAAGCGAAAGCAAGGCAAGGCAAGGGTAACGGAAGGAACGGCACGGCAAGGGGAAACAAGGCTAAGGCACGACAACGCACGGCTAGGCAATGCACGGCAAGGCAAGGAAAGGGTAACGCCAGGCAAGGTACGGTCAGGCAAGGCAAGGCTAATGCACGACAACGCAACGCTAGGCAATGCACGGCAAGGCAAGGAAAGGGTAAGGCAAGGCAAGGCACGATCAGGCGAGGCAAGGCTAAGGCACGACATCCCAAGGCTAGGCAATGCACGGAAGGCAAGCAAAGAGTAACGGAAGGCAAGGAAGGCAAGGGAAAACAAGGCAAGGCAAGGGTAACGGAAGGAACGGCACGGCAAGGGGAAACAAGGCTAAATCACGACAACGCACGGCTAGGCAATGCACGGCAAGGCAAGGAGAGAGTAACGCCAGGCAAGGCACGGTCAGGCAAGGCAAGGCTAATGCACGACAAGGCAAGGCTAGGCAGTGCACGGCAAGGCAAAGAAAGGGTAACGGAAGGCAAGGCACTGTCAGGCGACGCAAGGCTAAGGCACGACAACGCAAAGCTAGGCAATGCACGGAAGGAAAGCAAAGAGTAACGGAAGGGAAGGAAAGCAAGGGAAAGCAAGGCAAGGTAAGGGTAACGCAAGGCAAGGCACGGTGAGGCAAGGCAAGGCTGATGCACGACAACGCACGGCTAGGCAATTCACGGCAAGGCAAGGAAAGGGTAACGCAAGGCAAGGCACGGTCAGGCGAGGCAAGGCTAAGGCACGACAACGCAAGGCTAGGCAACGCACGGAAGGCAAGCAAAGAGTAACGGAAGGCAAGGAAGGCTAGGGAAAGCAGGGGAAGGCAAGGGTAACGGAAGGAACGGCACGGTAAGGGCAAACAAGACTAAGGCACGACAACACAGGGCTAGGCAATGCAGGGCAAGGCAAGGAAATGGTAACGCAAGGCAAGGCACGGTTTGGGGAGGCAAGGCTAATGCACGACAACGCAAGGCTAGGCAATGCACGGCCAGGCAAGGAAAGGGTAACGCAAGGCAAGGCACGGTGAGGCAAGGCAAGGCTAATGCACGACAACGCACGGCTAGGCAATGCACGGCAAGGCAAGGAAAGGGTAAAGCAAGGGAAGGCACGGTCAGGCGAGATAAGGCTAAGGTACGACAACGGAAGGTTAGGCAATGCACGGAAGGCAAGCAAAGAGTAACGGAAGGCAAGGAAGGCAAGGGAAAGCAAGGCAAGGCAAGGGTAACGGAAGGAACGGCACGGCAAGGGGAAACAAGGCTAAGGCACGACAACGCACGGCTAGGCAATGCACGGCAAGGCAAGGAAAGGGTAACGCAAGGCAAGGCACGGTAAGGCAAGGCAAGGCTAATGCACGACAACGCACGGCTAGACAATGCACGGCAAGGCAAGGAAAGGGTAACGCACAGCAAGGCACGGTTAGGCGAGGCAAGGCTAAGACACGACAACGCAAGGCTAGGCAATGCACGGAAGGCAAGCAAAGAGTAACGGAAGGCATGGAAGGCAAGGCAAACAAGGCAAGGCAAGCAAGGCTATGGCAAGGTGAAACAAGGCTAAGGCACGACAACGCACGGCTAGGCAGAGCACGGCTAGGCAAGGAAAGAGTAACGCAAGGGAAGGCACGGTCAGGCGAGGCAAGGCTAATGAACGACAACGCAAGCCTAGGCAATGCACGGTAAGTCAAGGAAAGGGTACCGCAAGGCAAGGCACGGTCAGGCGAGGCAAGGCTAAGGGACGACAACGCAAGGCTAGGCAATGCACGGAAGGCAAGGAAAGAGTAACGGAAGGTAAGGAAGGCATGGGAAAGGAAGGAAAGGCAAGTGTAACGGAAGGAACGGCATGGCAAGGGGAAACAAGGTTAAGGCACGACAACGCACGGCTAGGCAATGCACGGAAAGGCAAGGAAAGGGTAACGCATGGGAAAGCACGGTCAGGCGATGCAAGGCTAAGGCATGACAACGCAAGGCTAGGCAATGCACGGCAAGGCAAGGAAAGAGTAACGGAAGGAAAGGAAGGCAAGTCAAAGCCAGGAAAGGCAAGTGTAACAAAAGGTACGCCACGGCAAGGGGAAACAAGGCTAAGGCTCGACAACGCACGGCTAGGCAATGCACGGCAAGGCAAGGCAAGGGTAACGCAAGGCAAGGCACGGTGAGGCTAGGCAAGGCTAATGCACGACAACGCAAGGCTAGGCAATGCACGACAATGCAAGGAAAGCTTAAAGCAAAGGAAGGCACGGTCAGGCGAGATAAGGCTAAGGCACGACAACGCAAGGCTAGGCAATGCAGGGAAGGGAAGCAAAGAGGAACGGAAGGTAAGCAAGGCAAGGAAAAGCAAGGAAAGGCAAGGGTAACGGAAGGAACGGCACGGCAAGGGGGAACAAGTCTCAGGCACGACACCGAACGCTAGGCAATGAACGGCAAGGCAAGGAAAGGGTAACGCATGGGAAAGCACGGTCAGGCGAGGAAAGGCTAAGGCACGACAACGCAAGGCTAGGCAATGCACGGAAGGCAAGCAAAGAGTAACGGAAGGTAAGGAAGGCAAGGGAAAGCAAGGAAAGGCAAGTGTAACGGAAGGAACGGCACGGCAAGGGGAAACAAGGCTAAGGCACGACAACGCACGCTAGGCAATGCACGGCAAGGCAAGGAAAGGGTAACGCATGGGAAAGCACGGTCAGCCGAGGAAAGCCTAAGGCATGACAACGCAAGGCTAGGCAATGCACGGAAAGCAA
This sequence comes from Macrotis lagotis, assembly GCF_037893015.1. Classification (NCBI taxonomy): domain Eukaryota; kingdom Metazoa; phylum Chordata; class Mammalia; order Peramelemorphia; family Peramelidae; genus Macrotis; species Macrotis lagotis. The sequence continues at coordinate 233,786 of NW_027422037.1, read as the reverse complement.
GCAAAGAGTAACGGAACGCAAGGAAGGCAAGGGAAAGCAAGGGAAGGCAAGGGTAACGGAAGGAACGGCACGGCAAGGGGTAACAAGGCTAAGGTACGACAACGCAGGGCTAGGCAATGCACGGCAAGGCAAGGAAAGAGTAACGGTAGGAACGGAAGGCAAGGCAAAGCCAGGCAAGGCAAGTGTAACAAAAGGCACGCAACGGCAATGGGAAACAAGGCTAAGGCACGACAACACACGGCTAGGAAATGCACGGCAAGGCAAGGAAAGGGTAACGCAAGGCAAGGCACGGTGAGGCTAGGCAAGGCTAATGCACGACAACGCACGGCTAGGCAATGCACGGCAAGGCAAGGAAAGGGTAACGCAAGGCAAGGCACGGTCAGGCGAGGCAAGGCTAATGCACGACAACGCAAGGCTAGGCAATGCAAGGAAGGCAAGCAAAGAGTAACGGAAGGCAAGGAAGGCAAGGGAAACCAAGGCAAGGCAAGTGTAACAACAGGCACGGCACGGCAAGGGGAAACAAGGCTAAGGCACGACAACGCAAGGCTAGGCAATGCACGGAAGAGAAGCAAAGAGTAACGGAAGGCAAGGAATGCAAAGGAAAGCAGGGGAAATCAAGGGTAACGAAAAGAACGGCACGGTAAGGGGAAACAAGGCTAAGGCACGACAACACTGGGCTAGGCAATGCAGGACAAGGCAAGGAAAGGGTAACGCAAGGCAAGGCACGGTTTGGGGAGGCAAGGCTAATGCACGACAACGCAAGGCTAGGCAATGCACGTAAGGAAAGCAAAGAGTAACGGAAGGCAAGGAAGGCAAGGGAAAGCAAGGCAAGGCAAGGGTAAAGGAAGGAACGGCACGGCAAGGGGAAACAAGGCTAACTCACGGCAACGCACGGCTAGGCAATGCACGGCAAGGCAAGGAAAGGGTAACGCAAGGCAAGGCACGGTGAGGCAAGGCAAGGCTGATGCACGACAACGCACGGCTAGGCAATGCACGGCAAGGCAAGGAAAGGGTAACGCAAGGCAAGGCACGGTCAGGCGAGGCAAGGCTAAGGCACGACAACGCAAGGCTAGGCAATGCACGGAAGGCAAGCAAAGAGTAACGGAAGCAAGGAAGGCAAGGGAAACAGGGGAAGGCAAGGGTACTGGAAGGAACGGCACGGTAAGGGGAAACAAGGCTAAGGCACGACAACGCAGGGCTAGGCAATGCACGGCTAGGCAAGGAAAGGGTAACGCAAGGCAAGGCACGGTGAGGCAAGGCAAGGCTGATGCACGACAACGCACGGCTAGGCAATGCACGGCAAGGCAAAGAAAGGGTAACGCAAGGCAAGGCACGGTCAGGCGAGGCAAGGGTAATGCACGACAACGCAAGGCTAGGCAATGCACGGAAGGCAAGCAAAGAGTAACGGAAGGCAAGGAAGGCAAGGGAAAGCAGGGGAAGGCAAGGGTAACGGAAGGAACGGCACGGTAAGGGGAAACAAGTCTAAGGCACGACAACGCAGGGCTACGCAATGCAAGGCAAGGCAAGGAAAGGGTAACGCAAGGCAAGGCACGGTCAGGCGAGGCAAGGGTAATGCACGACAATGCAAGGCTACGCAGTGCACGGCTAGGCAAGGAAAGAGTAACGGAAGGAAAGGAAGGCAAGGCAAAGCAAGGCAAGGCAAGTGTAACAAAAAGGCACGGCACGGCAAGGGGAAACAAGGCTAAGGCACGGCTACGCAAGGCTAAGCAATGCACGGCCATGCAAGGAAAGGGTAACGCAAGGCAAGGCACGGTTAGGCGAGGCAAGGCTAAGGCACGACAACGCAAGGCTAGGAAATGCACGGAAGGCAAGCAAAGAGTAACGGAAGGCAAGGAATGCAAGGCAAAGCAAGGCAACGCAAGCAAGGCTATGGCAAGGTGAAAAAAGGCTAAGGCACGACAAAGCAAGGCTAGGCAATGCACGGAAGGCAAGCAAATAGTAACGGAATGGAAGGAAGGCAAGGCAAAGCAACGCAAAGCATGCAAAGCTATGGCAAGGTGAAACAAGGCTAAGGCACCACAACGCACGGCTAGGCAATGCAAGGCCAGCCAAGGAAAAGGTAACGCAAGGCAAGGCACTGTGAGGAAAGGCAGGGCTAATGCACGACAGCGCAAGGCTAAGCAATGCACGGAAGGCAAGCAAAGAGTAACGGAAACCAAGGAAGGCAAGGGAAAGTAAGGCAAGGCAAGGGTACCGGAAGGAAGGGCACGGCAAGGGGAAACAAGGCTAAGGCACGACAACGCACGGCTAGGCAATGCACGGCAAGGCAAGGAAAGGGTAACGCAAGGCAAGGCACGGTCAGGCAAGGCAAGGCTAATGCACGACAAGGCAAGGCTAGGAAATGCACGGCAAGGCAAGGAAAGGGTAACGCAAGGCAAGGCACGGTGAGGCTAGGCAAGGCTAATGCACGACAACGCACGGCTAGGCAATGCACGGCAAGGCAAGGAAAGGGTAACGCAAGGCAAGGCACGGTCAGGCGAGGCAAGGCTAATGCACGACAACGCAAGGCTAGGCAATGCAAGGAAGGCAAGCAAAGAGTAACGGAAGGCAAGGAAGGCAAGGGAAACCAAGGCAAGGCAAGTGTAACAACAGGCACGGCACGGCAAGGGGAAACAAGGCTAAGGCACGACAACGCAAGGCTAGGCAATGCACGGAAGGGAAGCAAAGAGTAACGGAAGGCAAGGAATGCAAAGGAAAGCAGGGGAAATCAAGGGTAACGAAAAGAACGGCACGGTAAGGGGAAACAAGGCTAAGGCACGACAACACTGGGCTAGGCAATGCAGGACAAGGCAAGGAAAGGGTAACGCAAGGCAAGGCACGGTTTGGGGAGGCAAGGCTAATGCACGACAACGCAAGGCTAGGCAATGCACGTAAGGAAAGCAAAGAGTAACGGAAGGCAAGGAAGGCAAGGGAAAGCAAGGCAAGGCAAGGGTAAAGGAAGGAACGGCACGGCAAGGGGAAACAAGGCTAACTCACGGCAACGCACGGCTAGGCAATGCACGGCAAGGCAAGGAAAGGGTAACGCAAGGCAAGGCACGGTGAGGCAAGGCAAGGCTGATGCACGACAACGCACGACTAGGCAATGCACGGCAAGGCAAGGAAAGGGTAACGCAAGGCAAGGCACGGTCAGGCGAGGCAAGGCTAAGGCACGACAACGCAAGGCTAGGCAATGCACGGAAGGCAAGCAAAGAGTAACGGAAGCAAGGAAGGCAAGGGAAACAGGGGAAGGCAAGGGTACTGGAAGGAACGGCACGGTAAGGGGAAACAAGGCTAAGGCACGACAACGCAGGGCTAGGCAATGCACGGCTAGGCAAGGAAAGGGTAACGCAAGGCAAGGCACGGTGAGGCAAGGCAAGGCTGATGCACGACAACGCACGGCTAGGCAATGCACGGCAAGGCAAAGAAAGGGTAACGCAAGGCAAGGCACGGTCAGGCGAGGCAAGGGTAATGCACGACAACGCAAGGCTAGGCAATGCACGGAAGGCAAGCAAAGAGTAACGGAAGGCAAGGAAGGCAAGGGAAAGCAGGGGAAGGCAAGGGTAACGGAAGGAACGGCACGGTAAGGGGAAACAAGTCTAAGGCACGACAACGCAGGGCTACGCAATGCAAGGCAAGGCAAGGAAAGGGTAACGCAAGGCAAGGCACGGTCAGGCGAGGCAAGGGTAATGCATGACAACGCAAGGCTACGCAGTGCACGGCTAGGCAAGGAAAGAGTAACGGAAGGAAAGGAAGGCAAGGCAAAGCAAGGCAAGGCAAGTGTAACAAAAAGGCACGGCACGGCAAGGGGAAACAAGGCTAAGGCACGGCTACGCAAGGCTAAGCAATGCACGGCCATGCAAGGAAAGGGTAACGCAAGGCAAGGCACGGTTAGGCGAGGCAAGGCTAAGGCACGACAACGCAAGGCTAGGAAATGCACGGAAGGCAAGCAAAGAGTAACGGAAGGCAAGGAATGCAAGGCAAAGCAAGGCAACGCAAGCAAGGCTATGGCAAGGTGAAAAAAGGCTAAGGCACGACAAAGCAAGGCTAGGCAATGCACGGAAGGCAAGCAAATAGTAACGGAATGGAAGGAAGGCAAGGCACACAACGCAAAGCATGCAAAGCTATGGCAAGGTGAAACAAGGCTAAGGCACCACAACGCACGGCTAGGCAATGCAAGGCCAGCCAAGGAAAAGGTAACGCAAGGCAAGGCACTGTGAGGAAAGGCAGGGCTAATGCACGACAGCGCAAGGCTAAGCAATGCACGGAAGGCAAGCAAAGAGTAACGGAAACCAAGGAAGGCAAGGGAAAGTAAGGCAAGGCAAGGGTACCGGAAGGAAGGGCACGGCAAGGGGAAACAAGGCTAAGGCACGACAACGCACGGCTAGGCAATGCACGGCAAGGCAAGGAAAGGGTAACGCTAGGCAAGGCACGGTCAGGCAAGGCAAGGCTAATGCACGACAAAGCAAGGCTAGGCAGTGCACGGCAAGGCAAGGAAAGGGTAACGCAAGGAAAGGCACTGTCAGGCGAGGCAAGGCTAAGGCACGACAACGCAAGGCTAGGCAATGCACGGCTAGGCAAGATGTGAGGAAAGGCAGAAAGAGTAACGTAAGGAAATGAAGGCAAGGTAAAGCAAGGCAAGGCAAGTGTAACAAAAGGCAAGGCACGGCAAGGGGAAACAAGGCTAAGGAATGGCAACGCACGGCTAGGCAATGCACGGCCAGGCAAGGAAAGTGTAACGCAAGGCAAGGCATGCACGGCCAGGCAAGGAAAGTGTAACGCAAGGCAAGGCACGGTAAGGCAAGACAAGGCTAATTCACGACAACGCACGGCTAGGCAATGCACGGTAAGGCAAGGAAAGGGTAACGCAAGGCAAGGCACGGTCAGGCGAGGCAAGGCTAATGCACGACAACGCAAGGCTAGGCAATGCACGGAAGGCAAGCAAAGAGTAACGGAAGGCAAGGAATGCAAGGCAAAGCAAGGCAACGCAAGGAAGGCTATTGCAAGGTGTGAAAAGGGTAAGGCACGACAGCGCAAGGCTAGGCAATGCACCGAAGGCAAGCAAAGAGTAACGGAAGGCAAGGAAGGCAAGGCAAAGCAAGGCAAAGCAAGCAAGGTTATGGCAAGGTGAAACAAGGCTAAGGCACGACAACGCACGGCTAGGCAATGCACGGCCAACCAAGGAAAAGGTAACGCAAGGCATGGCACGGTGAGGCAAGGCAAGGCTAATGCACGACAACGCAAGGCTAGGCAATGCACGGAAGGCAAGCAAAGAGTAACGGAAACGAAGGAAGGCAAGCGAAAGCAAGGCAAGGCAAGGGTAACGGAAGGAACGGCACGGCAAGGGGAAACAAGGCTAAGGCACGACAACGCACGGCTAGGCAATGCACGGCAAGGCAAGGAAAGGGTAACGCCAGGCAAGGTACGGTCAGGCAAGGCAAGGCTAATGCACGACAACGCAACGCTAGGCAATGCACGGCAAGGCAAGGCAAGGGTAAGGCAAGGCAAGGCACGATCAGGCGAGGCAAGGCTAAGGCACGACATCCCAAGGCTAGGCAATGCACGGAAGGCAAGCAAAGAGTAACGGAAGGCAAGGAAGGCAAGGGAAAACAAGGCAAGGCAAGGGTAACGGAAGGAACGGCACGGCAAGGGGAAACAAGGCTAAATCACGACAACGCACGGCTAGGCAATGCACGGCAAGGCAAGGAGAGAGTAACGCCAGGCAAGGCACGGTCAGGCAAGGCAAGGCTAATGCACGACAAGGCAAGGCTAGGCAGTGCACGGCAAGGCAAAGAAAGGGTAACGGAAGGCAAGGCACTGTCAGGCGACGCAAGGCTAAGGCACAACAACGCAAAGCTAGGCAATGCACGGAAGGAAAGCAAAGAGTAACGGAAGGGAAGGAAAGCAAGGGAAAGCAAGGCAAGGTAAGGGTAACGCAAGGCAAGGCACGGTGAGGCAAGGCAAGGCTGATGCACGACAACGCACGGCTAGGCAATTCACGGCAAGGCAAGGAAAGGGTAACGCAAGGCAAGGCACGGTCAGGCGAGGCAAGGCTAAGGCACGACAACGCAAGGCTAGGCAATGCACGGAAGGCAAGCAAAGAGTAACGGAAGGCAAGGAAGGCTAGGGAAAGCAGGGGAAGGCAAGGGTAACGGAAGGAACGGCACGGTAAGGGCAAACAAGACTAAGGCACGACAACACAGGGCTAGGCAATGCAGGGCAAGGCAAGGAAATGGTAACGCAAGGCAAGGCACGGTTTGGGGAGGCAAGGCTAATGCACGACAACGCAAGGCTAGGCAATGCACGGCCAGGCAAGGAAAGGGTAACGCAAGGCAAGGCACGGTGAGGCAAGGCAAGGCAAATGCACGACAACGCACGGCTAGGCAATGCACGGCAAGGCAAGGAAAGGGTAACGCAAGGCAAGGCACGGTCAGGCGAGGCAAGGCTAAGGCACGACAACGGAAGGTTAGGCAATGCACGGAAGGCAAGCAAAGAGTAACGGAAGGCAAGGAAGGCAAGGGAAAGCAAGGCAAGGCAAGGGTAACGGAAGGAACGGCACGGCAAGGGGAAACAAGGCTAAGGCACGACAACGCACGGCTAGGCAATGCACGGCAAGGCAAGGAAAGGGTAACGCAAGGCAAGGCACGGTAAGGCAAGGCAAGGCTAATGCACGACAACGCACGGCTAGACAATGCACGGCAAGGCAAGGAAAGGGTAACGCACAGCAAGGCACGGTTAGGCGAGGCAAGGCTAAGACACGACAACGCAAGGCTAGGCAATGCACGGAAGGCAAGCAAAGAGTAACGGAAGGCATGGAAGGCAAGGCAAACAAGGCAAGGCAAGCAAGGCTATGGCAAGGTGAAACAAGGCTAAGGCACGACAACGCACGGCTAGGCAGAGCACGGCTAGGCAAGGAAAGAGCAACGCAAGGGAAGGCACGGTCAGGCGAGGCAAGGCTAATGAACGACAACGCAAGCCTAGGCAATGCACGGTAAGTCAAGGAAAGGGTACCGCAAGGCAAGGCACGGTCAGGCGAGGCAAGGCTAAGGGACGACAACGCAAGGCTAGGCAATGCACGGAAGGCAAGGAAAGAGTAACGGAAGGTAAGGAAGGCATGGGAAAGGAAGGAAAGGCAAGTGTAACGGAAGGAACGGCATGGCAAGGGGAAACAAGGTTAAGGCACGACAACGCACGGCTAGGCAATGCACGGAAAGGCAAGGAAAGGGTAACGCATGGGAAAGCACGGTCAGGCGATGCAAGGCTAAGGCATGACAACGCAAGGCTAGGCAATGCACGGCAAGGCAAGGAAAGAGTAACGGAAGGAAAGGAAGGCAAGTCAAAGCCAGGAAAGGCAAGTGGAACAAAAGGTAAGCCACGGCAAGGGGAAACAAGGCTAAGGCTCGACAACGCAAGGCTAGGCAATGCACGGCAAGGCAAGGAAAGGGTAACGCAAGGCAAGGCACGGTGAGGCTAGGCAAGGCTAATGCACGACAACGCAAGGCTAGGCAATGCACGACAATGCAAGGAAAGCTTAAAGCAAAGGAAGGCACGGTCAGGCGAGATAAGGCTAAGGCACGACAACGCAAGGCTAGGCAATGCACGGAAGGCAAGCAAAGAGTAACGGAAGGTAAGGAAGGCAAGGGAAAGCAAGGAAAGGCAATGGTAACGGAAGGAACGGCACGGCAAGGGGGAACAAGTCTCAGGCACGACACCGAACGCTAGGCAATGAACGGCAAGGCAAGGAAAGGGTAACGCATGGGAAAGCACGGTCAGGCGAGGAAAGGCTAAGGCACGACAACGCAAGGCTAGGCAATGCACGGAAGGCAAGCAAAGAGTAACGGAAGGTAAGGAAGGCAAGGGAAAGCAAGGAAAGGCAAGTGTAACGGAAGGAACGGCACGGCAAGGGGAAACAAGGCTAAGGCACGACAACGCACGCTAGGCAATGCACGGCAAGGCAAGGAAAGGGTAACGCATGGGAAAGCACGGTCAGCCGAGGAAAGCCTAAGGCATGACAACGCAAGGCTAGGCAATGCACGGAAAGCAAGCAAAGAGTAACGGAACGCAAGGAAGGCAAGGGAAAGCAAGGGAAGGCAAGGGTAACGGAAGGAACGGCACGGCAAGGGGTAACAAGGCTAAGGTACGACAACGCAGGGCTAGGCAATGCACGGCAAGGCAAGGAAAGAGTAACGGTAGGAACGGAAGGGAAGGCAAAGCCAGGCAAGGCAAGTGTAACAAAAGGCACGCAACGGCAATGGGAAACAAGGCTAAGGCACGACAACACACGGCTAGGAAATGCACGGCAAGGCAAGGAAAGGGTAACGCAAGGCAAGGCACGGTGAGGCTAGGCAAGGCTAATGCACGACAACGCACGGCTAGGCAATGCACGGCAAGGCAAGGAAAGGGTAACGCAAGGCAAGGCACGGTCAGGCGAGGCAAGGCTAATGCACGACAACGCAAGGCTAGGCAATGCAAGGAAGGCAAGCAAAGAGTAACGGAAGGCAAGGAAGGCAAGGGAAACCAAGGCAAGGCAAGTGTAACAACAGGCACGGCACGGCAAGGGGAAACAAGGCTAAGGCACGACAACGCAAGGCTAGGCAATGCACGGAAGAGAAGCAAAGAGTAACGGAAGGCAAGGAATGCAAAGGAAAGCAGGGGAAATCAAGGGTAACGAAAAGAACGGCACGGTAAGGGGAAACAAGGCTAAGGCACGACAACACTGGGCTAGGCAATGCAGGACAAGGCAAGGAAAGGGTAACGCAAGGCAAGGCACGGTTTGGGGAGGCAAGGCTAATGCACGACAACGCAAGGCTAGGCAATGCACGTAAGGAAAGCAAAGAGTAACGGAAGGCAAGGAAGGCAAGGGAAAGCAAGGCAAGGCAAGGGTAAAGGAAGGAACGGCACGGCAAGGGGAAACAAGGCTAACTCACGGCAACGCACGGCTAGGCAATGCACGGCAAGGCAAGGAAAGGGTAACGCAAGGCAAGGCACGGTGAGGCAAGGCAAGGCTGATGCACGACAACGCACGGCTAGGCAATGCACGGCAAGGCAAGGAAAGGGTAACGCAAGGCAAGGCACGGTCAGGCGAGGCAAGGCTAAGGCACGACAACGCAAGGCTAGGCAATGCACGGAAGGCAAGCAAAGAGTAACGGAAGCAAGGAAGGCAAGGGAAACAGGGGAAGGCAAGGGTACTGGAAGGAACGGCACGGTAAGGGGAAACAAGGCTAAGGCACGACAACGCAGGGCTAGGCAATGCACGGCTAGGCAAGGAAAGGGTAACGCAAGGCAAGGCACGGTGAGGCAAGGCAAGGCTGATGCACGACAACGCACGGCTAGGCAATGCACGGCAAGGCAAAGAAAGGGTAACGCAAGGCAAGGCACGGTCAGGCGAGGCAAGGGTAATGCACGACAACGCAAGGCTAGGCAATGCACGGAAGGCAAGCAAAGAGTAACGGAAGGCAAGGAAGGCAAGGGAAAGCAGGGGAAGGCAAGGGTAACGGAAGGAACGGCACGGTAAGGGGAAACAAGTCTAAGGCACGACAACGCAGGGCTACGCAATGCAAGGCAAGGCAAGGAAAGGGTAACGCAAGGCAAGGCACGGTCAGGCGAGGCAAGGGTAATGCACGACAATGCAAGGCTACGCAGTGCACGGCTAGGCAAGGAAAGAGTAACGGAAGGAAAGGAAGGCAAGGCAAAGCAAGGCAAGGCAAGTGTAACAAAAAGGCACGGCACGGCAAGGGGAAACAAGGCTAAGGCACGGCTACGCAAGGCTAAGCAATGCACGGCCATGCAAGGAAAGGGTAACGCAAGGCAAGGCACGGTTAGGCGAGGCAAGGCTAAGGCACGACAACGCAAGGCTAGGAAATGCACGGAAGGCAAGCAAAGAGTAACGGAAGGCAAGGAATGCAAGGCAAAGCAAGGCAACGCAAGCAAGGCTATGGCAAGGTGAAAAAAGGCTAAGGCACGACAAAGCAAGGCTAGGCAATGCACGGAAGGCAAGCAAATAGTAACGGAATGGAAGGAAGGCAAGGCAAAGCAACGCAAAGCATGCAAAGCTATGGCAAGGTGAAACAAGGCTAAGGCACCACAACGCACGGCTAGGCAATGCAAGGCCAGCCAAGGAAAAGGTAACGCAAGGCAAGGCACTGTGAGGAAAGGCAGGGCTAATGCACGACAGCGCAAGGCTAAGCAATGCACGGAAGGCAAGCAAAGAGTAACGGAAACCAAGGAAGGCAAGGGAAAGTAAGGCAAGGCAAGGGTACCGGAAGGAAGGGCACGGCAAGGGGAAACAAGGCTAAGGCACGACAACGCACGGCTAGGCAATGCACGGCAAGGCAAGGAAAGGGTAACGCAAGGCAAGGCACGGTCAGGCAAGGCAAGGCTAATGCACGACAAGGCAAGGCTAGGAAATGCACGGCAAGGCAAGGAAAGGGTAACGCAAGGCAAGGCACGGTGAGGCTAGGCAAGGCTAATGCACGACAACGCACGGCTAGGCAATGCACGGCAAGGCAAGGAAAGGGTAACGCAAGGCAAGGCACGGTCAGGCGAGGCAAGGCTAATGCACGACAACGCAAGGCTAGGCAATGCAAGGAAGGCAAGCAAAGAGTAACGGAAGGCAAGGAAGGCAAGGGAAACCAAGGCAAGGCAAGTGTAACAACAGGCACGGCACGGCAAGGGGAAACAAGGCTAAGGCACGACAACGCAAGGCTAGGCAATGCACGGAAGGGAAGCAAAGAGTAACGGAAGGCAAGGAATGCAAAGGAAAGCAGGGGAAATCAAGGGTAACGAAAAGAACGGCACGGTAAGGGGAAACAAGGCTAAGGCACGACAACACTGGGCTAGGCAATGCAGGACAAGGCAAGGAAAGGGTAACGCAAGGCAAGGCACGGTTTGGGGAGGCAAGGCTAATGCACGACAACGCAAGGCTAGGCAATGCACGTAAGGAAAGCAAAGAGTAACGGAAGGCAAGGAAGGCAAGGGAAAGCAAGGCAAGGCAAGGGTAAAGGAAGGAACGGCACGGCAAGGGGAAACAAGGCTAACTCACGGCAACGCACGGCTAGGCAATGCACGGCAAGGCAAGGAAAGGGTAACGCAAGGCAAGGCACGGTGAGGCAAGGCAAGGCTGATGCACGACAACGCACGGCACGGTAAGGGGAAACAAGGCTAAGGCACGACAACGCAGGGCTAGGCAGGCAAAGGAAAGGGTAACGCAAGGCAAGGCACGGTGAGGCAAGGCAAGGCTGATGCACGACAACGCACGGCTAGGCAATGCACGGCAAGGCAAAGAAAGGGTAACGCAAGGCAAGGCACGGTCAGGCGAGGCAAGGGTAATGCACGACAACGCAAGGCTAGGCAATGCACGGAAGGCAAGCAAAGAGTAACGGAAGGCAAGGAAGGCAAGGGAAAGCAGGGGAAGGCAAGGGTAACGGAAGGAACGGCACGGTAAGGGGAAACAAGTCTAAGGCACGACAACGCAGGGCTACGCAATGCAAGGCAAGGCAAGGAAAGGGTAACGCAAGGCAAGGCACGGTCAGGCGAGGCAAGGGTAATGCACGACAACGCAAGGCTACGCAGTGCACGGCTAGGCAAGGAAAGAGTAACGGAAGGAAAGGAAGGCAAGGCAAAGCAAGGCAAGGCAAGTGTAACAAAAATGCACGGCACGGCAAGGGGAAACAAGGCTAAGGCACGGCTACGCAAGGCTAAGCAATGCAGGGCCATGCAAGGAAAGGGTAACGCAAGGCAAGGCACGGTTAGGCGAGGCAAGGCTAAGGCACGACAACGCAAGGCTAGGAAATGCACGGAAGGCAAGCAAAGAGTAACGGAAGGCAAGGAATGCAAGGCAAAGCAAGGCAACGCAAGCAAGGCTATGGCAAGGTGAAAAAAGGCTAAGGCACGACAAAGCAAGGCTAGGCAATGCACGGAAGGCAAGCAAATAGTAACGGAATGGAAGGAAGGCAAGGCACACAACGCAAAGCATGCAAAGCTATGGCAAGGTGAAACAAGGCTAAGGCACCACAACGCACGGCTAGGCAATGCAAGGCCAGCCAAGGAAAAGGTAACGCAAGGCAAGGCACTGTGAGGAAAGGCAGGGCTAATGCACGACAGCGCAAGGCTAAGCAATGCACGGAAGGCAAGCAAAGAGTAACGGAAACCAAGGAAGGCAAGGGAAAGTAAGGCAAGGCAAGGGTACCGGAAGGAAGGGCACGGCAAGGGGAAACAAGGCTAAGGCACGACAACGCACGGCTAGGCAATGCACGGCAAGGCAAGGAAAGGGTAACGCTAGGCAAGGCACGGTCAGGCAAGGCAAGGCTAATGCACGACAAGGCAAGGCTAGGCAGTGCACGGCAAGGCAAGGAAAGGGTAACGCAAGGAAAGGCACTGTCAGGCGAGGCAAGGCTAAGGCACGACAACGCAAGGCTAGGCAATGCACGGCTAGGCAAGGAAAGAGTAACGTAAGGAAATGAAGGCAAGGTAAAGCAAGGCAAGGCAAGTGTAACAAAAGGCAAGGCACGGCAAGGGGAAACAAGGCTAAGGAATGGCAACGCACGGCTAGGCAATGCACGGCCAGGCAAGGAAAGTGTAACGCAAGGCAAGGCACGGTAAGGCAAGACAAGGCTAATTCACGACAACGCACGGCTAGGCAATGCACGGTAAGGCAAGGAAAGGGTAACGCAAGGCAAGGCACGGTCAGGCGAGGCAAGGCTAATGCACGACAACGCAAGGCTAGGCAATGCACGGAAGGCAAGCAAAGAGTAACGGAAGGCAAGGAATGCAAGGCAAAGCAAGGCAACGCAAGGAAGGCTATTGCAAGGTGAGAAAAGGCTAAGGCACGACAGCGCAAGGCTAGGCAATGCACGGAAGGCAAGCAAAGAGTAACGGAAGGCAAGGAAGGCAAGGCAAAGCAAGGCAAAGCAAGCAAGGTTATGGCAAGGTGAAACAAGGCTAAGGCACGACAACGCACGGCTAGGCAATGCACGGCCAACCAAGGAAAAGGTAACGCAAGGCATGGCACGGTGAGGCAAGGCAAGGCTAATGCACGACAACGCAAGGCTAGGCAATGCACGGAAGGCAAGCAAAGAGTAACGGAAACGAAGGAAGGCAAGCGAAAGCAAGGCAAGGCAAGGGTAACGGAAGGAACGGCACGGCAAGGGGAAACAAGGCTAAGGCACGACAACGCACGGCTAGGCAATGCACGGCAAGGCAAGGAAAGGGTAACGCCAGGCAAGGTACGGTCAGGCAAGGCAAGGCTAATGCACGACAACGCAACGCTAGGCAATGCACGGCAAGGCAAGGAAAGGGTAAGGCAAGGCAAGGCACGATCAGGCGAGGCAAGGCTAAGGCACGACATCCCAAGGCTAGGCAATGCACGGAAGGCAAGCAAAGAGTAACGGAAGGCAAGGAAGGCAAGGGAAAACAAGGCAAGGCAAGGGTAACGGAAGGAACGGCACGGCAAGGGGAAACAAGGCTAAATCACGACAACGCACGGCTAGGCAATGCACGGCAAGGCAAGGAGAGAGTAACGCCAGGCAAGGCACGGTCAGGCAAGGCAAGGCTAATGCACGACAAGGCAAGGCTAGGCAGTGCACGGCAAGGCAAAGAAAGGGTAACGGAAGGCAAGGCACTGTCAGGCGACGCAAGGCTAAGGCACGACAACGCAAAGCTAGGCAATGCACGGAAGGAAAGCAAAGAGTAACGGAAGGGAAGGAAAGCAAGGGAAAGCAAGGCAAGGTAAGGGTAACGCAAGGCAAGGCACGGTGAGGCAAGGCAAGGCTGATGCACGACAACGCACGGCTAGGCAATTCACGGCAAGGCAAGGAAAGGGTAACGCAAGGCAAGGCACGGTCAGGCGAGGCAAGGCTAAGGCACGACAACGCAAGGCTAGGCAATGCACGGAAGGCAAGCAAAGAGTAACGGAAGGCAAGGAAGGCTAGGGAAAGCAGGGGAAGGCAAGGGTAACGGAAGGAACGGCACGGTAAGGGCAAACAAGACTAAGGCACGACAACACAGGGCTAGGCAATGCAGGGCAAGGCAAGGAAATGGTAACGCAAGGCAAGGCACGGTTTGGGGAGGCAAGGCTAATGCACGACAACGCAAGGCTAGGCAATGCACGGCCAGGCAAGGAAAGGGTAACGCAAGGCAAGGCACGGTGAGGCAAGGCAAGGCAAATGCACGACAACGCACGGCTAGGCAATGCACGGCAAGGCAAGGAAAGGGTAACGCAAGGCAAGGCACGGTCAGGCGAGGCAAGGCTAAGGCACGACAACGCAAGGTTAGGCAATGCACGGAAGGCAAGCAAAGAGTAACGGAAGGCAAGGAAGGCAAGGGAAAGCAAGGCAAGGCAAGGGTAACGGAAGGAACGGCACGGCAAGGGGAAACAAGGCTAAGGCACGACAACGCACGGCTAGGCAATGCACGGCAAGGCAAGGAAAGGGTAACGCAAGGCAAGGCACGGTAAGGCAAGGCAAGGCTAATGCACGACAACGCACGGCTAGACAATGCACGGCAAGGCAAGGAAAGGGTAACGCACAGCAAGGCACGGTTAGGCGAGGCAAGGCTAAGACACGACAACGCAAGGCTAGGCAATGCACGGAAGGCAAGCAAAGAGTAACGGAAGGCATGGAAGGCAAGGCAAACAAGGCAAGGCAAGCAAGGCTATGGCAAGGTGAAACAAGGCTAAGGCACGACAACGCACGGCTAGGCAGAGCACGGCTAGGCAAGGAAAGAGTAACGCAAGGGAAGGCACGGTCAGGCGAGGCAAGGCTAATGAACGACAACGCAAGCCTAGGCAATGCACGGTAAGTCAAGGAAAGGGTACCGCAAGGCAAGGCACGGTCAGGCGAGGCAAGGCTAAGGGACGACAACGCAAGGCTAGGCAATGCACGGAAGGCAAGGAAAGAGTAACGGAAGGTAAGGAAGGCATGGGAAAGGAAGGAAAGGCAAGTGTAACGGAAGGAACGGCATGGCAAGGGGAAACAAGGTTAAGGCACGACAACGCACGGCTAGGCAATGCACGGAAAGGCAAGGAAAGGGTAACGCATGGGAAAGCACGGTCAGGCGATGCAAGGCTAAGGCATGACAACGCAAAGCTAGGCAATGCACGGCAAGGCAAGGAAAGAGTAACGGAAGGAAAGGAAGGCAAGTCAAAGCCAGGAAAGGCAAGTGTAACAAAAGGTACGCCACGGCAAGGGGAAACAAGGCTAAGGCTCGACAACGCAAGGCTAGGCAATGCACGGCAAGGCAAGGAAAGGGTAACGCAAGGCAAGGCACGGTGAGGCTAGGCAAGGCTAATGCACGACAACGCAAGGCTAGGCAATGCACGACAATGCAAGGAAAGCTTAAAGCAAAGGAAGGCACGGTCAGGCGAGATAAGGCTAAGGCACGACAACGCAAGGCAAGGCAATGCACGGAAGGCAAGCAAAGAGTAACGGAAGGTAAGGAAGGCAAGGGAAAGCAAGGAAAGGCAAGTGTAACGGAAGGAACGGCACGGCAAGGGGGAACAAGTCTCAGGCACGACACCGAACGCTAGGCAATGAACGGCAAGGCAAGGAAAGGGTAACGCATGGGAAAGCACGGTCAGGCGAGGAAAGGCTAAGGCACGACAACGCAAGGCAAGGCAATGCACGGAAGGCAAGCAAAGAGTAACGGAAGGTAAGGAAGGCAAGGGAAAGCAAGGAAAGGCAAGTGTAACGGAAGGAACGGCACGGCAAGGGGAAACAAGGCTAAGGCACGACAACGCACGCTAGGCAATGCACGGCAAGGCAAGGAAAGGGTAACGCATGGGAAAGCACGGTCAGCCGAGGCAAGCCTAAGGCATGACAACGCAAGGCTAGGCAATGCACGGAAAGCAAGCAAAGAGTAACGGAACGCAAGGAAGGCAAGGGAAAGCAAGGGAAGGCAAGGGTAACGGAAGGAACGGCACGGCAAGGGGTAACAAGGCTAAGGCACGACAACGCAGGGCTAGGCAATGCACGGCAAGGCAAGGAAAGAATAACGGTAGGAACGGAAGGCAAGGCAAAGCCAGGCAAGGCAAGTGTAACAAAAGGCACGCAACGGCAATGGGAAACAAGGCTAAGGCACGACAACACACGGCTAGGAAATGCACGGCAAGGCAAGGAAAGGGTAACGCAAGGCAAGGCACGGTGAGGCTAGGCAAGGCTAATGCACGACAACGCACGGCTAGGCAATGCACGGCAAGGCAAGGAAAGGGTAACGCAAGGCAAGGCACGGTCTGGCGAGGCAAGGCTAATGCACGACAACGCAAGGCTAGGCAATGCAAGGAAGGCAAGCAAAGAGTAACGGAAGGCAAGGAAGGCAAGGGAAACCAAGGCAAGGCAAGTGTAACAACAGGCACGGCACGGCAAGGGGAAACAAGGCTAAGGCACGACAACGCAAGGCTAGGCAATGCACGGAAGAGAAGCAAAGAGTAACGGAAGGCAAGGAATGCAAAGGAAAGCAGGGGAAATCAAGGGTAACGAAAAGAACGGCACGGTAAGGGGAAACAAGGCTAAGGCACGACAACACTGGGCTAGGCAATGCAGGACAAGGCAAGGAAAGGGTAACGCAAGGCAAGGCACGGTTTGGGGAGGCAAGGCTAATGCACGACAACGCAAGGCTAGGCAATGCACGTAAGGAAAGCAAAGAGTAACGGAAGGCAAGGAAGGCAAGGGAAAGCAAGGCAAGGCAAGGGTAAAGGAAGGAACGGCACGGCAAGGGGAAACAAGGCTAACTCACGGCAACGCACGGCTAGGCAATGCACGGCAAGGCAAGGAAAGGGTAACGCAAGGCAAGGCACGGTGAGGCAAGGCAAGGCTGATGCACGACAACGCACGGCTAGGCAATGCACGGCAAGGCAAGGAAAGGGTAACGCAAGGCAAGGCACGGTCAGGCGAGGCAAGGCTAAGGCACGACAACGCAAGGCTAGGCAATGCACGGAAGGCAAGCAAAGAGTAACGGAAGCAAGGAAGGCAAGGGAAACAGGGGAAGGCAAGGGTACTGGAAGGAACGGCACGGTAAGGCGAAACAAGGCTAAGGAACCACAATGCACGGCTAGGCAAGGCACGGCTAGGCAAGGAAAGGGTAACGCAAGGCAAGGCACGGTGAGGCGAGGCAAGGCTGATGCACGACAACGCACGGCTAGGCAATGCACGGCAAGGCAAAGAAAGGGTAACGCAAGGCAAGGCACGGTCAGGCGAGGCAAGGGTAATGCACGACAACGCAAGGCTAGGCAATGCACGGAAGGCAAGCAAAGAGTAACGGAAGGCAAGGAAGGCAAGGGAAAGCAGGGGAAGGCAAGGGTAACGGAAGGAACGGCACGGTAAGGGGAAACAAGTCTAAGGCACGACAACGCAGGGCTACGCAATGCAAGGCAAGGCAAGGAAAGGGTAACGCAAGGCAAGGCACGGTCAGGCGAGGCAAGGGTAATGCACGACAATGCAAGGCTACGCAGTGCACGGCTAGGCAAGGAAAGAGTAACGGAAGGAAAGGAAGGCAAGGCAAAGCAAGGCAAGGCAAGTGTAACAAAAAGGCACGGCACGGCAAGGGGAAACAAGGCTAAGGCACGGCTACGCAAGGCTAAGCAATGCACGGCCATGCAAGGAAAGGGTAACGCAAGGCAAGGCACGGTTAGGCGAGGCAAGGCTAAGGCACGACAACGCAAGGCTAGGAAATGCACGGAAGGCAAGCAAAGAGTAACGGAAGGCAAGGAATGCAAGGCAAAGCAAGGCAACGCAAGCAAGGCTATGGCAAGGTGAAAAAAGGCTAAGGCACGACAAAGCAAGGCTAGGCAATGCACGGAAGGCAAGCAAATAGTAACGTAATGGAAGGAAGGCAAGGCAAAGCAACGCAAAGCATGCAAAGCTATGGCAAGGTGAAACAAGGCTAAGGCACCACAACGCACGGCTAGGCAATGCAAGGCCAGCCAAGGAAAAGGTAACGCAAGGCAAGGCACTGTGAGGAAAGGCAGGGCTAATGCACGACAGCGCAAGGCTAAGCAATGCACGGAAGGCAAGCAAAGAGTAACGGAAACCAAGGAAGGCAAGGGAAAGTAAGGCAAGGCAAGGGTACCGGAAGGAAGGGCACGGCAAGGGGAAACAAGGCTAAGGCACGACAACGCACGGCTAGGCAATGCACGGCAAGGCAAGGAAAGGGTAACGCAAGGCAAGGCACGGTCAGGCAAGGCAAGGCTAATGCACGACAAGGCAAGGCTAGGAAATGCACGGCAAGGCAAGGAAAGGGTAACGCAAGGCAAGGCACGGTGAGGCTAGGCAAGGCTAATGCACGACAACGCACGGCTAGGCAATGCACGGCAAGGCAAGGAAAGGGTAACGCAAGGCAAGGCACGGTCAGGCGAGGCAAGGCTAATGCACGACAACGCAAGGCTAGGCAATGCAAGGAAGGCAAGCAAAGAGTAACGGAAGGCAAGGAAGGCAAGGGAAACCAAGTCAAGGCAAGTGTAACAACAGGCACGGCACGGCAAGGGGAAACAAGGCTAAGGCACGACAACGCAAGGCTAGGCAATGCACGGAAGGGAAGCAAAGAGTAACGGAAGGCAAGGAATGCAAAGGAAAGCAGGGGAAATCAAGGGTAACGAAAAGAACGGCACGGTAAGGGGAAACAAGGCTAAGGCACGACAACACTGGGCTAGGCAATGCAGGACAAGGCAAGGAAAGGGTAACGCAAGGCAAGGCACGGTTTGGGGAGGCAAGGCTAATGCACGACAACGCAAGGCTAGGCAATGCACGTAAGGAAAGCAAAGAGTAACGGAAGGCAAGGAAGGCAAGGGAAAGCAAGGCAAGGCAAGGGTAAAGGAAGGAACGGCACGGCAAGGGGAAACAAGGCTAACTCACGGCAACGCACGGCTAGGCAATGCACGGCAAGGCAAGGAAAGGGTAACGCAAGGCAAGGCACGGTGAGGCAAGGCAAGGCTGATGCACGACAACGCACGGCTAGGCAATGCACGGCAAGGCAAGGAAAGGGTAACGCAAGGCAAGGCACGGTCAGGCGAGGCAAGGCTAAGGCACGACAACGCAAGGCTAGGCAATGCACGGAAGGCAAGCAAAGAGTAACGGAAGCAAGGAAGGCAAGGGAAACAGGGGAAGGCAAGGGTACTGGAAGGAACGGCACGGTAAGGGGAAACAAGGCTAAGGCACGACAACGCAGGGCTAGGCAATGCACGGCTAGGCAAGGAAAGGGTAACGCAAGGCAAGGCACGGTGAGGCAAGGCAAGGCTGATGCACGACAACGCACGGCTAGGCAATGCACGGCAAGGCAAAGAAAGGGTAACGCAAGGCAAGGCACGGTCAGGCGAGGCAAGGGTAATGCACGACAACGCAAGGCTAGGCAATGCACGGAAGGCAAGCAAAGAGTAACGGAAGGCAAGGAAGGCAAGGGAAAGCAGGGGAAGGCAAGGGTAACGGAAGGAACGGCACGGTAAGGGGAAACAAGTCTAAGGCACGACAACGCAGGGCTACGCAATGCAAGGCAAGGCAAGGAAAGGGTAACGCAAGGCAAGGCACGGTCAGGCGAGGCAAGGGTAATGCACGACAATGCAAGGCTACGCAGTGCACGGCTAGGCAAGGAAAGAGTAACGGAAGGAAAGGAAGGCAAGGCAAAGCAAGGCAAGGCAAGTGTAACAAAAAGGCACGGCACGGCAAGGGGAAACAAGGCTAAGGCACGGCTACGCAAGGCTAAGCAATGCACGGCCATGCAAGGAAAGGGTAACGCAAGGCAAGGCACGGTTAGGCGAGGCAAGGCTAAGGCACGACAACGCAAGGCTAGGAAATGCACGGAAGGCAAGCAAAGAGTAACGGAAGGCAAGGAATGCAAGGCAAAGCAAGGCAACGCAAGCAAGGCTATGGCAAGGTGAAAAAAGGCTAAGGCACGACAAAGCAAGGCTAGGCAATGCACGGAAGGCAAGCAAATAGTAACGGAATGGAAGGAAGGCAAGGCAAAGCAACGCAAAGCATGCAAAGCTATGGCAAGGTGAAACAAGGCTAAGGCACCACAACGCACGGCTAGGCAATGCAAGGCCAGCCAAGGAAAAGGTAACGCAAGGCAAGGCACTGTGAGGAAAGGCAGGGCTAATGCACGACAGCGCAAGGCTAAGCAATGCACGGAAGGCAAGCAAAGAGTAACGGAAACCAAGGAAGGCAAGGGAAAGTAAGGCAAGGCAAGGGTACCGGAAGGAAGGGCACGGCAAGGGGAAACAAGGCTAAGGCACGACAACGCACGGCTAGGCAATGCACGGCAAGGCAAGGAAAGGGTAACGCAAGGCAAGGCACGGTCAGGCAAGGCAAGGCTAATGCACGACAAGGCAAGGCTAGGAAATGCACGGCAAGGCAAGGAAAGGGTAACGCAAGGCAAGGCACGGTGAGGCTAGGCAAGGCTAATGCACGACAACGCACGGCTAGGCAATGCACGGCAAGGCAAGGAAAGGGTAACGCAAGGCAAGGCACGGTCAGGCGAGGCAAGGCTAATGCACGACAACGCAAGGCTAGGCAATGCAAGGAAGGCAAGCAAAGAGTAACGGAAGGCAAGGAAGGCAAGGGAAACCAAGGCAAGGCAAGTGTAACAACAGGCACGGCACGGCAAGGGGAAACAAGGCTAAGGCACGACAACGCAAGGCTAGGCAATGCACGGAAGGGAAGCAAAGAGTAACGGAAGGCAAGGAATGCAAAGGAAAGCAGGGGAAATCAAGGGTAACGAAAAGAACGGCACGGTAAGGGGAAACAAGGCTAAGGCACGACAACACTGGGCTAGGCAATGCAGGACAAGGCAAGGAAAGGGTAACGCAAGGCAAGGCACGGTTTGGGGAGGCAAGGCTAATGCACGACAACGCAAGGCTAGGCAATGCACGTAAGGAAAGCAAAGAGTAACGGAAGGCAAGGAAGGCAAGGGAAAGCAAGGCAAGGCAAGGGTAAAGGAAGGAACGGCACGGCAAGGGGAAACAAGGCTAACTCACGGCAACGCACGGCTAGGCAATGCACGGCAAGGCAAGGAAAGGGTAACGCAAGGCAAGGCACGGTGAGGCAAGGCAAGGCTGATGCACGACAACGCACGACTAGGCAATGCACGGCAAGGCAAGGAAAGGGTAACGCAAGGCAAGGCACGGTCAGGCGAGGCAAGGCTAAGGCACGACAACGCAAGGCTAGGCAATGCACGGAAGGCAAGCAAAGAGTAACGGAAGCAAGGAAGGCAAGGGAAACAGGGGAAGGCAAGGGTACTGGAAGGAACGGCACGGTAAGGGGAAACAAGGCTAAGGCACGACAACGCAGGGCTAGGCAATGCACGGCTAGGCAAGGAAAGGGTAACGCAAGGCAAGGCACGGTGAGGCAAGGCAAGGCTGATGCACGACAACGCACGGCTAGGCAATGCACGGCAAGGCAAAGAAAGGGTAACGCAAGGCAAGGCACGGTCAGGCGAGGCAAGGGTAATGCACGACAACGCAAGGCTAGGCAATGCACGGAAGGCAAGCAAAGAGTAACGGAAGGCAAGGAAGGCAAGGGAAAGCAGGGGAAGGCAAGGGTAACGGAAGGAACGGCACGGTAAGGGGAAACAAGTCTAAGGCACGACAACGCAGGGCTACGCAATGCAAGGCAAGGCAAGGAAAGGGTAACGCAAGGCAAGGCACGGTCAGGCGAGGCAAGGGTAATGCACGACAACGCAAGGCTACGCAGTGCACGGCTAGGCAAGGAAAGAGTAACGGAAGGAAAGGAAGGCAAGGCAAAGCAAGGCAAGGCAAGTGTAACAAAAAGGCACGGCACGGCAAGGGGAAACAAGGCTAAGGCACGGCTACGCAAGGCTAAGCAATGCACGGCCATGCAAGGAAAGGGTAACGCAAGGCAAGGCACGGTTAGGCGAGGCAAGGCTAAGGCACGACAACGCAAGGCTAGGAAATGCACGGAAGGCAAGCAAAGAGTAACGGAAGGCAAGGAATGCAAGGCAAAGCAAGGCAACGCAAGCAAGGCTATGGCAAGGTGAAAAAAGGCTAAGGCACGACAAAGCAAGGCTAGGCAATGCACGGAAGGCAAGCAAATAGTAACGGAATGGAAGGAAGGCAAGGCACACAACGCAAAGCATGCAAAGCTATGGCAAGGTGAAACAAGGCTAAGGCACCACAACGCACGGCTAGGCAATGCAAGGCCAGCCAAGGAAAAGGTAACGCAAGGCAAGGCACTGTGAGGAAAGGCAGGGCTAATGCACGACAGCGCAAGGCTAAGCAATGCACGGAAGGCAAGCAAAGAGTAACGGAAACCAAGGAAGGCAAGGGAAAGTAAGGCAAGGCAAGGGTACCGGAAGGAAGGGCACGGCAAGGGGAAACAAGGCTAAGGCACGACAACGCACGGCTAGGCAATGCACGGCAAGGCAAGGAAAGGGTAACGCAAGGCAAGGCACGGTCAGGCAAGGCAAGGCTAATGCACGACAAGGCAAGGCTAGGAAATGCACGGCAAGGCAAGGAAAGGGTAACGCAAGGCAAGGCACGGTGAGGCTAGGCAAGGCTAATGCACGACAACGCACGGCTAGGCAATGCACGGCAAGGCAAGGAAAGGGTAACGCAAGGCAAGGCACGGTCAGGCGAGGCAAGGCTAATGCACGACAACGCAAGGCTAGGCAATGCAAGGAAGGCAAGCAAAGAGTAACGGAAGGCAAGGAAGGCAAGGGAAACCAAGGCAAGGCAAGTGTAACAACAGGCACGGCACGGCAAGGGGAAACAAGGCTAAGGCACGACAACGCAAGGCTAGGCAATGCACGGAAGGGAAGCAAAGAGTAACGGAAGGCAAGGAATGCAAAGGAAAGCAGGGGAAATCAAGGGTAACGAAAAGAACGGCACGGTAAGGGGAAACAAGGCTAAGGCACGACAACACTGGGCTAGGCAATGCAGGACAAGGCAAGGAAAGGGTAACGCAAGGCAAGGCACGGTTTGGGGAGGCAAGGCTAATGCACGACAACGCAAGGCTAGGCAATGCACGTAAGGAAAGCAAAGAGTAACGGAAGGCAAGGAAGGCAAGGGAAAGCAAGGCAAGGCAAGGGTAAAGGAAGGAACGGCACGGCAAGGGGAAACAAGGCTAACTCACGGCAACGCACGGCTAGGCAATGCACGGCAAGGCAAGGAAAGGGTAACGCAAGGCAAGGCACGGTGAGGCAAGGCAAGGCTGATGCACGACAACGCACGACTAGGCAATGCACGGCAAGGCAAGGAAAGGGTAACGCAAGGCAAGGCACGGTCAGGCGAGGCAAGGCTAAGGCACGACAACGCAAGGCTAGGCAATGCACGGAAGGCAAGCAAAGAGTAACGGAAGCAAGGAAGGCAAGGGAAACAGGGGAAGGCAAGGGTACTGGAAGGAACGGCACGGTAAGGGGAAACAAGGCTAAGGCACGACAACGCAGGGCTAGGCAATGCACGGCTAGGCAAGGAAAGGGTAACGCAAGGCAAGGCACGGTGAGGCAAGGCAAGGCTGATGCACGACAACGCACGGCTAGGCAATGCACGGCAAGGCAAAGAAAGGGTAACGCAAGGCAAGGCACGGTCAGGCGAGGCAAGGGTAATGCACGACAACGCAAGGCTAGGCAATGCACGGAAGGCAAGCAAAGAGTAACGGAAGGCAAGGAAGGCAAGGGAAAGCAGGGGAAGGCAAGGGTAACGGAAGGAACGGCACGGTAAGGGGAAACAAGTCTAAGGCACGACAACGCAGGGCTACGCAATGCAAGGCAAGGCAAGGAAAGGGTAACGCAAGGCAAGGCACGGTCAGGCGAGGCAAGGGTAATGCACGACAACGCAAGGCTACGCAGTGCACGGCTAGGCAAGGAAAGAGTAACGGAAGGAAAGGAAGGCAAGGCAAAGCAAGGCAAGGCAAGTGTAACAAAAAGGCACGGCACGGCAAGGGGAAACAAGGCTAAGGCACGGCTACGCAAGGCTAAGCAATGCACGGCCATGCAAGGAAAGGGTAACGCAAGGCAAGGCACGGTTAGGCGAGGCAAGGCTAAGGCACGACAACGCAAGGCTAGGAAATGCACGGAAGGCAAGCAAAGAGTAACGGAAGGCAAGGAATGCAAGGCAAAGCAAGGCAACGCAAGCAAGGCTATGGCAAGGTGAAAAAAGGCTAAGGCACGACAAAGCAAGGCTAGGCAATGCACGGAAGGCAAGCAAATAGTAACGGAATGGAAGGAAGGCAAGGCACACAACGCAAAGCATGCAAAGCTATGGCAAGGTGAAACAAGGCTAAGGCACCACAACGCACGGCTAGGCAATGCAAGGCCAGCCAAGGAAAAGGTAACGCAAGGCAAGGCACTGTGAGGAAAGGCAGGGCTAATGCACGACAGCGCAAGGCTAAGCAATGCACGGAAGGCAAGCAAAGAGTAACGGAAACCAAGGAAGGCAAGGGAAAGTAAGGCAAGGCAAGGGTACCGGAAGGAAGGGCACGGCAAGGGGAAACAAGGCTAAGGCACGACAACGCACGGCTAGGCAATGCACGGCAAGGCAAGGAAAGGGTAACGCTAGGCAAGGCACGGTCAGGCAAGGCAAGGCTAATGCACGACAAGGCAAGGCTAGGCAGTGCACGGCAAGGCAAGGAAAGGGTAACGCAAGGAAAGGCACTGTCAGGCGAGGCAAGGCTAAGGCACGACAACGCAAGGCTAGGCAATGCACGGCTAGGCAAGGAAAGAGTAACGTAAGGAAATGAAGGCAAGGTAAAGCAAGGCAAGGCAAGTGTAACAAAAGGCAAGGCACGGCAAGGGGAAACAAGGCTAAGGAATGGCAACGCACGGCTAGGCAATGCACGGCCAGGCAAGGAAAGTGTAACGCAAGGCAAGGCACGGTAAGGCAAGACAAGGCTAATTCACGACAACGCACGGCTAGGCAATGCACGGTAAGGCAAGGAAAGGGTAACGCAAGGCAAGGCACGGTCAGGCGAGGCAAGGCTAATGCACGACAACGCAAGGCTAGGCAATGCACGGAAGGCAAGCAAAGAGTAACGGAAGGCAAGGAATGCAAGGCAAAGCAAGGCAACGCAAGGAAGGCTATTGCAAGGTGAGAAAAGGCTAAGGCACGACAGCGCAAGGCTAGGCAATGCACGGAAGGCAAGCAAAGAGTAACGGAAGGCAAGGAAGGCAAGGCAAAGCAAGGCAAAGCAAGCAAGGTTATGGCAAGGTGAAACAAGGCTAAGGCACGACAACGCACGGCTAGGCAATGCACGGCCAACCAAGGAAAAGGTAACGCAAGGCATGGCACGGTGAGGCAAGGCAAGGCTAATGCACGACAACGCAAGGCTAGGCAATGCACGGAAGGCAAGCAAAGAGTAACGGAAACGAAGGAAGGCAAGCGAAAGCAAGGCAAGGCAAGGGTAACGGAAGGAACGGCACGGCAAGGGGAAACAAGGCTAAGGCACGACAACGCACGGCTAGGCAATGCACGGCAAGGCAAGGAAAGGGTAACGCCAGGCAAGGTACGGTCAGGCAAGGCAAGGCTAATGCACGACAACGCAACGCTAGGCAATGCACGGCAAGGCAAGGAAAGGGTAAGGCAAGGCAAGGCACGATCAGGCGAGGCAAGGCTAAGGCACGACATCCCAAGGCTAGGCAATGCACGGAAGGCAAGCAAAGAGTAACGGAAGGCAAGGAAGGCAAGGGAAAACAAGGCAAGGCAAGGGTAACGGAAGGAACGGCACGGCAAGGGGAAACAAGGCTAAATCACGACAACGCACGGCTAGGCAATGCACGGCAAGGCAAGGAGAGAGTAACGCCAGGCAAGGCACGGTCAGGCAAGGCAAGGCTAATGCACGACAAGGCAAGGCTAGGCAGTGCACGGCAAGGCAAAGAAAGGGTAACGGAAGGCAAGGCACTGTCAGGCGACGCAAGGCTAAGGCACGACAACGCAAAGCTAGGCAATGCACGGAAGGAAAGCAAAGAGTAACGGAAGGGAAGGAAAGCAAGGGAAAGCAAGGCAAGGTAAGGGTAACGCAAGGCAAGGCACGGTGAGGCAAGGCAAGGCTGATGCACGACAACGCACGGCTAGGCAATTCACGGCAAGGCAAGGAAAGGGTAACGCAAGGCAAGGCACGGTCAGGCGAGGCAAGGCTAAGGCACGACAACGCAAGGCTAGGCAATGCACGGAAGGCAAGCAAAGAGTAACGGAAGGCAAGGAAGGCTAGGGAAAGCAGGGGAAGGCAAGGGTAACGGAAGGAACGGCACGGTAAGGGCAAACAAGACTAAGGCACGACAACACAGGGCTAGGCAATGCAGGGCAAGGCAAGGAAATGGTAACGCAAGGCAAGGCACGGTTTGGGGAGGCAAGGCTAATGCACGGCAACGCACGGCTAGGCAATGCACGGCCAGGCAAGGAAAGGGTAACGCAAGGCAAGGCACGGTGAGGCAAGGCAAGGCAAATGCACGACAACGCACGGCTAGGCAATGCACGGCAAGGCAAGGAAAGGGTAACGCAAGGCAAGGCACGGTCAGGCGAGGCAAGGCTAAGGCACGACAACGCAAGGTTAGGCAATGCACGGAAGGCAAGCAAAGAGTAACGGAAGGCAAGGAAGGCAAGGGAAAGCAAGGCAAGGCAAGGGTAACGGAAGGAACGGCACGGCAAGGGGAAACAAGGCTAAGGCACGACAACGCACGGCTAGGCAATGCACGGCAAGGCAAGGAAAGGGTAACGCAAGGCAAGGCACGGTAAGGCAAGGCAAGGCTAATGCACGACAACGCACGGCTAGACAATGCACGGCAAGGCAAGGAAAGGGTAACGCACAGCAAGGCACGGTTAGGCGAGGCAAGGCTAAGACACGACAACGCAAGGCTAGGCAATGCACGGAAGGCAAGCAAAGAGTAACGGAAGGCATGGAAGGCAAGGCAAACAAGGCAAGGCAAGCAAGGCTATGGCAAGGTGAAACAAGGCTAAGGCACGACAACGCACGGCTAGGCAGAGCACGGCTAGGCAAGGAAAGAGTAACGCAAGGGAAGGCACGGTCAGGCGAGGCAAGGCTAATGAACGACAACGCAAGCCTAGGCAATGCACGGTAAGTCAAGGAAAGGGTACCGCAAGGCAAGGCACGGTCAGGCGAGGCAAGGCTAAGGGACGACAACGCAAGGCTAGGCAATGCACGGAAGGCAAGGAAAGAGTAACGGAAGGTAAGGAAGGCATGGGAAAGGAAGGAAAGGCAAGTGTAACGGAAGGAACGGCATGGCAAGGGGAAACAAGGTTAAGGCACGACAACGCACGGCTAGGCAATGCACGGAAAGGCAAGGAAAGGGTAACGCATGGGAAAGCACGGTCAGGCGATGCAAGGCTAAGGCATGACAACGCAAAGCTAGGCAATGCACGGCAAGGCAAGGAAAGAGTAACGGAAGGAAAGGAAGGCAAGTCAAAGCCAGGAAAGGCAAGTGTAACAAAAGGTACGCCACGGCAAGGGGAAACAAGGCTAAGGCTCGACAACGCAAGGCTAGGCAATGCACGGCAAGGCAAGGAAAGGGTAACGCAAGGCAAGGCACGGTGAGGCTAGGCAAGGCTAATGAACGACAACGCAAGGCTAGGCAATGCACGACAATGCAAGGAAAGCTTAAAGCAAAGGAAGGCACGGTCAGGCGAGATAAGGCTAAGGCACGACAACGCAAGGCAAGGCAATGCACGGAAGGCAAGCAAAGAGTAACGGAAGGTAAGGAAGGCAAGGGAAAGCAAGGAAAGGCAAGTGTAACGGAAGGAACGGCACGGCAAGGGGGAACAAGTCTCAGGCACGACACCGAACGCTAGGCAATGAACGGCAAGGCAAGGAAAGGGTAACGCATGGGAAAGCACGGTCAGGCGAGGAAAGGCTAAGTCACGACAACGCAAGGCAAGGCAATGCACGGAAGGCAAGCAAAGAGTAACGGAAGGTAAGGAAGGCAAGGGAAAGCAAGGAAAGGCAAGTGTAACGGAAGGAACGGCACGGCAAGGGGAAACAAGGCTAAGGCACGACAACGCACGCTAGGCTAGGCAATGCACGGCAAGGCAAGGGAAAAGGAGTAACGGAAAGCAAGCAAAGAGTAACGGAACGCAAGAAGGCAAGGCAAAGCCAGGCAAGGCAAGTGTAACAAAAGGCACGCAACGGCAATGGGAAACAAGGCTAAGGCACGACAACACACGGCTAGGAAATGCACGGCAAGGCAAGGAAAGGGTAACGCAAGGCAAGGCACGGTGAGGCTAGGCAAGGCTAATGCACGACAACGCACGGCTAGGCAATGCACGGCAAGGCAAGGAAAGGGTAACGCAAGGCAAGGCACGGTCAGGCGAGGCAAGGCTAATGCACGACAACGCAAGGCTAGGCAATGCAAGGAAGGCAAGCAAAGAGTAACGGAAGGCAAGGAAGGCAAGGGAAACCAAGGCAAGGCAAGTGTAACAACAGGCACGGCACGGCAAGGGGAAACAAGGCTAAGGCACGACAACGCAAGGCTAGGCAATGCACGGAAGAGAAGCAAAGAGTAACGGAAGGCAAGGAATGCAAAGGAAAGCAGGGGAAATCAAGGGTAACGAAAAGAACGGCACGGTAAGGGGAAACAAGGCTAAGGCACGACAACACTGGGCTAGGCAATGCAGGACAAGGCAAGGAAAGGGTAACGCAAGGCAAGGCACGGTTTGGGGAGGCAAGGCTAATGCACGACAACGCAAGGCTAGGCAATGCACGTAAGGAAAGCAAAGAGTAACGGAAGGCAAGGAAGGCAAGGGAAAGCAAGGCAAGGCAAGGGTAAAGGAAGGAACGGCACGGCAAGGGGAAACAAGGCTAACTCACGGCAACGCACGGCTAGGCAATGCACGGCAAGGCAAGGAAAGGGTAACGCAAGGCAAGGCACGGTGAGGCAAGGCAAGGCTGATGCACGACAACGCACGGCTAGGCAATGCACGGCAAGGCAAGGAAAGGGTAACGCAAGGCAAGGCACGGTCAGGCGAGGCAAGGCTAAGGCACGACAACGCAAGGCTAGGCAATGCACGGAAGGCAAGCAAAGAGTAACGGAAGCAAGGAAGGCAAGGGAAACAGGGGAAGGCAAGGGTACTGGAAGGAACGGCACGGTAAGGGGAAACAAGGCTAAGGCACGACAACGCAGGGCTAGGCAATGCACGGCTAGGCAAGGAAAGGGTAACGCAAGGCAAGGCACGGTGAGGCAAGGCAAGGCTGATGCACGACAACGCACGGCTAGGCAATGCACGGCAAGGCAAGGAAAGGGTAACGCAAGGCAAGGCACGGTCAGGCGAGGCAAGGGTAATGCACGACAATGCAAGGCTACGCAGTGCACGGCTAGGCAAGGAAAGAGTAACGGAAGGAAAGGAAGGCAAGGCAAAGCAAGGCAAGGCAAGTGTAACAAGGCTAAGGCACGCAACGCAAGGCTAGCAATGCAAAAGGAAAGGGTAACGCACAAGGCACGGTTAGGCGAGGCAAGGCAAACGACAACGCAAGGCTAACACGGAAGGCAAGGAGTAACGGAAGGCAAGGAATGCAAGGCAAAGCAAGGCAACGCAAGCAAGGCTATGGCAAGGTGAAAAAAGGCTAAGGCACGACAAAGCAAGGCTAGGCAATGCACGGAAGGCAAGCAAATAGTAACGGAATGGAAGGAAGGCAAGGCAAAGCAACGCAAAGCATGCAAAGCTATGGCAAGGTGAAACAACGCTAAGGCACCACAACGCACGGCTAGGCAATGCAAGGCCAGCCAAGGAAAAGGTAACGCAAGGCAAGGCACTGTGAGGAAAGGCAGGGCTAATGCACGACAGCGCAAGGCTAAGCAATGCACGGAAGGCAAGCAAAGAGTAACGGAAACCAAGGAAGGCAAGGGAAAGTAAGGCAAGGCAAGGGTACCGGAAGGAAGGGCACGGCAAGGGGAAACAAGGCTAAGGCACGACAACGCACGGCTAGGCAATGCACGGCAAGGCAAGGAAAGGGTAACGCAAGGCAAGGCACGGTCAGGCAAGGCAAGGCTAATGCACGACAAGGCAAGGCTAGGAAATGCACGGCAAGGCAAGGAAAGGGTAACGCAAGGCAAGGCACGGTGAGGCTAGGCAAGGCTAATGCACGACAACGCACGGCTAGGCAATGCACGGCAAGGCAAGGAAAGGGTAACGCAAGGCAAGGCACGGTCAGGCGAGGCAAGGCTAATGCACGACAACGCAAGGCTAGGCAATGCAAGGAAGGCAAGCAAAGAGTAACGGAAGGCAAGGAAGGCAAGGGAAACCAAGGCAAGGCAAGTGTAACAACAGGCACGGCACGGCAAGGGGAAACAAGGCTAAGGCACGACAACGCAAGGCTAGGCAATGCACGGAAGGGAAGCAAAGAGTAACGGAAGGCAAGGAATGCAAAGGAAAGCAGGGGAAATCAAGGGTAACGAAAAGAACGGCACGGTAAGGGGAAACAAGGCTAAGGCACGACAACACTGGGCTAGGCAATGCAGGACAAGGCAAGGAAAGGGTAACGCAAGGCAAGGCACGGTTTGGGGAGGCAAGGCTAATGCACGACAACGCAAGGCTAGGCAATGCACGTAAGGAAAGCAAAGAGTAACGGAAGGCAAGGAAGGCAAGGGAAAGCAAGGCAAGGCAAGGGTAAAGGAAGGAACGGCACGGCAAGGGGAAACAAGGCTAACTCACGGCAACGCACGGCTAGGCAATGCACGGCAAGGCAAGGAAAGGGTAACGCAAGGCAAGGCACGGTGAGGCAAGGCAAGGCTGATGCACGACAACGCACGACTAGGCAATGCACGGCAAGGCAAGGAAAGGGTAACGCAAGGCAAGGCACGGTCAGGGGAGGCAAGGCTAAGGCACGACAACGCAAGGCTAGGCAATGCACGGAAGGCAAGCAAAGAGTAACGGAAGCAAGGAAGGCAAGGGAAACAGGGGAAGGCAAGGGTACTGGAAGGAACGGCACGGTAAGGGGAAACAAGGCTAAGGCACGACAACGCAGGGCTAGGCAATGCACGGCTAGGCAAGGAAAGGGTAACGCAAGGCAAGGCACGGTGAGGCAAGGCAAGGCTGATGCACGACAACGCACGGCTAGGCAATGCACGGCAAGGCAAAGAAAGGGTAACGCAAGGCAAGGCACGGTCAGGCGAGGCAAGGGTAATGCACGACAACGCAAGGCTAGGCAATGCACGGAAGGCAAGCAAAGAGTAACGGAAGGCAAGGAAGGCAAGGGAAAGCAGGGGAAGGCAAGGGTAACGGAAGGAACGGCACGGTAAGGGGAAACAAGTCTAAGGCACGACAACGCAGGGCTACGCAATGCAAGGCAAGGCAAGGAAAGGGTAACGCAAGGCAAGGCACGGTCAGGCGAGGCAAGGGTAATGCACGACAACGCAAGGCTACGCAGTGCACGGCTAGGCAAGGAAAGAGTAACGGAAGGAAAGGAAGGCAAGGCAAAGCAAGGCAAGGCAAGTGTAACAAAAAGGCACGGCACGGCAAGGGGAAACAAGGCTAAGGCACGGCTACGCAAGGCTAAGCAATGCACGGCCATGCAAGGAAAGGGTAACGCAAGGCAAGGCACGGTTAGGCGAGGCAAGGCTAAGGCACGACAACGCAAGGCTAGGAAATGCACGGAAGGCAAGCAAAGAGTAACGGAAGGCAAGGAATGCAAGGCAAAGCAAGGCAACGCAAGCAAGGCTATGGCAAGGTGAAAAAAGGCTAAGGCACGACAAAGCAAGGCTAGGCAATGCACGGAAGGCAAGCAAATAGTAACGGAATGGAAGGAAGGCAAGGCACACAACGCAAAGCATGCAAAGCTATGGCAAGGTGAAACAAGGCTAAGGCACCACAACGCACGGCTAGGCAATGCAAGGCCAGCCAAGGAAAAGGTAACGCAAGGCAAGGCACTGTGAGGAAAGGCAGGGCTAATGCACGACAGCGCAAGGCTAAGCAATGCACGGAAGGCAAGCAAAGAGTAACGGAAACCAAGGAAGGCAAGGGAAAGTAAGGCAAGGCAAGGGTACCGGAAGGAAGGGCACGGCAAGGGGAAACAAGGCTAAGGCACGACAACGCACGGCTAGGCAATGCACGGCAAGGCAAGGAAAGGGTAACGCTAGGCAAGGCACGGTCAGGCAAGGCAAGGCTAATGCACGACAAGGCAAGGCTAGGCAGTGCACGGCAAGGCAAGGAAAGGGTAACGCAAGGAAAGGCACTGTCAGGCGAGGCAAGGCTAAGGCACGACAACGCAAGGCTAGGCAATGCACGGCTAGGCAAGGAAAGAGTAACGTAAGGAAATGAAGGCAAGGTAAAGCAAGGCAAGGCAAGTGTAACAAAAGGCAAGGCACGGCAAGGGGAAACAAGGCTAAGGAATGGCAACGCACGGCTAGGCAATGCACGGCCAGGCAAGGAAAGTGTAACGCAAGGCAAGGCACGGTAAGGCAAGACAAGGCTAATTCACGACAACGCACGGCTAGGCAATGCACGGTAAGGCAAGGAAAGGGTAACGCAAGGCAAGGCACGGTCAGGCGAGGCAAGGCTAATGCACGACAACGCAAGGCTAGGCAATGCACGGAAGGCAAGCAAAGAGTAACGGAAGGCAAGGAATGCAAGGCAAAGCAAGGCAACGCAAGGAAGGCTATTGCAAGGTGAGAAAAGGCTAAGGCACGACAGCGCAAGGCTAGGCAATGCACGGAAGGCAAGCAAAGAGTAACGGAAGGCAAGGAAGGCAAGGCAAAGCAAGGCAAAGCAAGCAAGGTTATGGCAAGGTGAAACAAGGCTAAGGCACGACAACGCACGGCTAGGCAATGCACGGCCAACCAAGGAAAAGGTAACGCAAGGCATGGCACGGTGAGGCAAGGCAAGGCTAATGCACGACAACGCAAGGCTAGGCAATGCACGGAAGGCAAGCAAAGAGTAACGGAAACGAAGGAAGGCAAGCGAAAGCAAGGCAAGGCAAGGGTAACGGAAGGAACGGCACGGCAAGGGGAAACAAGGCTAAGGCACGACAACGCACGGCTAGGCAATGCACGGCAAGGCAAGGAAAGGGTAACGCCAGGCAAGGTACGGTCAGGCAAGGCAAGGCTAATGCACGACAACGCAACGCTAGGCAATGCACGGCAAGGCAAGGAAAGGGTAAGGCAAGGCAAGGCACGATCAGGCGAGGCAAGGCTAAGGCACGACATCCCAAGGCTAGGCAATGCACGGAAGGCAAGCAAAGAGTAACGGAAGGCAAGGAAGGCAAGGGAAAACAAGGCAAGGCAAGGGTAACGGAAGGAACGGCACGGCAAGGGGAAACAAGGCTAAATCACGACAACGCACGGCTAGGCAATGCACGGCAAGGCAAGGAGAGAGTAACGCCAGGCAAGGCACGGTCAGGCAAGGCAAGGCTAATGCACGACAAGGCAAGGCTAGGCAGTGCACGGCAAGGCAAAGAAAGGGTAACGGAAGGCAAGGCACTGTCAGGCGACGCAAGGCTAAGGCACGACAACGCAAAGCTAGGCAATGCACGGAAGGAAAGCAAAGAGTAACGGAAGGGAAGGAAAGCAAGGGAAAGCAAGGCAAGGTAAGGGTAACGCAAGGCAAGGCACGGTGAGGCAAGGCAAGGCTGATGCACGACAACGCACGGCTAGGCAATTCACGGCAAGGCAAGGAAAGGGTAACGCAAGGCAAGGCACGGTCAGGCGAGGCAAGGCTAAGGCACGACAACGCAAGGCTAGGCAATGCACGGAAGGCAAGCAAAGAGTAACGGAAGGCAAGGAAGGCTAGGGAAAGCAGGGGAAGGCAAGGGTAACGGAAGGAACGGCACGGTAAGGGCAAACAAGACTAAGGCACGACAACACAGGGCTAGGCAATGCAGGGCAAGGCAAGGAAATGGTAACGCAAGGCAAGGCACGGTTTGGGGAGGCAAGGCTAATGCACGACAACGCAAGGCTAGGCAATGCACGGCCAGGCAAGGAAAGGGTAACGCAAGGCAAGGCACGGTGAGGCAAGGCAAGGCAAATGCACGACAACGCACGGCTAGGCAATGCACGGCAAGGCAAGGAAAGGGTAACGCAAGGCAAGGCACGGTCAGGCGAGGCAAGGCTAAGGCACGACAACGCAAGGTTAGGCAATGCACGGAAGGCAAGCAAAGAGTAACGGAAGGCAAGGAAGGCAAGGGAAAGCAAGGCAAGGCAAGGGTAACGGAAGGAACGGCACGGCAAGGGGAAACAAGGCTAAGGCACGACAACGCACGGCTAGGCAATGCACGGCAAGGCAAGGAAAGGGTAACGCAAGGCAAGGCACGGTAAGGCAAGGCAAGGCTAATGCACGACAACGCACGGCTAGACAATGCACGGCAAGGCAAGGAAAGGGTAACGCACAGCAAGGCACGGTTAGGCGAGGCAAGGCTAAGACACGACAACGCAAGGCTAGGCAATGCACGGAAGGCAAGCAAAGAGTAACGGAAGGCATGGAAGGCAAGGCAAACAAGGCAAGGCAAGCAAGGCTATGGCAAGGTGAAACAAGGCTAAGGCACGACAACGCACGGCTAGGCAGAGCACGGCTAGGCAAGGAAAGAGTAACGCAAGGGAAGGCACGGTCAGGCGAGGCAAGGCTAATGAACGACAACGCAAGCCTAGGCAATGCACGGTAAGTCAAGGAAAGGGTACCGCAAGGCAAGGCACGGTCAGGCGAGGCAAGGCTAAGGGACGACAACGCAAGGCTAGGCAATGCACGGAAGGCAAGGAAAGAGTAACGGAAGGTAAGGAAGGCATGGGAAAGGAAGGAAAGGCAAGTGTAACGGAAGGAACGGCATGGCAAGGGGAAACAAGGTTAAGGCACGACAACGCACGGCTAGGCAATGCACGGAAAGGCAAGGAAAGGGTAACGCATGGGAAAGCACGGTCAGGCGATGCAAGGCTAAGGCATGACAACGCAAAGCTAGGCAATGCACGGCAAGGCAAGGAAAGAGTAACGGAAGGAAAGGAAGGCAAGTCAAAGCCAGGAAAGGCAAGTGTAACAAAAGGTACGCCACGGCAAGGGGAAACAAGGCTAAGGCTCGACAACGCAAGGCTAGGCAATGCACGGCAAGGCAAGGAAAGGGTAACGCAAGGCAAGGCACGGTGAGGCTAGGCAAGGCTAATGCACGACAACGCAAGGCTAGGCAATGCACGACAATGCAAGGAAAGCTTAAAGCAAAGGAAGGCACGGTCAGGCGAGATAAGGCTAAGGCACGACAACGCAAGGCAAGGCAATGCACGGAAGGCAAGCAAAGAGTAACGGAAGGTAAGGAAGGCAAGGGAAAGCAAGGAAAGGCAAGTGTAACGGAAGGAACGGCACGGCAAGGGGGAACAAGTCTCAGGCACGACACCGAACGCTAGGCAATGAACGGCAAGGCAAGGAAAGGGTAACGCATGGGAAAGCACGGTCAGGCGAGGAAAGGCTAAGGCACGACAACGCAAGGCAAGGCAATGCACGGAAGGCAAGCAAAGAGTAACGGAAGGTAAGGAAGGCAAGGGAAAGCAAGGAAAGGCAAGTGTAACGGAAGGAACGGCACGGCAAGGGGAAACAAGGCTAAGGCACGACAACGCACGCTAGGCAATGCACGGCAAGGCAAGGAAAGGGTAACGCATGGGAAAGCACGGTCAGCCGAGGCAAGCCTAAGGCATGACAACGCAAGGCTAGGCAATGCACGAAAAGCAAGCAAAGAGTAACGGAACGCAAGGAAGGCAAGGGAAAGCAAGGGAAGGCAAGGGTAACGGAAGGAACGGCACGGCAAGGGGTAACAAGGCTAAGGCACGACAACGCAGGGCTAGGCAATGCACGGCAAGGCAAGGAAAGAGTAACGGTAGGAACGGAAGGCAAGGCAAAGCCAGGCAAGGCAAGTGTAACAAAAGGCACGCAACGGCAATGGGAAACAAGGCTAAGGCACGACAACACACGGCTAGGAAATGCACGGCAAGGCAAGGAAAGGGTAACGCAAGGCAAGGCACGGTGAGGCTAGGCAAGGCTAATGCACGACAACGCACGGCTAGGCAATGCACGGCAAGGCAAGGAAAGGGTAACGCAAGGCAAGGCACGGTCAGGCGAGGCAAGGCTAATGCACGACAACGCAAGGCTAGGCAATGCAAGGAAGGCAAGCAAAGAGTAACGGAAGGCAAGGAAGGCAAGGGAAACCAAGGCAAGGCAAGTGTAACAACAGGCACGGCACGGCAAGGGGAAACAAGGCTAAGGCACGACAACGCAAGGCTAGGCAATGCACGGAAGAGAAGCAAAGAGTAACGGAAGGCAAGGAATGCAAAGGAAAGCAGGGGAAATCAAGGGTAACGAAAAGAACGGCACGGTAAGGGGAAACAAGGCTAAGGCACGACAACACTGGGCTAGGCAATGCAGGACAAGGCAAGGAAAGGGTAACGCAAGGCAAGGCACGGTTTGGGGAGGCAAGGCTAATGCACGACAACGCAAGGCTAGGCAATGCACGTAAGGAAAGCAAAGAGTAACGGAAGGCAAGGAAGGCAAGGGAAAGCAAGGCAAGGCAAGGGTAAAGGAAGGAACGGCACGGCAAGGGGAAACAAGGCTAACTCACGGCAACGCACGGCTAGGCAATGCACGGCAAGGCAAGGAAAGGGTAACGCAAGGCAAGGCACGGTGAGGCAAGGCAAGGCTGATGCACGACAACGCACGGCTAGGCAATGCACGGCAAGGCAAGGAAAGGGTAACGCAAGGCAAGGCACGGTCAGGCGAGGCAAGGCTAAGGCACGACAACGCAAGGCTAGGCAATGCACGGAAGGCAAGCAAAGAGTAACGGAAGCAAGGAAGGCAAGGGAAACAGGGGAAGGCAAGGGTACTGGAAGGAACGGCACGGTAAGGGGAAACAAGGCTAAGGCACGACAACGCAGGGCTAGGCAATGCACGGCTAGGCAAGGAAAGGGTAACGCAAGGCAAGGCACGGTGAGGCAAGGCAAGGCTGATGCACGACAACGCACGGCTAGGCAATGCACGGCAAGGCAAAGAAAGGGTAACGCAAGGCAAGGCACGGTCAGGCGAGGCAAGGGTAATGCACGACAACGCAAGGCTAGGCAATGCACGGAAGGCAAGCAAAGAGTAACGGAAGGCAAGGAAGCCAAGGGAAAGCAGGGGAAGGCAAGGGTAACGGAAGGAACGGCACGGTAAGGGGAAACAAGTCTAAGGCACGACAACGCAGGGCTACGCAATGCAAGGCAAGGCAAGGAAAGGGTAACGCAAGGCAAGGCACGGTCAGGCGAGGCAAGGGTAATGCACGACAATGCAAGGCTACGCAGTGCACGGCTAGGCAAGGAAAGAGTAACGGAAGGAAAGGAAGGCAAGGCAAAGCAAGGCAAGGCAAGTGTAACAAAAAGGCACGGCACGGCAAGGGGAAACAAGGCTAAGGCACGGCTACGCAAGGCTAAGCAATGCACGGCCATGCAAGGAAAGGGTAACGCAAGGCAAGGCACGGTTAGGCGAGGCAAGGCTAAGGCACGACAACGCAAGGCTAGGAAATGCACGGAAGGCAAGCAAAGAGTAACGGAAGGCAAGGAATGCAAGGCAAAGCAAGGCAACGCAAGCAAGGCTATGGCAAGGTGAAAAAAGGCTAAGGCACGACAAAGCAAGGCTAGGCAATGCACGGAAGGCAAGCAAATAGTAACGGAATGGAAGGAAGGCAAGGCAAAGCATCGCAAAGCATGCAAAGCTATGGCAAGGTGAAACAAGGCTAAGGCACCACAACGCACGGCTAGGCAATGCAAGGCCAGCCAAGGAAAAGGTAACGCAAGGCAAGGCACTGTGAGGAAAGGCAGGGCTAATGCACGACAGCGCAAGGCTAAGCAATGCATGGAAGGCAAGCAAAGAGTAACGGAAACCAAGGAAGGCAAGGGAAAGTAAGGCAAGGCAAGGGTACCGGAAGGAAGGGCACGGCAAGGGGAAACAAGGCTAAGGCACGACAACGCACGGCTAGGCAATGCACGGCAAGGCAAGGAAAGGGTAACGCAAGGCAAGGCACGGTGAGGCTAGGCAAGGCTAATGCACGACAACGCAAGGCTAGGAAATGCACGGCAAGGCAAGGAAAGGGTAACGCAAGGCAAGGCACGGTGAGGCTAGGCAAGGCTAATGCACGACAACGCACGGCTAGGCAATGCACGGCAAGGCAAGGAAAGGGTAACGCAAGGCAAGGCACGGTCAGGCGAGGCAAGGCTAATGCACGACAACGCAAGGCTAGGCAATGCAAGGAAGGCAAGCAAAGAGTAACGGAAGGCAAGGAAGGCAAGGGAAACCAAGGCAAGGCAAGTGTAACAACAGGCACGGCACGGCAAGGGGAAACAAGGCTAAGGCACGACAACGCAAGGCTAGGCAATGCACGGAAGGGAAGCAAAGAGTAACGGAAGGCAAGGAATGCAAAGGAAAGCAGGGGAAATCAAGGGTAACGAAAAGAACGGCACGGTAAGGGGAAACAAGGCTAAGGCACGACAACACTGGGCTAGGCAATGCAGGACAAGGCAAGGAAAGGGTAACGCAAGGCAAGGCACGGTTTGGGGAGGCAAGGCTAATGCACGACAACGCAAGGCTAGGCAATGCACGTAAGGAAAGCAAAGAGTAACGGAAGGCAAGGAAGGCAAGGGAAAGCAAGGCAAGGCAAGGGTAAAGGAAGGAACGGCACGGCAAGGGGAAACAAGGCTAACTCACGGCAATGCACGGCTAGGCAATGCACGGCAAGGCAAGGAAAGGGTAACGCAAGGCAAGGCACGGTGAGGCAAGGCAAGGCTGATGCACGACAACGCACGGCTAGGCAATGCACGGCAAGGCAAGGAAAGGGTAACGCAAGGCAAGGCACGGTCAGGCGAGGCAAGGCTAAGGCACGACAACGCAAGGCTAGGCAATGCACGGAAGGCAAGCAAAGAGTAACGGAAGCAAGGAAGGCAAGGGAAACAGGGGAAGGCAAGGGTACTGGAAGGAACGGCACGGTAAGGGGAAACAAGGCTAAGGCACGACAACGCAGGGCTAGGCAATGCACGGCTAGGCAAGGAAAGGGTAACGCAAGGCAAGGCACGGTGAGGCAAGGCAAGGCTGATGCACGACAACGCACGGCTAGGCAATGCACGGCAAGGCAAAGAAAGGGTAACGCAAGGCAAGGCACGGTCAGGCGAGGCAAGGGTAATGCACGACAACGCAAGGCTAGGCAATGCACGGAAGGCAAGCAAAGAGTAACGGAAGGCAAGGAAGGCAAGGGAAAGCAGGGGAAGGCAAGGGTAACGGAAGGAACGGCACGGTAAGGGGAAACAAGTCTAAGGCACGACAACGCAGGGCTACGCAATGCAAGGCAAGGCAAGGAAAGGGTAACGCAAGGCAAGGC
Source organism: Macrotis lagotis (assembly GCF_037893015.1). Lineage (NCBI taxonomy): Eukaryota > Metazoa > Chordata > Mammalia > Peramelemorphia > Peramelidae > Macrotis > Macrotis lagotis. Next base: position 194,544 of record NW_027422037.1, on the reverse strand, counting down.
ACGGTCAGGAGAGGCAAGGGTAATGCACGACAACGCAAGGCTACGCAGTGCAAGGCTAGGCAAGGAAAGAGTAACGGAAGGAAAGGAAGGCAAGGCAAAGCAAGGCAAGGCAAGTGTAACAAAAAGGCACGGCACGGCAAGGGGAAACAAGGCTAAGGCACGGCTACGCAAGGCTAAGCAATGCACGGCCATGCAAGGAAAGGGTAACGCAAGGCAAGGCACGGTTAGGCGAGGCAAGGCTAAGGCACGACAACGCAAGGCTAGGAAATGCACGGAAGGCAAGCAAAGAGTAACGGAAGGCAAGGAATGCAAGGCAAAGCAAGGCAACGCAAGCAAGGCTATGGCAAGGTGAAAAAAGGCTAAGGCACGACAAAGCAAGGCTAGGCAATGCACGGAAGGCAAGCAAATAGTAACGGAATGGAAGGAAGGCAAGGCAAAGCAACGCAAAGCATGCAAAGCTATGGCAAGGTGAAACAAGGCTAAGGCACCACAACGCACGGCTAGGCAATGCAAGGCCAGCCAAGGAAAAGGTAACGCAAGGCAAGGCACTGTGAGGAAAGGCAGGGCTAATGCACGACAGCGCAAGGCTAAGCAATGCACGGAAGGCAAGCAAAGAGTAACGGAAACCAAGGAAGGCAAGGGAAAGTAAGGCAAGGCAAGGGTACCGGAAGGAAGGGCACGGCAAGGGGAAACAAGGCTAAGGCACGACAACGCACGGCTAGGCAATGCACGGCAAGGCAAGGAAAGGGTAACGCTAGGCAAGGCACGGTCAGGCAAGGCAAGGCTAATGCACGACAAGGCAAGGCTAGGCAGTGCACGGCAAGGCAAGGAAAGGGTAACGCAAGGCAAGGCACTGTCAGGCGAGGCAAGGCTAAGGCACGACAACGCAAGGCTAGGCAATGCACGGAACGAAAGCAAAGAGTAACGGAAGGCAAGGAAAGCAAGGGAAAGCAACGCAAGGTAAGGGTAACACAAGGCAAGGCACGGTGAGGCAAGGCAAGGCTGATGCACGACAACGCAAGGCTAGGCAGTGCACGGCTAGGCAATGAAAGAATAACGGAAGGAAAGGAAGGCAAGGCAAAGCAAGGAAAGGCAAGTGTAACAAAAGGCAAGGCACGGCAAGGGAAACAAGGCTAAGGAACGGCAACGCACGGCTAGGCAATGCACGGCCAGGCAAGGAAAGGGTAACGCAAGATAAGGCACGGTAAGGCAAGACAAGGCTAGTGCACGACAACGCACGGCTAGGCAATGGACGGCAAGGCAAGGAAAGGGTAACGCAAGGCAAGGCACGGTTCGGCGAGGCAAGGCTAATGCACGACAACGCAAGGCTAGGCAATGCACGGAAGGCAAGCAAAGAGTAACGGAAGGCAAGGAAAGCAAGGGAAACCAAGGCAAGGCAATTGTAACGGAAGGAACGGCTCGGCAAGGGGAAACAAGGCTAAGTCACGGCAACGCAGGGCTAGGCAATGGACGGCAAGGCAAGGAAAGGGTAACGCAAGGCAAGGCACTGTCAAGCGAGGCAAAGCTAATGCACGACATCGCAAGGCTAGGCAGTGCAACGGCTAGGCAAGGAAAGAGTAACGGAAGGAAAGGAAGGCAAGGCAAAGGATGGCAAGGCAAGTGTAACAACAGGCACGGCACGGCAAGGGGAAACAAGGCTAAGGCACGACAACGCAAGGCTAGTCAATGCACGGAAGGCAAGCAAAGAGTAACGGAAGGCAAGGAATGCAAAGGAAAGCAGGGGAAGGCAAGGGTAACGAATGGAACGGCACGGTAAGGGGAAACAAGGCTAAGGCACGACAACACAGGGCTAGGCAATGCAGGGCAAGGCAAGGAAAGGGTAACGCAAGGCAAGGCACGGTTTGGGGTGGCCAGGCTAATGCACGACAACGCAAGGCTAGGCAGTGCACGGCTAGGCAAGGAAAGAGTAACGGAAGGAAAGGAAGGCAAGGGAAAGGAAGGCAAGGCAAGGATAACGGAAGGAACGGCACGGCAAGGGGAAACAAGGCTAAGGCACGGCAACCCACGGCTAGGCAATGCACGGCAAGGCAAGGAAAGGGAAACGCAAGGCAAGGCACGGTGAGGCAAGGCAAGGCTGATGCACGACAATGCACGGCTAGGCAATGCACGGCAAGGCAAGGAAACGGTAACGGAAGGCAAGGCACGGTCAGCCGAGGCAAGGCTAAGGCACGACAACGCAAGGCTAGGCAATGCACGAAAGGCAAGCAAAGAGTAACGGAACGCAAGGAAGGCAAGGGAAAGCGGGGGAAGGCAAGGGAAAGCGGGGGAAGGCAAGGGTAACGGAAGGAACGGCACGGTAAGGGGAAACAAGGCTACGGCACGACAACGCAAGGCTAGACAATGCACGGCAAGGCAAGGAAAGGGTAACGGAAGGCAAGGAATGCAAGGCAAAGCAAGGCAACGCAAGCAAGGCTATGGCAAGGTGAAAAAAGGCTAAGGCACGACAACGCAAGGCTAGGCAATGCACGGAAGGCACGCAAAGTGTAACGGAATGGAAGGAAGGCAAGGCAAAGCAAGGCAAAGCAAGCAAGGCTATGGCAAGGTGAAACAAGGCTAAGGCACCACAACGCACGGCTAGGCAATGCACGGCCAGCCAAGGAAAAGGTAACGCAAGGCAAGGCACTGTGAGGCAAGGAAGGATAATGCACGACAGCGCAAGGCTAAGCAATGCACGGAAGGCAAGCAAAGAGTAACGGAAACCAAGGAAAAAAGGGAAAGCAAGGCAAGGCAAGGGTAACGGAAGGAACGGCACGGCAAGGGGAAACAAGGCTAAGGCACGACAACGCACGGCTAGGCAATGCAAGGCAAGGCAAGGAAAGGGTAACGCCAGGCAAGGCACGGTCAGGCAAGGCAAGTCTAATGCACGACAAGGCAAGGCTAGGCAGTGCACGGCAAGGCAAGGAAAGGGTAAGGCAAGGCAAGGCACTGTCAGGCGAGGCAAGACTAAGGCACGACAACGCAAGGCTAGGCAATGCACGGAAGGATAGAAAAGACTAACGGAAGGCAAGGAAAGCAAGGGAAAGCAAGGCAAGGCAAGGGTAACGGAAGGAACGGCACGGGAAGGGGAAACAAGGCTAAGGCACGACAACAAAGGGCTAGGCAATGCAGGGCAAGGCAAGGAAAGGGTAACGCAAGGCAAGGCACTGTTTGGGGAGGCAAGGCAAGGCAAACCAAGGCAACGCAAGCAAGGCTATGGCAAGGTGAAAAAAGGCTAAGACACGACAACGCAAGGCTAGGCAATGCACGGAAGGCAAGCAAAGAGTAACGGAAGAAAAGGAAGGCAAGGGAAAGCAAGGCAAGGCAAGGGTAACGGAAGGAACGGCACGGTAAGGGGAAACAAAGCTAAGGCACGAAAATGCAGGGCTAGGCAATGCACGGCAAGGAAAGAAAGGGTAACGCAAGGCAAGGCACGGTGAGGCAAGAGAAGGCAAATGCACGACAACGCACGGCTAGGCAATGCACGGCAAGGCAAGGAAAGGGTACCGCAAGGCAAGGCACGGTCAGGCGAGGAAAGGCTAAGGAACGACAACGGAAGGCTAGGCAATGCACGGAAGGCAAGCAAAGAGTAACGGAAGGCAAGGAAGGCAAGGGAAAGCAAGGCAAGGCAATGGTAACGGAAGGAACGGCACGGCAAGGGGAATCAAGGGTAAGGCACGATAACGCACGGCTAGGCAATGCAATGCAAGGCAAGGAAAGGGTAACGCAAGGCAAGGCACGGTGACGCAAGGCAAGGCTGATGCACGACAACGCACAGCTAGGCAATTCTCGGCAAGGCAAGGAAAGTGTAACGCAAGGCAAGGCACGGTTAGGCGAGGCAAGGCTAAGGCACGACAACGCAAGGCTAGGCAATGCACGGAAGGCAAGCAAAGAGTAACGGAACGCAAGGAAGGCAAGGGAAAGCAAGGCAAGGCAAGGTTAACGGAAGGAACGGCACGGCAAAGGGAAACAATGCTAAGGCACGGCAACGCAGGGCTAGGCAATGCACGGCAAGGCAAGGAAAGGGTAACGCAAGGCAAGGCACTGTCAGGCGAGGCAAAGCTAATGCACGACATCGCAAGGCTAGGCAGTGCACGGCTAGGCAAGGAAAGAGTAACGGAAGGAAAGGAAGGCAAGGCAAAGCATGGCAAGGTAAGTGTAACAACAGGCACGGCACGGCACGGGGAAACAAGGCTAAGGCACGACAACGCAAGGCTAAGCAATGCACGGAAGGCAAGCAAGGAGTAACGGAAGGCAAGGAATGCAAAGGAAAGCAGGGGAAGGCAAGGGTAACGAAAGGAACGGCACCGTAAGGGGAAAAAAGGCTAAGGCACGACAACACAGGGCTAGGCAATGCAGGGCAAGGCAAGGAAAGGGTAACGCAAGGCAAGGCACGGTTTGGGGAGGCAAGGCTAATGCACGACAAGGCAAGGCTAGGCAATGCACGGAAGGCAAGCAAAGAGTAACGGAAGGCAAGGAATGCAAGGCAAATCAAGGCAACGCAAGGAAGGCTATGGCAAGGCGAAAAAAGGCTAAGGCACGACCAAGCAAGGCTAGGCAATGCACGGAAGGCAAGCAAAGAGTAACGGAAGGCAAGGAAGGCAAGGGAAAGCAAGGCAAGGCAAGGGTAACGGAAGGAACGGCACGGTCAGGGGAAACAAAGCTAAGGCACGACAATGCAGGGCTAGGCAATGCACGGCAAGGCAAGGAAAGGGTAACGCAAGGCAAGGCACGGTGAGGCAAGACAAGGCAAATGCACGACAATGCACGGATAGGCAATGCACGGCAAAGCAAGGAAAGGGTAACGCAAGGCAAGGCACGGTCAGGCGAGGCATGGCTAAGGCACGACAACGCAAGGCTAAGCAATGCACGGAAGGCAAGCAAAGAGTAACGGAAACGAAGGAAGGCAAGCGAAAGCAAGGCAAGGCAAGGGTAACGGAAGGAACGGCACGGCAAGGGGAAACAAGGCTAAAGCACGACAACGCACGGCTAGGCAATGCACGGCAATGGAAGGAAAGGGTAACGCCAGGCAAGGCACGGTCAGGCAAGGCAAGGCTAATGCACGACAAGGTAAGGCTAGGCAGTGCACGGCAAGGCAAAGAAAGGGTAACGCAAGGCAAGGCACTGTCAGGCGAGGCAAGGCTAAGGCACGACAACGCAAAGCTAGGCAATGCACGGAAGGAAAGCAAAGAGTAACGGAAGGCAAGGAAGGCTAGGGAAACCAGGGGAAGGCATGGGTAACGGAAGGAACGGCACGGTAAGGGGAAACAAGGCTAAGGCACGACAACACAGGGCTAGGCAATGCAGGGCAAGGCAAGGAAAGGGTAACGCAAGGCAAGGCACGGTTTGGGGAGGCAAGGCTAAGGCACGACAACGCAAGGCTAGGCAATGCACGGAAGGCAAGCAAAGAGTAAGGGAAGGCAAGGAAGGCAAGGGAAAGCAACGCAAGGCAAGGGTAACGGAAGGAACGGCACGGCAAGGGGAAACAAGGCTAAGGCACGGCAACGCACGGTTAGGCAATGCGCGGCAAGGCAAGGAAATGGTAACGCAAGGCAAGGCACGGTTTGGGGAGGCAAGGCTAATGCACGACAACGCAAGGCTAGGCAGTGCACGGCTAGGTAAGGAAAGGGTAACGCAAGGCAAGGCACGGTCAGGCGAGGCAAGTCTAAGGCACGACAACGCAAGACTAGGCAATTCACGGAAGGCAAGCAAAGAGTAACGGAAGGCAAGGAAGCAAGGGAAAGCAGGGGAAGGCAAGAGTAACGGAAGGAACGGCACGGTAAGGGGAAACAAGGCTAAGGCACGACAACGCAGGGCTACGCAATGCTCGGCAAGTCAAGGAAAGGGTAACGCAAAGCAACGCACGGTCAGGCGAGGCAAGGGTAATGCATGACAACGCAAGGCTACGCAGTGCATGGCTAGGCAAGGAAAGAGTAACGGAAGGAAAGGAAGGCAAGGCAAAGCAAGGCAAGGCAAGTGTAACAAAAGCAAGGCACAGCAAGGGGAAACAAGGCTAAGGAACGGCAACGCACGGCTAGGCAATGCACGGCCAGGCAAGGAAAGGGTAACGCAAGGCAAGGCACGGTAAGGCAAGACAAGGCTAATGCACGACAACGCACGGCTAGGCAATGCACGGCAAGGCAAGGAAAGGGTAACGCAAGGCAAGGCACTGTCAGGCGAAGCTAAGCTAATGCACGACATCGCAAGTCTAGGCAGTGCACGGCTAGGCAAGGAAAGAGTAACGGAAGGAAAGGAAGGAAAGGCAAAGCATGGCAAGGCAAGTGTAACAACAGGCACGGCACGGCAAGGGGAAACAAGGCTAAGGCACGGCAACGCAAGGCTAGGCAATGCACGGCCAGGCAAGGAAAGGGTAACGCAAGGCAAGGCACGGTAAGGCAAGGCAAGGCTTATGCACGACAACGCACGGCTAGACAATGCACGGCAAGGCAAGGAAAGGGTAACGCACGGCAAGGCACGGTTAGGCGAGGCAAGGCTAAGGCACGACAACGCAAGGTTAGGCAATGCACGGAAGGCAAGCAAAGAGTAACGGAAGGCAAGGAAGGCAAGGCAAAGCAAGGCAAAGCAAGCAAGTTTATGGCAAGGTGAAACAAGGCTAATGCACGACAGCGCAACGCTAGGCAATGCACGGCAAGGCAAGGAAAGGTTAAGGCAAGGCAAGGCACGATCAGGCGAGGAAAGGCTAAGGCACGACATCCCAAGGCTAGGCAATGCACGGAAGGAAAGCAAAGAGTTACGGAAGGCAAGGAAGGCTAGGGAAAGCAGGGGAAGGCAAGGGTAACGGAAGGAACGGCACGGTAAGGGCAAACAAGACTAAGGCACGACAACACAGGGCTAGGCAATGCAGGGCAAGGCAAGGAAATGGTAACGGAAGGCAAGGCACGGTTTGGGGAGGCAAGGCTAATGCACGACAACGCAAGGCTAGGCAGTGCACGGCTAGGCAAGGAAAGAGTAACGGAAGGAAAGGAAGGCAAGGCAAAGCAAGGCAAGGCAAGTGTAACAAAAGGCAAGGCACGGCAAGGGGAAACAAGGCTAAGGAACGGCAACGCACGGCTAGGCAATGCACGGGCAGGCAGGGAAAGGGTAACGCAAGGCAAGGCACGGTACGGCAAGACAAGGCTAATGCACGACAACGCACGGCTAGGCAATGCACGGCCAGGCAAGGAAAGGGTAACGCAAGGCAAGGCACGGTGAGGCAAGGCAAGGCAAATGCACGACAACGCACGGCTAGGCAATGCACGGCAAGGCAAGGAAAGGGTAACGCAAGGCAAGGCAGGGTCAGGCGAGGCAAGGCTAAGGCACGACAACGCAAGGTTAGGCAATGCACGGAAGGCAAGCAAAGAGTAACGGAAGGCAAGGAAGGCAAGGGAAAGCAAGGCAAGGCAAGGGTAACGGAAGGAACGGCACGGCAAGGGGAAACAAGGATAAGGCACGACAACGCACGGCTAGGCAATGCACGGCAAGGCAAGGAAAGGGTAACGCATGGGAAAGCACGGTCAGGCGATGCAATGCTAAGGCATGACAACGCAAGGCTAGGCAATGCACGGAAAGCAAGCAAAGAGTAACGGAACGCAAGGAAGGCAAGGGAAAGCAAGGGAAGGCAAGGGTAACGGAAGGAACGGCACGGCAAGGGGTAACAAGGCTAAGGCACGGCAACGCAGGGCTAGGCAATGCACGGCAAGGCAAAGAAAGGGTAACGCAGGGGAAGGCACGGTCAGGTGAGGCAAGGATAAGGCACGACAATGCAAGGCTAGGCAATGCACGGCAAGGCAAGGAAAGAGTAACGGAAGGAAAGGAAGGCAAGTCAAAGCCAGGAAAGGCAAGTGTAACAAAAGGCACGCCACGGCAAGGGGAAACAAGGCTAAGGCACGACAACGCACGGCTAGGCAATGCACGGCAAGGCCAGGAAAGGGTAACGCAAGGCAAGGCACGGTCAGGCGAGGCAAGGCTAAGGCACGACAACGCAAGGCTAGGCAATGCACGGAAGGCAAGCAAAGAGTAAGGGAAGGCAAGGAAGGCTAGGGAAACCAGGGGAAGGCAAGGGTAACGGAAGGAACGGCACGGTAAGGGGAAACAAGGCTAAGGCACGACAACACAGGGCTAGGCAATGCAGGGCAAGGCAAGGAAAGGGTAACACAAGGCAAGGCACGGTTTGGGGAGGCAAGGCTACGGCACGACAACGCAAGGCTAGGCAATGCACGGACGGCAAGCAAAGAGTAACGGAAGGCAAGGAAGGCAAGGGAAAGCAAGGCAAGGCAAGGGTAACGGAAGGAACGGCACGGCAACGGGAAAAAAGGCTAAGGCACGGCAACGCACGGCTAGGCAATGCGCGGCAAGGCAAGGAAATGGTAACGCAAGGCAAGGCACGGTTTGGGGAGGCAAGGCTAATGCACGACAACGCAAGGCTAGGCAGTGCACGGCTAGGCAAGGAAAGGGTAACGCAAGGCAAGGCACGGTCAGGCGAGGCAAGGCTAAGGCACGACAACGCAAGGCTAGGCAATGCACGGAAGGCAAGCAAAGAGTAACGGAAGGCAAGGAAGGCAAGGGAAAGCAGGGGAAGGCAAGAGTAACGGAAGGAACGGCATGGGAAGGGGAAACAAGGCTAAAGCACGACAACGCACGGCTAGGCAATGCACGGAAAGGCAAGGAAAGGGTAACTCATGGGAAAGCACGGTCAGGCGATGCAAGGCTAAGGCATGACAACGCAAGGCTAGGCAATGCACGGAAAGCAAGCAAAGAGTAACGGAACGCAAGGAAGGCAAGGGAAAGCAAGGGAAGGCAAGGGTAACGGAAGGAACGGCACTGTAAGGGGAAACAAGGCTAAGGCACGACAACACAGGGCTAGGCAATGCAGGGCAAGGCAAGGAAAGGGTAACACAAGGCAAGGCACGGTTTGGGGAGGCAAGGCTACGGCACGACAACGCAAGGCTAGGCAATGCACGGAAGGCAAGCAAAGAGTAACGGAAGGCAAGGAAGGCAAGGGAAAGCAAGGCAAGGCAAGGGTAACGGAAGGAACGGCACGGCAAGGGGAAACAAGGCTAAGACACGGCAAAGCACGGCTAGGCAATGCGCGGCAAGGCAAGGAAATGGTAACGCAAGGCAAGGCACGGTTTGGGGAGGCAAGGCTAATGCACGACAACGCAAGGCTAGGCAGTGCACGGCTAGGCAAGGAAAGGGTAACGCAAGGCAAGGCACGGTCAGGCGAGGCAAGGCTAAGGCACGACAACGCAAGGCTAGGCAATGCACGGAAGGCAAGCAAAGAGTAACGGAAGGCAAGGAAGGCAAGGGAAAGCAGGGGAAGGCAAGAGTAACGGAAGGAACGGCACGGTAAGGGGAAACAAGGCTAAGGCACGACAACGCAGGGCTACGCAATGCTCGGCAAGGCAAGGAAAGGGTAACGCAAAGCAAGGCACGGTCAGGCAAGGCAAGGGTAATGCATGACAACGCAAGGCTACGCAGTGCATGGCTAGGCAAGGAAAGAGTAACGGAAGGAAAGGAAGGCAAGGCAAAGCAAGGCAAGGCAAGTGTAACAAAAGCAAGGCACAGCAAGGGGAAACAAGGCTAAGGAACGGCAACGCACGGCTAGGAAATGCACGGCCAGGCAAGGAAAGGGTAACGCAAGGCAAGGCACGGTAAGGCAAGACAAGGCTAATGCACGACAACGCACGGCTAGGCAATGCACGGCAAGGCAAGGAAAGGGTAACGCAAGGCAAGGCACTGTCAAGCGAAGCAAAGCTAATGCACGACATCGCAAGTCTAGGCAGTGCACGGCTAGGAAAGGAAAGAGTAACGGAAGGAAAGGAAGGAAAGGTAAAGCATGGCAAGGCAAGTGTAACAACAGGCACGGCACGGCAAGGGGAAACAAGGCTAAGGCACGGCAACGCAAGGCTAGGCAATGCACGGCCAGGCAAGGAAAGGGTAACGCAAGGCAAGGCACGGTAAGGCAAGGCAAGGCTTATGCACGACAACGCACGGCTAGACAATGCACGGCAAGGCAAGGAAAGGGTAACGCACAGCAAGGCACGGTTAGGCGAGGCAAGGCTAAGGCACGACAACGCAAGGTTAGGCAATGCACGGAAGGCAAGCAAAGAGTAACGGAAGGCAAGGAAGGCAAGGCAAAGCAAGGCAAAGCAAGCAAGTTTATGGCAAGGTGAAACAAGGCTAAGGCACGACAACGCACGGCTAGACAATGCACGGCAAGGCAAGGAAAGGGTAACGCCAGGGAAGGCACGGTCAGGCAAGGCAAGGCTAATGCACGACAGCGCAACGCTAGGCAATGCACGGCAAGGCAAGGAAAGGGTAAGGCAAGGCAAGGCACGATCAGGCGAGGCAAGGCTAAGGCACGACATCCCAAGGCTAGGCAATGCACGGAAGGCAAGCAAAGAGTAACGGAAGGCAAGGAAGGCAAGGGAAAACAAGGCAAGGCAAGGGTAACGGAAGGAACGGCACGGCAAGGGGAAACAAGGCTAAATCACGACAACGCACGGCTAGGCAATGCATGGCAAGGCAAGGAAAGGGTAACGCCAGGCAAGGCACGGTCAGGCAAGGCAAGGCTAAAGCACGACAAGGCAAGCCTAGGCAGTGCACGGCAAGGCAAAGAAAGGGTAACGCAAGGCAAGGCACTGTCAGGCGACGCAAGGCTAAGGCACGACAACGCAAAGCTAGGCAATGCACGGAAGGAAAGCAAAGAGTAACGGAAGGGAAGGAAAGCAAGCGAAAGCAAGGCAAGGTAAGGGTAACGCAAGGCAAGGCACGGTGAGGCAAGACAAGGCTGATGCACGACAACGCACGGCTAGGCAATTCACGGCAAGGCAAGGAAAGGGTAACGCAAGGCAAGGCACGGTCAGGCGAGGCAAGGCTAAGGCACGACAACGCAAGGCTAGGCAATGCACGGAAGGCAAGCAAAGAGTAACGGAAGGCAAGGAAGGCTAGGGAAAGCAGGGGAAGACAAGGGTAACGGAAGGAACGGCACGGTAAGGGCAAACAAGACTAAGGCACGACAACACAGGGCTAGGCAATGCAGGGCAAGGCAAGGAAATGGTAACGCAAGGCAAGGCACGGTTTGGGGAGGCAAGGCTAATGCACGACAACGGAAGGCTAGGCAGTGCACGGCTAGGCAAGGAAAGAGTAACGGAAGGAAAGGAAGGCAAGGCAAAGCAAGGCAAGGCAAGTGTAGCAAAAGGCAAGGCACGGCAAGGGGAAACAAGGCTAATGCACGACAACGCACGGCTAGGCAATGCACGGCCAGGCAAGGAAAGGGTAATGCAAGGCAAGGCACGGTGAGGCAAGGCAAGGCAAATGCACGACAACGCACGGCTAGGCAATGCACGGCAAGGCAAGGAAAGGGTAACGCAAGGCAAGGCACGGTCAGGCGAGGCAAGGCTAAGGCACGACAACGCAAGGTTAGGCAATGCACGGAAGGCAAGCAAAGAGTAACGGAAGGCAAGGAAGGCAAGGGAAAGCAAGGCAAGGCAAGGGTAACGGAAGGAACGGCACGGCAAGGGGAAACAAGGCTAAGGCACGACAACGCACGGCTAGACAATGCACGGCAAGGCAAGGAAAGGGTAACGCACAGGCAAGGCACGGTTAGGCGAGGCAAGGCTAAGACACGACAACGCAAGGCTAGGCAATGCACGGAAGGCAAGCAAAGATTAACTGAAGGCAAGGAAGGCAAGGGAAAGCAATGGAAGGCAAGGGCAACGGAAGGAACGGCACGGTAAGGGGAAACAAAGCTAAGGCACGACAATGCAGTGCTAGGCAATGCACGGCAAGGCAAGGAAAGGGTAACGCAAAGCAAGGCAGGGTGAGGCAAGGCAAGGCTAATGAACGACAACGCAAGCCTAGGCAATGCACGGTAAGTCAAGGAAAGGGTAACGCAAGGCAAGGCACAGTCAGGCGAGGCAAGGCTAAGGCACGACAACGCAAGGCTAGGCAATGCACGGAAGGCAAGGAAAGAGTAACGGAAGGTAAGGAAGGCAAAGGAAAGGAAGGAAAGGCAAGTGTAACGGAAGGAACGGCATGGCAAGGGGAAACAAGGCTAAGGCACGACAACACACGCCTAGGAAATGCACGGCAAGGCAAGGAAAGGGTAACGCAAGGCAAGGCACGGTGAGGCTAGGCAAGGCTAATGCACGACAATGCAAGGCTAGGCAATGCACGACAATGCAAGTAAAGCTTAAAGCAAAGGAAGGCACGGTCAGAAGAGATAAGGCTAAGGCACGACAACGCAAGGCTAGGCAATGCAGGGAAGGCAAGCAAAGAGTAACGGAAGGTAAGGAAGGCAAAGGAAAGCAAGGAAAGGCAATGGTAACGGAAGGAACTTCACGGCAAGCGGAAACAAGTCTAAGGCACGACACCGCACGCTAGGCAATGCACGGCAAGGCAAGGAAAGGGTAACGCATGGGAAAGCACGGTCAGGCGAGGCAAGGCTAAAGAAAGCCAACGCAAGGCTAGGCAATGCACGGTAAGCAAGCAAGGAGTAACGGAATGCAAGGAAGGAAAGGGAAAGCAAGGGAAGGCAAGGGTAACGGAAGGAACGGCACGGCAAGGGGTAACAGGCTAAGGAAAGCCAACGCAAGGCTAGGCAATGCACGGAAAGCAAGCAAGGAGTAACGGAAGGCAAGGAAGGCAAGGGAAAGCAAGGCAAGGCAAGGGTAACGGAAGGAACGGCACGGCAAGGGGAAACAAGGCTAAGGCACGGCAACGCACGGCTAGGCAATGCGCGGCAAGGCAAGGAAATGGTAACGCAAGGCAAGGCACGGTTTGGGGAGGCAAGGCTAATGCACGACAACGCAAGGCTAGGCAGTGCACGGCTAGGCAAGGAAAGGGTAACGCAAGGCAAGGCACGGTCAGGCGAGGCAAGGCTAAGGCACGACAACGCAAGGCTAGGCAATGCACGGAAGGCAAGCAAAGAGTAACGGAAGGCAAGGAAGGCAAGGGAAAGCAGGGGAAGGCAAGAGTAACGGAAGGAACGGCACGGTAAGGGGAAACAAGGCTAAGGCACGACAACGCAGGGCTACGCAATGCTCGGCAAGGCAAGGAAAGGGTAACGCAAAGCAAGGCACGGTCAGGCGAGGCAAGGGTAATGCATGACAACGCAAGGCTACGCAGTGCATGGCTAGGCAAGGAAAGAGTAACGGAAGGAAAGGAAGGCAAGGCAAAGCAAGGCAAGGCAAGTGTAACAAAAGCAAGGCACAGCAAGGGGAAACAAGGCTAAGGAACGGCAACGCACGGCTAGGCAATGCACGACCAGGCAAGGAAAGGGTAACGCAAGGCAAGGCACGGTAAGGCAAGACAAGGCTAATGCACGACAACGCACGGCTAGGCAATGCACGGCAAGGCAAGGAAAGGGTAACGCAAGGCAAGGCACTGTCAGGCGAAGCAAAGCTAATGCACGACATCGCAAGTCTAGGGAGTGCACGGCTAGGCAAGGAAAGCGTAACGGAAGGAAAGGAAGGAAAGGTAAAGCATGGCAAGGCAAGTGTAACAACAGGCACGGCACGGCAAGGGGAAACAAGGCTAAGGCACGGCAACGCAAGGCTAGGCAATGCACGGCCAGGCAAGGAAAGGGTAACGCAAGGCAAGGCACGGTAAGGCAAGGCAAGGCTTATGCACGACAACGCACGGCTAGACAATGCACGGCAAGGCAAGGAAAGGGTAACGCACGGCAAGGCACGGTTAGGCGAGGCAAGGCTAAGGCACGACAACGCAAGGTTAGGCAATGCACGGAAGGCAAGCAAAGAGTAACGGAAGGCAAGGAAGGCAAGGCAAAGCAAGGCAAAACAAGCAAGTTTATGGCAAGGTGAAACAAGGCTAAGGCACGACAACGCACGGCTAGACAATGCACGGCAAGGCAAGGAAAGGGTAACGCCAGGCAAGGCACGGTCAGGCGAGGCAAGGCTAAGGCACGACAACGCAAGGCTAGGCAATGCACGGAAGGCAAGCAAAGAGTAACGGAAGGCAAGGAAGGCTAGGGAAAGAAGGGGAAGGCAAGGGCAACGGAAGGAACGGCACGGTAAGGGCAAACAAGACTAAGGCACGACAACACAGGGTCAGGCAATGCAGGGCAAGGCAAGGAAATGGTAACGCAAGGCAAGGCACGGTTTGGGGAGGCAAGGCTAATGCACGACAACGCAAGGCTAGGCAGTGCACGGCTAGGCAAGAAAAGATTAACGGAAGGAAAGGAAGGCAAGGCAAAGCAAGGCAAGGCAAGTGTAACAAAAGGCAAGGCACGGCAAGGGGAAACAAGGCTAAGGAACGGCAACGCACGGCTAGGCAATGCACGGCAAGGCAAGGAAAGGGTAACGCAAGGCAAGGCACGGTACGGCAAGACAAGGCTAATGCACGACAACGCACGGCTAGGCAATGCACGGCCAGGCAAGGAAAGGGTAACGCAAGGCAAGGCACGGTGAGGCAAGGCAAGGCAAATGCACGACAACGCACGGCTAGGCAATGCACGGCAAGGCAAGGAAAGGGTAACGCAAGGCAAGGCACGGTGAGGCAAGGCAAGGCTAAGGCACGACAAAGCAAGGTTAGGCAATGCACGGAAGGCAAGCAAAGAGTAACGGAAGGCAAGGAAGGCAAGGGAAAGCAAGGCAAGGCAAGGGTAACGGAAGGAACGGCACGGCAAGGGGAAACAAGGCTAATGCACGACAACGCACGGCTAGACAATGCACGGCAAGGCAAGGAAAGGGTAACGCACAGCAAGGCACGGTTAGGCGAGGCAAGGCTAAGACACGACAACGCAAGGCTAGGCAATGCACGGAAGGCAAGCAAAGATTAACTGAAGGCAAGGAAGGCAAGGGAAAGCAAGGGAAGGCAAGGGCAACGGAAGGAACGGCACGGTAAGGGGAAACAAAGCTAAGGCACGACAATGCAGTGCTAGGCAATGCACGGCAAGGCAAGGAAAGGGTAACGCAAAGCAAGGCAGGGTGAGGCAAGGCAAGGCTAATGAACGACAACGCAAGCCTAGGCAATGCACGGTAAGTCAAGGAATGGGTAACGCAAGGCAAGGCACGGTCAGGCGAGGCAAGGCTAAGGCACGACAACGCAAGGCTAGGCAATGCACGGAAGGCAAGGAAAGAGTAACGGAAGGTAAGGAAGGCAAGGGAAAGGAAGGAAAGGCAAGTGTAACGGAAGGAACGGCATGGCAAGGGGAAACAAGGCTAAGGCACGACAACACACGCCTAGGAAATGCACGGCAAGGCAAGGAAAGGGTAACGCAAGGCAAGGCACGGTGAGGCTAGGCAAGGCTAATGCACGACAACGCAAGGCTAGGCAATGCACGACAATGCAAGTAAAGCTTAAAGCAAAGGAAGGCACGGTCAGAAGAGATAAGGCTAAGGCACGACAACGCAAGGCTAGGCAATGCAGGGAAGGCAAGCAAAGAGTAACGGAAGGTAAGGAAGGCAAAGGAAAGCAAGGAAAGGCAATGGTAACGGAAGGAACTTCACGGCAAGCGGAAACAAGTCTAAGGCACGACACCGCACGCTAGGCAATGCACGGCAAGGCAAGGAAAGGGTAACGCATGGGAAAGCACGGTCAGGCGAGGCAAGGCTAAAGAAAGCCAACGCAAGGCTAGGCAATGCACGGTAAGCAAGCAAGGAGTAACGGAATGCAAGGAAGGAAAGGGAAAGAAAGGGAAGGCAAGGGTAACGGAAGGAACTGCACGGCAAGGGGAAACAAGGCTAGGGCACGACAACGCAAGGCTAGGCAATGCACGGAAGGCAAGCAAAGAGTATCGGAAGGCAAGGAAGGCAAGGGAAAGCAAGGCAAGGCAAGGGTAACGGAAGGAACGGCACGGCAAGGGGAAACAAGGCTAAGGCACGGCAACGCACGGCTAGGCAATGCGCGGCAAGGCAAGGAAATGGTAACGCAAGGCAAGGCACGGTTTGGGGAGGCAAGGCTAATGCACGACAACGCAAGGCTAGGCAGTGCACGGCTAGGCAAGGAAAGGGTAACGCAAGGCAAGGCACGGTCAGGCGAGGCAAGGCTAAGGCACGACAACGCAAGGCTAGGCAATGCACGGAAGGCAAGCAAAGAGTAACGGAAGGCAAGGAAGGCAAGGGAAAGCAGGGGAAGGCAAGAGTAACGGAAGGAACGGCACGGTAAGGGGAAACAAGGCTAAGGCACGACAACGCAGGGCTACGCAATGCTCGGCAAGGCAAGGAAAGGGTAACGCAAGGCAAGGCACTGTCAGGCGAAGCAAAGCTAATGCACGACATCGCAAGTCTAGGCAAGACAAGGCTGCACGGCTAGGCAAGGAAAGGAAAGGGTAACGTAACGGAAGGAAAGGAAGGAAAGGTAAAGCATGGCAAGGCAAGTGTAACAACAGGCACGGCACGGCAAGGGGAAACAAGGCTAAGGCACGGCAACGCAAGGCTAGGCAATGCACGGCCAGGCAAGGAAAGGGTAACGCAAGGCAAGGCACGGTAAGGCAAGGCAAGGCTTATGCACGACAACGCACGGCTAGACAATGCACGGCAAGGCAAGGAAAGGGTAACGCACGGCAAGGCACGGTTAGGCGAGGCAAGGCTAAGGCACGACAACGCAAGGCTAGGCAATGCACGGAAGGCAAGCAAAGAGTAACGGAAGGCAAGGAAGGCAAGGCAAAGCAAGGCAAAACAAGCAAGTTTATGGCAAGGTGAAACAAGGCTAAGGCGCGACAACGCACGGCTAGACAATGCACGGCAAGGCAAGGAAAGGGTAACGCCAGGCAAGGCACGGTCAGGCAAGGCAAGGCTAAGGCACGACATCCCAAGGCTAGGCAATGCACGGAAGGCAAGCAAAGAGTAACGGAAGGCAAGGAAGGCTAGGGAAAACAAGGCAAGGCAAGGGTAACGGAAGGAACGGCACGGTAAGGGCAAACAAGACTAAGGCACGTCAACACAGGGCTAGGCAATGCAGGGCATGGCAAGGAAATGGTAACGCAAGGCAAGGC
Source organism: Macrotis lagotis (assembly GCF_037893015.1). Taxonomy (NCBI): domain Eukaryota; kingdom Metazoa; phylum Chordata; class Mammalia; order Peramelemorphia; family Peramelidae; genus Macrotis; species Macrotis lagotis. The sequence goes on along the minus strand of NW_027422037.1, from coordinate 177,590 downwards.
ACGGTTTGGGGAGGCAAGGCTAATGCACGACAACGCAAGGCTAGGCAGTGCACGGCTAGGCAAGGAAAGAGTAACGGAAGGAAAGGAAGGCAAGGCAAAGCAAGGCAAGGCAAGTGTAACAAAAGGCAAGGCACGGCAAGGGGAAACAAGGCTAAGGAACGGCAACGCACGGCTAGGCAATGCACGGGAAGGCAGGGAAAGGGTAACGCAAGGCAAGGCACGGTACGGCAAGACAAGGCTAATGCACGACAACGCACGGCTAGGCAATGCACGGCCAGGCAAGGAAAGGGTAACGCAAGGCAAGGCACGGTGAGGCAAGGCAAGGCAAATCACGACAACGCACGGCTAGGCAATGCACGGCAAGGCAAGGAAAGGGTAACACGACAAGGCTAAGGCATGACAACGGCAATGCACGGAAGGCAAGCAAAGAGTAACGGAAGGCAAGGCAAGGAAAGCAAGGCAAGGCAAGGGTAACGGAAGGAACGGCACGGCAAGGGGAAACAAGGCTAAGGCACGACAACGCACGGCTAGGCAATGCACGGAAAGGCAAGGAAAGGTAACATGGGAAAGCACGGTCAAAGGGTAAATGCACGGCAAGGCAAGGCACGACAATGTAGGCAATGCACGGCAAGGCAAGGAAAGAGTAACGGAAGGAAAGGAAGGCAAGTCAAAGAAAGGCAAGGCTAAGGCACGACAACGCAAGGCTAGGCAATGCACGGAAGGCAAGCAAAGAGTAAGGGAAGGCAAGGAAGGCTAGGGAAACCAGGGGAAGGCAAGGGTAACGGAAGGAACGGCACGGTAAGGGGAAACAAGGCTAAGGCACGACAACACAGGGCTAGGCAATGCAGGGCAAGGCAAGGAAAGGGTAACACAAGGCAAGGCACGGTTTGGGGAGGCAAGGCTACGGCACGACAACGCAAGGCTAGGCAATGCACGGACGGCAAGCAAAGAGTAACGGAAGGCAAGGAAGGCAAGGGAAAGCAAGGCAAGGCAAGGGTAACGGAAGGAACGGCACGGCAACGGGAAACAAGGCTAAGGCACGGCAACGCACGGCTAGGCAATGCGCGGCAAGGCAAGGAAATGGTAACGCAAGGCAAGGCACGGTTTGGGGAGGCAAGGCTAATGCACGACAACGCAAGGCTAGGCAGTGCACGGCTAGGGAAGGAAAGGGTAACGCAAGGCAAGGCACGGTCAGGCGAGGCAAGGCTAAGGCACGACAACGCAAGGCTAGGCAATGCACGGAAGGCAAGCAAAGAGTAACGGAAGGCAAGGAAGGCAAGGGAAAGCAGGGGAAGGCAAGAGTAACGGAAGGAACGGCATGGCAAGGGGAAACAAGGCTAAGGCACGACAACGCACGGCTAGGCAATGCACGGAAAGGCAAGGAAAGGGTAACTCATGGGAAAGCACGGTCAGGCGATGCAAGGCTAAGGCATGACAACGCAAGGCTAGGCAATGCACGGAAAGCAAGCAAAGAGTAACGGAACGCAAGGAAGGCAAGGGAAAGCAAGGGAAGTCAAGGGTAACGGAAGGAACGGCACGGCAAGTGGTAACAAGGCTAAGGCACGGCAACGCAGGGCTAGGCAATGCACGGCAAGGCAAGGAAAGGGTAACGCAGGGGAAGGCACGGTCAGGTGAGGCAAGGATAAGGCACGACAATGCAAGGCTAGGCAATGCACGGCAAGGCAAGGAAAGAGTAACGGAAGGAAAGGAAGGCAAGTCAAAGCCAGGAAAGGCAAGTGTAACAAAAGGCACGCCACGGCAAGGGGAAACAAGGCTAAGGCACGACAACGCACGCTAGGCAATGCACGGCAAGGCAAGGAAAGGGTAACGCATGGGAAAGCACGGTCAGGCGAGGCAAGGCTAAGGAAAGCCAACGCAAGGCTAGGCAATGCACGGTAAGCAAGCAAGGAGTAACGGAATGCAAGGAAGGAAAGGGAAAGCAAGGGAAGGCAAGGGTAACGGAAGGAACGGCACGGCAAGGGGTAACAAGGCTAAGGCACGACAACACACGGCTAGGAAATGCACGGCAAGGCAAGGAAAGGGTAACGCAAGGCAAGGCACGGTGAGGCTAGGCAAGGTTAATGCACGACAACGCAAGGCTAGGCAATGCACGACAATGCAAGGAAAGCTTAAAGCAAAGGAAGGCACGGTCAGGCGAGATAAGGCTAAGGCACGACAACGCAAGGCTAGGCAATGCACGGAAGGCAAGCAAAGAGTAACGGAAGGTAAGGAAGTCAAGGGAAAGCAAGGAAAGGCAATGGTAACGGAAGGAACGGCACGGCAAGGCGAAACAAGGCTAAGGCACGACAACGCACGCTAGGCAATGCACGGCAAGGCAAGGAAAGGGTAACGCATGGGAAAGCACGGTCAGGCGAGGCAAGGCTAAGGCATGACAACGCAAGGCTAGGCAATGCACGGAAAGCAAGCAAAGAGTAACGGAACGCATGGAAGGCAAGGGAAAGCAAGGGAAGGCAAGGGTAACGGAAGGAACTGCACGGCAAGGGGTAACAAGGCTAAGGCACGACAACGCAGGGCTAGGCAATGCACGGCAAGGCAAGCAAAGAGTAACGGAAGGAAAGGAAGGGAAGGCAAAGCCAGGCAAGGCAAGTGTAACAAAAGGCACGCAACGGCAAGGGGAAAGAAGGCTAAGGCACGAAAACACACGGCTAGGAAATGCACGGCAAGGCAAGGAAAGGGTAACGCAAGGCAAGGCACGGTGAGGCTAGGCAAGGCTAATGCACGACAACGCAAGGCTAGGCAATGCACGACAATGCAAGTAAAGCTTAAAGCAAAGGAAGGCACGGTCAGGCGAGATAAGGCTAAGGCACGACAACGCAAGGCTAGGCAATGCAGGGAAGGCAAGCAAAGAGTAACGGAAGGTAAGGAAGGCAAGGGAAAGCAAGGAAAGGCAATGGTAACGGAAGGAACGGCACGGCAAGGGGAAACAAGTCTAAGGCACGACAACGCACGCTAGGCAATGCACGGCAAGGCAAGGAAAGGGTAACGCATGGGAAAGCACGGTCAGGGGAGGCAAGGCTAAGGCACGACAACGCAAGGCTTGGCAATGCACGGAAGGCAAGCAAAGAGTAACGGAAGGTAAGGACGGCAAGGGAAAGCAAGGAAAGGCAAGTGTAACGGAAGGAACGGCACGGCAAGGGGAAACAAGGCTAAGGCACGACAACGCACGCTAGGCAATGCACGGCAAGGCAAGGAAAGGGTAACGCATGGGAAAGCACGGTCAGGCGAGGCAAGGCTAAGGAAAGCCAACGCAAGGCTAGGCAATGCACGGAAAGCAAGCAAGGAGTAACGGAATGCAAGGAAGGAAAGGGAAAGCAAGGGAAGGCAAGGGTAACGAAAGGAACGGCACGGCAAGGGGTAACAAGGCTAAGGCACGACAACACACGGCTAGGAAATGCACGGCAAGGCAAGGAAACGGTAACGCAAGGCAAGGCACGGTGAGGCTAGGCAAGGTTAATGCACGACAACGCAAGGCTAGGCAATGCACGACAATGCAAGGAAAGCTTAAAGCAAAGGAAGCCACGGTCAGGCGAGATAAGGCTAAGGCACGACAACCCAAGGCTAGGCAATGCACGGCAAGTCAAGGAAAGGGTAACGCATGGGAAAGCACGGTCAGGCGAGGCAAGGCTAAGGCACGACAACCCAAGGCTAGGCAATGCACGGAAGGCAAGCAAAGAGAAACGGAAGGTAAGGAAGGAAAGGGAAAGCAAAGAAAGGCAAGTGTAACGGAAGGAACGGCACGGCAAGGGGAAACAAGGCTAAGGCACGACAACGCACGGCTAGGCAATGCACGGCAAGGCAAGCAAAGGGTAACGCAAGGAAAGGCACGGTGAGGCTAGGCAAGGCTTATGCACGACAAAGCACGGCTAGACAATGCACGGCAAGGCAAGGAAAGGGTAACGCACGGCAAGGCACGGTTAGGCGAGGCAAGGCTAAGGCACGACAACGCAAGGTTAGGCAATGCACGGAAGGCAAGCAAAGAGTAACGGAAGGCCAGGAATGCAAGGCAAAGCAAGGCAACGCAAGGAAGGCTATTGCAAGGTGAGAAAAGGCTAAGGCACGACAGCGCAAGGCTAGGAAATTCAGGGAAGGCAAGCAAAGAGTAACGGAAGGTTAGCAAGGCAAGGAAAAGGAAGGAAAGGCCAGGGTAATGGAAGGAACGGCACGGCAAGGGGAAACAAGTCTAAGGCACGACACCGAACGCTAGGCAATGAACGGCAAGGCAAGGAAAGGGTAACGCATTTGAAAGCACGGTCAGGCGAGGCAACGCTAAGGCACGACAACGCAAGGCTAGGCAATGCACGGAAGGCAAGCAAAGAGTAACGGAAGGTAAGGAAGGCAAGGGAAAGGAAGGAAAGGCAAGTGTAACGGAAGGAACGGCACGGCAAGGGGAAACAAGGCTAAGGCACGACAACGCACGGCTAGGCAATGCACGGAAAGGCAAGGAAAGGGTAACGCATGGGAAAGCACGGTCAGGCGATGCAAGGCTAAGGCATGACAACGCAAGGCTAGGCAATGCACGGAAAGCAAGCAAAGAGTAACGGAACGCAAGGAAGGCAAGGGAAAGCAAGGGAAGGCAAGGGTAACGGAAGGAACGGCACGGCAAGGGGTAACAAGGCTAAGGCACGGCAACGCAGGGCTAGGCAATGCACGGCAAGGCAAGGAAAGGGTAACGCAGGGAAAGGCACGGTCAGGTGAGGCAAGGATAAGGCACGACAATGCAAGGCTAGGCAATGCACGGCAAGGCAAGGAAAGAGTAACGGAAGGAAAGGAAGGCAAGTCAAAGCCAGGAAAGGCAAGTGTAACAAAAGGCACGCCACGGCAAGGGGAAACAAGGCTAAGGCACGACAACGCACGGCTAGGCAATGCACGGCAAGGCCAGGAAAGGGTAACGCCAGGCAAGGCACGGTCAGGCAAGGCAAGGCTAATACACGACAAGGCAAGGCTAGGCAGTGCACGGCAAGGCAAAGAAAGGGTAACGCAAGGCAAGGCACTGTCAGGCGACGCAAGGCTAAGGCACGACAACGCAAAGCTAGGCAATGCACGGAAGGAAACCAAAGAGTAACGGAAGGGAAGGAAAGCAAGCGAAAGCAAGGCAAGGTAAGGGTAACGCAAGGCAAGGCACGGTGAGGCAAGGCAAGGCTGATGCACGACAACGCACGGCTAGGCAATTCACGGCAAGGCAAGGAAAGGGTAACGCAAGGCAAGGCACGGTCAGGCGAGGCAAGGCTAAGGCACGACAACGCAAGGCTAGGCAATGCACGGAAGGCAAGCAAAGAGTAACGGAAGGCAAGGAAGGCTAGGGAAAGCAGGGGAAGGCAAGGGTAACGGAAGGAACGGCACGGTAAGGGCAAACAAGACTAAGGCACGACAACACAGGGCTAGGCAATGCAGGGCAAGTCAAGGAAAGGGTAACACAAGGCAAGGCACGGTTTGGGGAGGCAAGGCTACGGCACGACAACGCAAGGCTAGGCAATGCACGGAAGGCAAGCAAAGAGTAACGGAAGGCAAGGAAGGCAAGGGAAAGCAAGGCAAGGCAAGGGTAACGGAAGGAACGGCACGGCAAGGGGAAACAAGGCTAAGGCACGGCAACGCACGGCTAGGCAATGCGCGGCAAGGCAAGGAAATGGTAACGCAAGGCAAGGCACGGTTTGGGGAGGCAAGGCTAATGCACGACAACGCAAGGCTAGGCAGTGCACGGCTAGGCAAGGAAAGGGTAACGCAAGGCAAGGCACGGTCAGGCGAGGCAAGGCTAAGGCACGACAACGCAAGGCTAGGCAATGCACGGAAGGCAAGCAAAGAGTAACGGAAGGCAAGGAAGGCAAGGGAAAGCAGGGGAAGGCAAGAGTAACGGAAGGAACGGCACGGTAAGGGGAAACAAGGCTAAGGCACGACAACGCAGGGCTACGCAATGCTCGGCAAGGCAAGGAAAGGGTAACACAAAGCAAGGCACGGTCAGGCGAGGCAAGGGTAATGCATGACAACGCAAGGCTACGCAGTGCATGGCTAGGCAAGGAAAGAGTAACGGAAGGAAAGGAAGGCAAGGCAAAGCAAGGCAAGGCAAGTGTAACAAAAGCAAGGCACAGCAAGGGGAAACAAGGCTAAGGAACGGCAACGCACGGCTAAGCAATGCACGGCCAGGCAAGGAAAGGGTAACGCAAGGCAAGGCACGGTAAGGCAAGACAAGGCTAATGCACGACAACGCACGGCTAGGCAATGCACGGCAAGGCAAGGAAAGGGTAACGCAAGGCAAGGCACTGTCAGGCGAAGCAAAGCTAATGCACGACATCGCAAGTCTAGGCAGTGCACGGCTAGGCAAGGAAAGAGTAAGGGAAGGAAAGGAAGGAAAGGTAAAGCATGGCAAGGCAAGTGTAACAACAGGCACGGCACGGCAAGGGGAAACAAGGCTAAGGCACGGCAACGCAAGGCTAGGCAATGCACGGCCAGGCAAGGAAAGGGTAACGCAAGGCAAGGCACGGTAAGGCAAGGCAAGGCTTATGCACGACAACGCACGGCTAGACAATGCACGGCAAGGCAAGGAAAGGGTAACGCACGGCAAGGCACGGTTAGGCGAGGCAAGGCTAAGGCACGACAACGCACGGTTAGGCAATGCACGGAAGGCAAGCAAAGAGTAACGGAAGGCAAGGAAGGCAAGGCAAAGCAAGGCAAAGCAAGCAAGTTTATGGCAAGGTGAAACAAGGCTAAGGCACGACAACGCACGGCTAGACAATGCACGGCAAGGCAAGGAAAGGGTAACGCCAGGCAAGGCACGGTCAGGCAAGGCAAGGCTAATGCACGACAGCGCAACGCTAGGCAATGCACGGCAAGGCAAGGAAAGGGTAAGGCAAGGCAAGGCACGATCAGGCGAGGCAAGGCTAAGGCACGACATCCCAAGGCTAGGCAATGCACGGAAGGCAAGCAAAGAGTAACGGAAGGCAAGGAAGGCAAGGGAAAACAAGGCAAGGCAAGGGTAACGGAAGGAACGGCACGGCAAGGGGAAACAAGGCTAAATCACGACAACGCACGGCTAGGCAATGCACGGCAAGGCAAGGAAAGGGTAACGCCAGGCAAGGCACGGTCAGGCAAGGCAAGGCTAAAGCACGACAAGGCAAGGCTAGGCAGTGCACGGCAAGGCAAAGAAAGGGTAACGCAAGGCAAGGCACTGTCAGGCGACGCAAGGCTAAGGCACGACAACGCAAAGCTAGGCAATGCACGGAAGGAAAGCAAAGAGTAACGGAAGGGAAGGAAAGCAAGGGAAAGCAAGGCAAGGTAAGGGTAACGCAAGGCAAGGCACGGTGAGGCAAGGCAAGGCTGATGCACGACAACGCACGGCTAGGCAATTCACGGTAAGGCAAGGAAAGGGTAACGCAAGGCAAGGCACGGTCAGGCGAGGCAAGGCTAAGGCACGACAACGCAAGGCTAGGCAATGCACGGAAGGCAAGCAAAGAGTAACGGAAGGCAAGGAAGGCTAGGGAAAGCAGCGGAAGGCAAGGGTAACGGAAGGAACGGCACGGTAAGGGCAAACAAGACTAAGGCACGACAACACAGGGCTAGGCAATGCAGGGCAAGGAAAGGAAATGGTAACGCAAGGCAAGGCACGGTTTGGGGAGGCAAGGCTAATGCATGACAACGCAAGGCTAGGCAGTGCACGGCTAGGCAAGGAAAGAGTAACGGAAGGAAAGGAAGGCAAGGCAAAGCAAGGCAAGGCAAGTGCAACAAAAGGCAAGGCACGGCAAGGGGAAACAAGGCTAAGGAACGGCAACGCACGGCTAGGCAATGCACGGGCAGGCAAGCAAAGGGTAACGCAAGGCAAGGCACGGTGAGGCAAGGCAAGGCAAATGCACGACAACGCACGGCTAGGCAATGCACGGCAAGGCAAGGAAAGGGTAACGCAAGGCAAGGCACGGTCAGGCGAGGCAAGGCTAAGGCACGACAACGCAAGGTTAGGCAATGCACGGAAGGCAAGCAAAGAGTAACGGAAGGCAAGGAAGGCAAGGGAAAGCAAGGCAAGGCAAGGGTAACGGAAGGAACGGCACGGCAAGGGGAAACAAGGCTAAGGCACGACAACGAAAGGCTAGGCAATTCACGGCAAGGCAAGGAAAGGGTAACGCAAGGCAAGGCACGGTAAGGCAAGGTAAGGCTAATGCACGACAACGCACGGCTAGACAATGCACGGCAAGGCAAGGAAAGGGTAACGCACAGCAAGGCACGGTTAGGCGAGGCAAGGCTAAGACACGACAACGCAAGGCTAGGCAATGCACGGAAGGCAAGCAAAGAGTAACGGAAGGCATGGAAGGCAAGGCAAAGCAAGGCAACGCAAGCAAAGCTATGGCAAGGTGAAACAAGGCTAAGTCACGACAACGCACGGCTAGGCAGAGCACGGCTAGGCAAGGAAAGAGTAACGCAAGGGAAGGCACGGTCAGGCGAGGCAAGGCTAAGGCAAGACAACCCAAGGCTAAGCAAAGAACGGAAGGCAAGCAAAGATTAACTGAAGGCAAGGAAGGCAAGGGAAAGCAAGGGAAGGCAAGGGCAACGGAAGGAACGGCACGGTAAGGGGAAACAAAGCTAAGGCACGACAATGCAGTGCTAGGCAATGCACGGCAAGGCAAGGAAAGGGTAACGCAAAGCAAGGCAGGGTGAGGCAAGGCAAGGCTAATGAACGACAACGCAAGCCTAGGCAATGCACGGTAAGTCAAGGAAAGGGTAACGCAAGGCAAGGCACGGTCAGGCGAGGCAAGGCTAAGGCACGACAACGCAAGGCTAGGCAATGCACGGAAGGCAAGGAAAGAGTAACGGAAGGTAAGGAAGACAAAGGAAAGGAATGAAAGGCAAGTGTAACGGAAGGAACGGCATGGCAAGGGGAAACAAGGCTAAGGCACGACAACACACGGCTAGGAAATGCACGGCAAGGCAAGGAAAGGGTAACGCAAGGCAAGGCACGGTGAGGCTAGGCAAGGCTAATGCACGACAACGCAAGGCTAGGCAATGCACGACAATGCAAGTAAAGCTTAAAGCAAAGGAAGGCACGGTCAGAAGAGATAAGGCTAAGGCACGACAACGCAAGGCTAGGCAATGCAGGGAAGGCAAGCAAAGAGTAACGGAAGGTAAGGAAGGAAAAGGAAAGCAAGGAAAGGCAATGGTAACGGAAGGAACATCACGGCAAGCGGAAACAAGTCTAAGGCACGACACCGCACGCTAGGCAATGTACGGCAAGGCAAGGAAAGGGTAACGCATGGGAAAGCACGGTCAGGCGAGGCAAGGCTAAAGAAAGCCAACGCAAGGCTAGGCAATGCACGGTAAGCAAGCAAGGAGTAACGGAATGCAAGGAAGGAAAGGGAAAGCAAGGGAAGGCAAGGGTAACGGAAGGAACGGCACGGCAAGGGGTAACAAGGCTAAGGCACAGCAACGCACGGCTAGGCAATGCACGGCAAGGCAAGGAAAGGGTAACGGTAACGCCAGGCAAGGCACGGTCAGGCAAGGCAAGGCTAAAGCACGACAAGGCAAGGCTAGGCAGTGCACGGCAAGGCAAAGAAAGGGTAACGCAAGGCAAGGCACTGTCAGGCGACGCAAGGCTAAGGCACGACAACGCAAAGCTAGGCAATGCACGGAAGGAAAGCAAAGAGTAACGGAAGGGAAGGAAAGCAAGGGAAAGCAAGGCAAGGTAAGGGTAACGCAAGGCAAGGCACGGTGAGGCAAGGCAAGGCTGATGCACGACAACGCACGGCTAGGCAATTCACGGCAAGGCAAGGAAAGGGTAACGCAAGGCAAGGCACGGTCAGGCGAGGCAAGGCTAAGGCACGACAACGCAAGGCTAGGCAATGCACGGAAGGCAAGCAAAGAGTAACGGAAGGCAAGGAAGGCTAGGGAAAGCAGGGGAAGGCAAGGGTAGCGGAAGGAACGGCACGGTAAAGGCAAACAAGACTAAGGCACGACAACACAGGGCTAGGCAATGCAGGGCAAGGCAAGGAAATGGTAACGCAAGGCAAGGCACGGTTTGGGGAGGCAAGGCTAATGCACGACAACGCAAGGCTAGGCAGTGCACGGCTAGGCAAGGAAAGAGTAACGGAAGGAAAGGAAGGCAAGGCAAAGCAAGGCAAGGCAAGTGCAACAAAAGGCAAGGCACGGCAAGGGGAAACAAGGCTAAGGAACGACAACGCACGGCTAGGCAATGCACGGGCAGGCAAGGAAAGGGTAACGCAAGGCAAGGCACGGTGAGGCAAGGCAAGGCAAATGCACGACAACGCACGGCTAGGCAATGCACGGCAAGGCAAGGAAAGGGTAACGCAAGGCAAGGCACGGTCAGGCGAGGCAAGGCTAAGGCACGACAACGCAAGGTTAGGCAATGCACGGAAGGCAAGCAAAGAGTAACGGAAGGCAAGGAAGGCAAGGGAAAGCAAGGCAAGGCAAGGGTAACGGAAGGAACGGCACGGCAAGGGGAAACAAGTCTAAGGCACGACAACGCATGGCTAGGCAATGCACGGCAAGGCAAGGAAAGGGTAACGCAAGGCAAGGCACGGTAAGGCAAGGTAAGGCTAATGCACGACAACGCACGGCTAGACAATGCACGGCAAGGCAAGGAAAGGGTAACGCACAGCAAGGCACGGATAGGCGAGGCAAGGCTAAGACACGACAACGCAAGGCTAGGCAATGCACGGAAGGCAAGCAAAGAGTAACGGAAGGCATGGAAGGCAAGGCAAAGCAAGGCAACGCAAGCAAAGCTATGGCAAGGTGAAACAAGGCTAAGTCACGACAACGCACGGCTAGGCAGAGCACGGCTAGGCAAGGAAAGAGTAACGCAAGGGAAGGCACGGTCAGGCGAGGCAAGGCTAAGGCAAGACAACCCAAGGCTAAGCAAAGAACGGAAGGCAAGCAAAGATTAACTGAAGGCAAGGAAGGCAAGGGAAAGCAAGGGAAGGCAAGGGCAACGGAAGGAACGGCACGGTAAGGGGAAACAAAGCTAAGGCACGACAATGCAGTGCTAGGCAATGCACGGCAAGGCAAGGAAAGGGTAACGCAAAGCAAGGCAGGGTGAGGCAAGGCAAGGCTAATGAACGACAACGCAAGCCTAGGCAATGCACGGTAAGTCAAGGAAAGGGTAACGCAAGGCAAGGCACGGTCAGGCGAGGCAAGGCTAAGGCACGACAACGCAAGGCTAGGCAATGCACGGAAGGCAAGGAAAGAGTAACGGAAGGTAAGGAAGGCAAAGGAAAGGAAGGAAAGGCAAGTGTAACGGAAGGAACGGCATGGCAAGGGGAAACAAGGCTAAGGCACGACAACACACGCCTAGGAAATGCACGGCAAGGCAAGGAAAGGGTAACGAAGGCAAGGCACGGTGAGGCTAGGCAAGGCTAATGCACGACAACGCAAGGCTAGGCAATGCACGACAATGCAAGTAAAGCTTAAAGCAAAGGAAGGCACGGTCAGAAGAGATAAGGCTAAGGCACGTCAACGCAAGGCTAGGCAATGCACGGAAGGCAAGGAAAGGGTAACGCATGGGAAAGCACGGTCAGGCGATGCAAGGCTAAGGCATGACAACGCAAGGCTAGGCAATGCACGGAAAGCAAGCAAAGAGTAACGGAACGCAAGGAAGGCAAGCGAAAGCAAGGCAAGGCAAGGGTAACGGAAGGAACGGCACGGCAAGGGGAAACAAGGCTAAGGCACGACAACGCACGGCTAGGCAATGCACGGCAAGGCAAGGAAAGGGTAACGCCAGGCAAGGCACGGTCAGGCAAGGCAAGGCTAATGCACGACAACGCAACGCTAGGCAATGCACGGCAAGGCAAGGAAAGGGTAAGGCAAGGCAAGGAACGATCAGGCGAGGCAAGGCTAAGGCACGACATCCCAAGGCTAGGTAATGCACGGAAGGCAAGCAAAGAGTAACGGAAACGGCAAGGAAGGCAAGGGAAAACAAGGCAAGGCAAGGGTAAATGGAAGGAACGGCACGGCAAGGGGAAACAAGGCTAAATCACGGCAAGACAACGCACGGCTAGGCAATGCACGGAAAGGCAAGGAAAGGGTAACGCCAGGCAAGGCACGGTCAGGCAAGGCAAGGCTAATGCACGACAAGGCAAGGCTAGGCAGTGCACGGCAAGGCAAAGAAAGGGTATCGCAAGGCAAGGCACTGTCAGGCGACGCAAGGCTAAGGCACGACAACGCAAAGCTAGGCAATGCACGGAAGGAAAGCAAAGAGTAACGGAAGGGAAGGAAAGCAAGGGAAAGCAAGGCAAGGTAAGGGTAACGCAAGGCAAGGCACGGTGAGGCAAGGCAAGGCTGATGCACGACAACGCACGGCTAGGCAATTCACGGCAAGGCAAGGAAAGGGTAACGCAAGGCAAGGCACGGTCAGGCGAGGCAAGGCTAAGGCACGACAACGCAAGGCTAGGCAATGCACGGAAGGCAAGCAAAGAGTAACGGAAGGCAAGGAAGGCTAGGGAAAGCAGGGGAAGGCAAGGGTAACGGAAGGAACGGCACGGTAAGGGCAAACAAGACTAAGGCACGACAACACAGGGCTAGGCAATGCAGGGCAAGGCAAGGAAATGGTAACGCAAAGCAAGGCACGGTTTGGGGAGGCAAGGCTAATGCACGACAACGCAAGGCTAGGCAGTGCACGGCTAGGCAAGGAAAGAGTAACGGAAGGAAAGGTAGGCAAGGCAAAGCAAGGCAAGGCAAGTGTAACAAAAGGCAAGGCACGGCAAGGGGAAACAAGGCTAAGGAACGGCAACGCACGGCTAGGCAATGCACGGGCAGGCAGGGAAAGGATAACGCAAGGCAAGGCACGGTACGGCAAGACAAGTCTAATGCACGACAACGCACGGCTAGGCAATGCACGGCCAGGCAAGGAAAGTGTAACGCAAGGCAAGGCACGGTGAGGCAAGGCAAGGCAAATGCACGACAACGCACGGCTAGGCAATGCACGGCAAGGCAAGGAAAGGGTAACGCAAGGCAAGGCACGGTCAGGCGAGGCAAGGCTAAGGCACGACAACGCAAGGTTAGGCAATGCACGGAAGGCAAGGAAAGAGTAACGGAAGGCAAGGAAGGCAAGGGAAAGCAAGGCAAGGCAAGGGTAACGGAAGGAACGGCACGGCAAGGTTAAACAAGGCTAAGGCACGACAACGCACGGCTAGGCAATGCACGGCAAGGCAAGGAAAGGGTAACGCAAGGCAAGGCACGGTTAGGCGAGGCAAGGCTAAGACACGACAACGCAAGGCTAGGCAATGCACGGAAGGCAAGCAAAGAGTAACGGAAGGCATGGAAGGCAAGGCAAAGCAAGGCAACGCAAGCAAGGCTATGGCAAGTTGAAACAAGGCTAAGGCACGACAACGCACGGCTAGGCAGAGCACGGCTAGGCAAGGAAAGAGTAACGCAATGGAAGGCACGGTCAGGCGAGGCAAGGCTAAGGCACGACAACCCAAGGCTAAGCAAAGAACGGAAGGCAAGCAAAGATTAACTGAAGGCAAGGAAGGCAAGGGAAAGCAAGGGAAGGCAAGGGCAACGGAAGGAACGGCACGGTACGGGGAAACAAAGCTAAGGCACGACAATGCAGTGCTAGGCAATGCACGGCAAGGCAAGGAAAGGGTAAAGCAAGGCAAGGCACGGTGAGGCAAGGCAAGGCTAATGAACGACAACGCAAGACGAGGCAATGCACGGTAAGTCAAGGAAAGGGTACCGCAAGGCAAGGCACGGTCAGGCGAGGCAAGGCTAAGGCACGACAACGCAAGGCTAGGCAATGCACGGAAGACAAGGAAAGAGTAACGGAAGGTAAGGAAGGCAAGGGAAAGGAAGGAAAGGCAAGTGTAACGGAAGGAACGGCACGGTAAGGGGAAACAAAGCTAAGGCACGACAATGCAGTGCTAGGCAATGCACGGCAAGGCAAGGAAAGAGTAACGCAGGGGAAGGCACGGTCAGGTGAGGCAAGGATAAGGCACGACAATGCAAGGCTAGGCAATGCACGGCAAGGCAAGGAAAGAGTAACGGAAGGAAAGGAAGGCACGTCAAAGCCAGGAAAGGCAAGTGTAACAAATGGCACGCCACGGCAAGGGGAAACAAGGCTAAGGCACGACAACGCACGGCTAGGCAATGCACGGCAAGGCAAGGAAAGGGTAACGCAAGGCAAGGCACGGTGAGGCTAGGCAAGGCTAAGGCACGACAACGCACGGCTAGGCAATGCAAGGAAAGGCAAGGAAAGGGTAACGCATGGGAAAGCACGGTCAGGCGAGGCAAGGCTAGGCAATGCACGGAAGGCAAGCAAAGAGAAATGGAAGGTAAGGAAGGCAAGGGAAAGCAAGGAAAGGCAAGTGTAACGGAAGGAACGGCACGGCAAGGGGAAACAAGGCTAAGGCACGACAACGCACGCTAGGCCATGCACGGCAAGGCAAGGAAAGGGTAACGCATGGGAAAGCACGGTCAGGCGAGGCAAGGCTAAGGAATGACAACGCAAGGCTAGGCAATGCACGGAAAGCAAGCAAAGTGTAACGGAACGCAAGGAAGGCAAGGGAAAGCAAGGGAAGGCAAGGGTAACGGAAGGAACGGCACGGCAAGGGGTAAGAAGGCTAAGGCACGACAACGCAGGGCTAGGCAATGCACGGCAAGGCAAGGAAAGGGTAACGTAGGGGAAGGCACGGTCAGGTGAGGCAAGGATAAGGCACGACAATGCAAGGCTAGGCAATGCACGGCAAGGCAAGGAAAGAGGAACGGAAGGAAAGGAAGGCAAGGCAAAGCCAGGCAAGGCAAGTGTAACAAAAGGCACGCCACGGCAAGGGGAATCAAGGCTAAGGAACGACAACGCACGGCTAGGCAATGCACGGCAAGGCAAGGAAAGGGTAACGCAAGGCAAGGCACGGTGAGGCTAGGCAAGGCTAATGCACGACAACGCAAGGCTAGGCAATGCACGACAATGCAAGGAAAGCTTAAAGCAAAGGAAGGCACGGTCAGGCGAGATAAGGCTAAGGCTCGACAACGCAAGGCTAGGCAATGCACGGAAGGCAAGCAAAGAGTAACGGAAGGGAAGGAAAGCCAGGGAAAGCAAGGCAAGATAAGGATAACGCAAGGCAAGGCACGGTGAGGCAAGGCAAGGCTGATGCACGACAACGCACGGCTAGGCAATTCTCGGCAAGGCAAGGAAAGGGTAACGCAAGGCAAGGCACGGTCAGGCGAGGCAAGGCTAAGGCACGACAACGCAAGGCTAGGCAATGCACGGAAGGCAAGCAAAGAGTAACGGAAGGCAAGGAAGGCTATGGAAAGCAGGGGAAGGCAAGGGTAACGGAAGGAACGGCACGGTAAGGGCAAACAAGACTAAGGCACGACAACACAGGGCTAGGCAATGCAGGGCAAGGCAAGGAAATGGTAACGCAAGGCAAGGCACGGTTTGGGGAGGCAAGGCTAATGCACGACAACGCAAGGCTAGGCAGTGCACGGCTAGGCAAGGAAAGAGTAACGGAAGGAAAGGAAGGCAAGGCAAAGCAAGGCAAGGCAAGTGTAACAAAAGGCAAGGCACGGCAAGGGGAAACAAGGCTAAGGAACGGCAACGCACGGCTAGGCAATGCACGGGTAGGCAGGGAAAGGGTAACGCAAGGCAAGGCACGGTACGGCAAGACAAGGCTAATGCACGACAACGCACGGCTAGGCAATGCACGGCCAGGCAAGGAAAGGGTAACGCAAGGCAAGGCACGGTGAGGCAAGGCAAGGCAAATGCACGACAACGCACGGCTAGGCAATGCACGGGTATGCAGGGAAAGGGTAACGCAAGGCAAGGCACGGTACGGCAAGACAAGGCTAATGCACGACAACGCACGGCTAGGCAATGCACGGCCAGGCAAGGAAAGGGTAACGCAAGGCAAGGCACGGTGAGGCAAGGCAAGGCAAATGCACGACAACGCACGGCTAGGCAATGCACGGCAAGGCAAGGAAAGGGTAACGCAAGGCAAGGCACGGTCAGGCGAGGCAAGGCTAAGGCACGACAATGCAAGGTTAGGCAATGCACGGAAGGCTAGCAAAGAGTAACGGAAGGCAAGGAAGGCAAGGGAAAGCAAGGCAAGGCAAGGGTAACGGAAGGAACGGCACGGCAAGAGGAAACAAGGCTAAGGCACGACAACGCACGGCTAGGCAATGCACGGCAAGGCAAGGAAAGAGTAACGCAAGGGAAGGCACGGTCAGGCGAGGCAAGGCTAAGGCAAGACAACCCAAGGCTAAGCAAAGAACGGAAGGCAAGCAAAGATTAACTGAAGGCAAGGAAGGCAAGGGAAAGCAAGGGAAGGCAAGGGCAACGGAAGGAACGGCACGGTAAGGGGAAACAAAGCTAAGGCACGACAATGCAGTGCTAGGCAATGCACGGCAAGGCAAGGAAAGGGTAACGCAAAGCAAGGGAGGGTGAGGCAAGGCAAGGCTAATGAACGACAACGCAAGCCTAGGCAATGCACGGTAAGTCAAGGAAAGGGTAACGCAAGGCAAGGCACGGTCAGGCGAGGCAAGGCTAAGGCACGACAACGCAAGGCTAGGCAATGCACGGAAGGCAAGGAAAGAGTAACGGAAGGTAAGGAAGACAAAGGAAAGGAATGAAAGGCAAGTGTAACGGAAGGAACGGCATGGCAAGGGGAAACAAGGCTAAGGCACGACAACACACGGCTAGGAAATGCACGGCAAGGCAAGGAAAGGGTAACGCAAGGCAAGGCACGGTGAGGCTAGGCAAGGCTAATGCACGACAACGCAAGGCTAGGCAATGCACGACAATGCAAGTAAAGCTTAAAGCAAAGGAAGGCACGGTCAGAAGAGATAAGGCTAAGGCACGACAACGCAAGGCTAGGCAATGCAGGGAAGGCAAGCAAAGAGTAACGGAAGGTAAGGAAGGAAAAGGAAAGCAAGGAAAGGCAATGGTAACGGAAGGAACATCACGGCAAGCGGAAACAAGTCTAAGGCACGACACCGCACGCTAGGCAATGTACGGCAAGGCAAGGAAAGGGTAACGCATGGGAAAGCACGGTCAGGCGAGGCAAGGCTAAAGAAAGCCAACGCAAGGCTAGGCAATGCACGGTAAGCAAGCAAGGAGTAACGGAATGCAAGGAAGGAAAGGGAAAGCAAGGGAAGGCAAGGGTAACGGAAGGAACGGCACGGCAAGGGGTAACAAGGCTAAGGCACAGCAACGCACGGCTAGGCAATGCACGGCAAGGCAAGGAAAGGGTAACGCCAGGCAAGGCACGGTCAGGCAAGGCAAGGCTAAAGCACGACAAGGCAAGGCTAGGCAGTGCACGGCAAGGCAAAGAAAGGGTAACGCAAGGCAAGGCACTGTCAGGCGACGCAAGGCTAAGGCACGACAACGCAAAGCTAGGCAATGCACGGAAGGAAAGCAAAGAGTAACGGAAGGGAAGGAAAGCAAGGGAAAGCAAGGCAAGGTAAGGGTAACGCAAGGCAAGGCACGGTGAGGCAAGGCAAGGCTGATGCACGACAACGCACGGCTAGGCAATTCACGGCAAGGCAAGGAAAGGGTAACGCAAGGCAAGGCACGGTCAGGCGAGGCAAGGCTAAGGCACGACAACGCAAGGCTAGGCAATGCACGGAAGGCAAGCAAAGAGTAACGGAAGGCAAGGAAGGCTAGGGAAAGCAGGGGAAGGCAAGGGTAGCGGAAGGAACGGCACGGTAAGGGCAAACAAGACTAAGGCACGACAACACAGGGCTAGGCAATGCAGGGCAAGGCAAGGAAATGGTAACGCAAGGCAAGGCACGGTTTGGGGAGGCAAGGCTAATGCACGACAACGCAAGGCTAGGCAGTGCACGGCTAGGCAAGGAAAGAGTAACGGAAGGAAAGGAAGGCAAGGCAAAGCAAGGCAAGGCAAGTGCAACAAAAGGCAAGGCACGGCAAGGGGAAACAAGGCTAAGGAACGACAACGCACGGCTAGGCAATGCACGGGCAGGCAAGGAAAGGGTAACGCAAGGCAAGGCACGGTGAGGCAAGGCAAGGCAAATGCACGACAACGCACGGCTAGGCAATGCACGGCAAGGCAAGGAAAGGGTAACGCAAGGCAAGGCACGGTCAGGCGAGGCAAGGCTAAGGCACGACAACGCAAGGTTAGGCAATGCACGGAAGGCAAGCAAAGAGTAACGGAAGGCAAGGAAGGCAAGGGAAAGCAAGGCAAGGCAAGGGTAACGGAAGGAACGGCACGGCAAGGGGAAACAAGTCTAAGGCACGACAACGCATGGCTAGGCAATGCACGGCAAGGCAAGGAAAGGGTAACGCAAGGCAAGGCACGGTAAGGCAAGGTAAGGCTAATGCACGACAACGCACGGCTAGACAATGCACGGCAAGGCAAGGAAAGGGTAACGCACAGCAAGGCACGGATAGGCGAGGCAAGGCTAAGACACGACAACGCAAGGCTAGGCAATGCACGGAAGGCAAGCAAAGAGTAACGGAAGGCATGGAAGGCAAGGCAAAGCAAGGCAACGCAAGCAAAGCTATGGCAAGGTGAAACAAGGCTAAGTCACGACAACGCACGGCTAGGCAGAGCACGGCTAGGCAAGGAAAGAGTAACGCAAGGGAAGGCACGGTCAGGCGAGGCAAGGCTAAGGCAAGACAACCCAAGGCTAAGCAAAGAACGGAAGGCAAGCAAAGATTAACTGAAGGCAAGGAAGGCAAGGGAAAGCAAGGGAAGGCAAGGGCAACGGAAGGAACGGCACGGTAAGGGGAAACAAAGCTAAGGCACGACAATGCAGTGCTAGGCAATGCACGGCAAGGCAAGGAAAGGGTAACGCAAAGCAAGGCAGGGTGAGGCAAGGCAAGGCTAATGAACGACAACGCAAGCCTAGGCAATGCACGGTAAGTCAAGGAAAGGGTAACGCAAGGCAAGGCACGGTCAGGCGAGGCAAGGCTAAGGCACGACAACGCAAGGCTAGGCAATGCACGGAAGGCAAGGAAAGAGTAACGGAAGGTAAGGAAGGCAAAGGAAAGGAAGGAAAGGCAAGTGTAACGGAAGGAACGGCATGGCAAGGGGAAACAAGGCTAAGGCACGACAACACACGCCTAGGAAATGCACGGCAAGGCAAGGAAAGGGTAACGAAGGCAAGGCACGGTGAGGCTAGGCAAGGCTAATGCACGACAACGCAAGGCTAGGCAATGCACGACAATGCAAGTAAAGCTTAAAGCAAAGGAAGGCACGGTCAGAAGAGATAAGGCTAAGGCACGTCAACGCAAGGCTAGGCAATGCACGGAAGGCAAGGAAAGGGTAACGCATGGGAAAGCACGGTCAGGCGATGCAAGGCTAAGGCATGACAACGCAAGGCTAGGCAATGCACGGAAAGCAAGCAAAGAGTAACGGAACGCAAGGAAGGCAAGCGAAAGCAAGGCAAGGCAAGGGTAACGGAAGGAACGGCACGGCAAGGGGAAACAAGGCTAAGGCACGACAACGCACGGCTAGGCAATGCACGGCAAGGCAAGGAAAGGGTAACGCCAGGCAAGGCACGGTCAGGCAAGGCAAGGCTAATGCACGACAACGCAACGCTAGGCAATGCACGGCAAGGCAAGGAAAGGGTAAGGCAAGGCAAGGAACGATCAGGCGAGGCAAGGCTAAGGCACGACATCCCAAGGCTAGGTAATGCACGGAAGGCAAGCAAAGAGTAACGGAAACGAAGGAAGGCAAGCGAAAGCAAGGCAAGGCAAGGGTAACGGAAGGAACGGCACGGCAAGGGGAAACAAGGCTAAATCAAGACAACGCACGGCTAGGCAATGCACGGCAAGGCAAGGAAAGGGTAACGCCAGGCAAGGCACGGTCAGGCAAGGCAAGGCTAATGCACGACAACGCAACGCTAGGCAATGCACGGCAAGGCAAGGAAAGGGTAAGGCAAGGCAAGGAACGATCAGGCGAGGCAAGGATAAGGCACGACATCCCAAGGCTAGGTAATGCACGGAAGGCAAGCAAAGAGTAACGGAAGGCAAGGAAGGCAAGGGAAAACAAGGCAAGGCAAGGGTAATGGAAGGAACGGCACGGCAAGGGGAAACAAGGCTAAATCAAGACAACGCACGGCTAGGCAATGCACGGAAAGGCAAGGAAAGGGTAACGCCAGGCAAGGCACGGTCAGGCAAGGCAAGGCTAATGCACGACAAGGCAAGGCTAGGCAGTGCACGGCAAGGCAAAGAAAGGGTATCGCAAGGCAAGGCACTGTCAGGCGACGCAAGGCTAAGGCACGACAACGCAAAGCTAGGCAATGCACGGAAGGAAAGCAAAGAGTAACGGAAGGGAAGGAAAGCAAGGGAAAGCAAGGCAAGGTAAGGGTAACGCAAGGCAAGGCACGGTGAGGCAAGGCAAGGCTGATGCACGACAACGCACGGCTAGGCAATTCACGGCAAGGCAAGGAAAGGGTAACGCAAGGCAAGGCACGGTCAGGCGAGGCAAGGCTAAGGCACGACAACGCAAGGCTAGGCAATGCACGGAAGGCAAGCAAAGAGTAACGGAAGGCAAGGAAGGCTAGGGAAAGCAGGGGAAGGCAAGGGTAACGGAAGGAACGGCACGGTAAGGGCAAACAAGACTAAGGCACGACAACACAGGGCTAGGCAATGCAGGGCAAGGCAAGGAAATGGTAACGCAAAGCAAGGCACGGTTTGGGGAGGCAAGGCTAATGCACGACAACGCAAGGCTAGGCAGTGCACGGCTAGGCAAGGAAAGAGTAACGGAAGGAAAGGTAGGCAAGGCAAAGCAAGGCAAGGCAAGTGTAACAAAAGGCAAGGCACGGCAAGGGGAAACAAGGCTAAGGAACGGCAACGCACGGCTAGGCAATGCACGGGCAGGCAGGGAAAGGATAACGCAAGGCAAGGCACGGTACGGCAAGACAAGGCTAATGCACGACAACGCACGGCTAGGCAATGCACGGCCAGGCAAGGAAAGTGTAACGCAAGGCAAGGCACGGTGAGGCAAGGCAATGCAAATGCACGACAACGCACGGCTAGGCAATGCACGGCAAGGCAAGGAAAGGGTAACGCAAGGCAAGGCACGGTCAGGCGAGGCAAGGCTAAGGCACGACAACGCAAGGTTAGGCAATGCACGGAAGGCAAGGAAAGAGTAACGGAAGGCAAGGAAGGCAAGGGAAAGCAAGGCAAGGCAAGGGTAACGGAAGGAACGGCACGGCAAGGTTAAACAAGGCTAAGGCACGACAACGCACGGCTAGGCAATGCACGGCAAGGCAAGGAAAGGGTAACGCAAGGCAAGGCACGGTTAGGCGAGGCAAGGCTAAGACACGACAACGCAAGGCTAGGCAATGCACGGAAGGCAAGCAAAGAGTAACGGAAGGCATGGAAGGCAAGGCAAAGCAAGGCAACGCAAGCAAGGCTATGGCAAGTTGAAACAAGGCTAAGGCACGACAACGCACGGCTAGGCAGAGCACGGCTAGGCAAGGAAAGAGTAACGCAATGGAAGGCACGGTCAGGCGAGGCAAGGCTAAGGCACGACAACCCAAGGCTAAGCAAAGAACGGAAGGCAAGCAAAGATTAACTGAAGGCAAGGAAGGCAAGGGAAAGCAAGGGAAGGCAAGGGCAACGGAAGGAACGGCACGGTAAGGGGAAACAAAGCTAAGGCACGACAATGCAGTGCTAGGCAATGCACGGCAAGGCAAGGAAAGGGTAAAGCAAGGCAAGGCACGGTGAGGCAAGGCAAGGCTAATGAACGACAACGCAAGACGAGGCAATGCACGGTAAGTCAAGGAAAGGGTACCGCAAGGCAAGGCACGGTCAGGCGAGGCAAGGCTAAGGCACGACAACGCAAGGCTAGGCAATGCACGGAAGACAAGGAAAGAGTAACGGAAGGTAAGGAAGGCAAGGGAAAGGAAGGAAAGGCAAGTGTAACGGAAGGAACGGCACGGTAAGGGGAAACAAAGCTAAGGCACGACAATGCAGTGCTAGGCAATGCACGGCAAGGCAAGGAAAGAGTAACGCAGGGGAAGGCACGGTCAGGTGAGGCAAGGATAAGGCACGACAATGCAAGGCTAGGCAATGCACGGCAAGGCAAGGAAAGAGTAACGGAAGGAAAGGAAGGCACGTCAAAGCCAGGAAAGGCAAGTGTAACAAATGGCACGCCACGGCAAGGGGAAACAAGGCTAAGGCACGACAACGCACGGCTAGGCAATGCACGGCAAGGCAAGGAAAGGGTAACGCAAGGCAAGGCACGGTGAGGCTAGGCAAGGCTAAGGCACGACAACGCACGGCTAGGCAATGCAAGGAAAGGCAAGGAAAGGGTAACGCATGGGAAAGCACGGTCAGGCGAGGCAAGGCTAGGCAATGCACGGAAGGCAAGCAAAGAGAAATGGAAGGTAAGGAAGGCAAGGGAAAGCAAGGAAAGGCAAGTGTAACGGAAGGAACGGCACGGCAAGGGGAAACAAGGCTAAGGCACGACAACGCACGCTAGGCCATGCACGGCAAGGCAAGGAAAGGGTAACGCATGGGAAAGCACGGTCAGGCGAGGCAAGGCTAAGGAATGACAACGCAAGGCTAGGCAATGCACGGAAAGCAAGCAAAGTGTAACGGAACGCAAGGAAGGCAAGGGAAAGCAAGGGAAGGCAAGGGTAACGGAAGGAACGGCACGGCAAGGGGTAAGAAGGCTAAGGCACGACAACGCAGGGCTAGGCAATGCACGGCAAGGCAAGGAAAGGGTAACGTAGGGGAAGGCACGGTCAGGTGAGGCAAGGATAAGGCACGACAATGCAAGGCTAGGCAATGCACGGCAAGGCAAGGAAAGAGGAACGGAAGGAAAGGAAGGCAAGGCAAAGCCAGGCAAGGCAAGTGTAACAAAAGGCACGCCACGGCAAGGGGAATCAAGGCTAAGGAACGACAACGCACGGCTAGGCAATGCACGGCAAGGCAAGGAAAGGGTAACGCAAGGCAAGGCACGGTGAGGCTAGGCAAGGCTAATGCACG
The DNA here is from genome assembly GCF_037893015.1 of Macrotis lagotis. Lineage (NCBI taxonomy): Eukaryota > Metazoa > Chordata > Mammalia > Peramelemorphia > Peramelidae > Macrotis > Macrotis lagotis. The sequence goes on along the minus strand of NW_027422037.1, from coordinate 154,687 downwards.
ACAACGCAAGGCTAGGCAATGCACGACAATGCAAGGAAAGCTTAAAGCAAAGGAAGGCACGGTCAGGCGAGATAAGGCTAAGGCTCGACAACGCAAGGCTAGGCAATGCACGGAAGGCAAGCAAAGAGTAACGGAAGGGAAGGAAAGCCAGGGAAAGCAAGGCAAGATAAGGATAACGCAAGGCAAGGCACGGTGAGGCAAGGCAAGGCTGATGCACGACAACGCACGGCTAGGCAATTCTCGGCAAGGCAAGGAAAGGGTAACGCAAGGCAAGGCACGGTCAGGCGAGGCAAGGCTAAGGCACGACAACGCAAGGCTAGGCAATGCACGGAAGGCAAGCAAAGAGTAACGGAAGGCAAGGAAGGCTATGGAAAGCAGGGGAAGGCAAGGGTAACGGAAGGAACGGCACGGTAAGGGCAAACAAGACTAAGGCACGACAACACAGGGCTAGGCAATGCAGGGCAAGGCAAGGAAATGGTAACGCAAGGCAAGGCACGGTTTGGGGAGGCAAGGCTAATGCACGACAACGCAAGGCTAGGCAGTGCACGGCTAGGCAAGGAAAGAGTAACGGAAGGAAAGGAAGGCAAGGCAAAGCAAGGCAAGGCAAGTGTAACAAAAGGCAAGGCACGGCAAGGGGAAACAAGGCTAAGGAACGGCAACGCACGGCTAGGCAATGCACGGGTAGGCAGGGAAAGGGTAACGCAAGGCAAGGCACGGTACGGCAAGACAAGGCTAATGCACGACAACGCACGGCTAGGCAATGCACGGCCAGGCAAGGAAAGGGTAACGCAAGGCAAGGCACGGTGAGGCAAGGCAAGGCAAATGCACGACAACGCACGGCTAGGCAATGCACGGGTATGCAGGGAAAGGGTAACGCAAGGCAAGGCACGGTACGGCAAGACAAGGCTAATGCACGACAACGCACGGCTAGGCAATGCACGGCCAGGCAAGGAAAGGGTAACGCAAGGCAAGGCACGGTGAGGCAAGGCAAGGCAAATGCACGACAACGCACGGCTAGGCAATGCACGGCAAGGCAAGGAAAGGGTAACGCAAGGCAAGGCACGGTCAGGCGAGGCAAGGCTAAGGCACGACAATGCAAGGTTAGGCAATGCACGGAAGGCTAGCAAAGAGTAACGGAAGGCAAGGAAGGCAAGGGAAAGCAAGGCAAGGCAAGGGTAACGGAAGGAACGGCACGGCAAGAGGAAACAAGGCTAAGGCACGACAACGCACGGCTAGGCAATGCACGGCAAGGCAAGGAAAGGGTAACGCAAGGCAAGGCACGGTAAGGCAAGGCAAGGCTAATGCACGACAACGCACGGCTAGGCAATGCACGGCAAGACAAGGAAAGGGTAACGCACAGCAAGGCACGGTTAGGCGAGGCAAGGCTAAGACACGACAACGCAAGGCTAGGCAATGCACGGAAGGCAAGCAAAGAGTAACGGAAGGCATGGAAGGCAAGGCAAAGCAAGGCAACGCAAGCAAGGCTATGGCAAGGTGAAACAAGGCTAAGGCACGACAACGCACGGCTAGGCAGAGCACGGCTAGGCAAGGAAAGAGTAACGCAAGGGAAGGCACGGTCAGGCGAGGCAAGGCTAAGGCACGACAACCCAAGGCTAAGCAAAGAACGGAAGGCAAGCAAAGATTAACTGAAGGCAAGGAAGGCAAGGGAAAGCAAGGGAAGGCAAGGGCAACGGAAGGAACGGCACGGTAAGGGGAAACAAAGCTAAGGCACTACAATGCAGTGCTAGGCAATGCACGGCAAGGCAAGGAAAGGGTAACGGAAGGCAAGGCACGGTGAGGCAAGGCGAGGCTAAGGAACGACAACGCAAGCCTAGGCAATGCACGGTAAGTCAAGGAAAGGGTACCGGAAGGCAAGGCACGGTCAGGCGAGGCAAGGCTAAGGCACGACAACGCAAGGCTAGGCAATGCACGGAAGGCAAGGAAAGAGTAACGGAAGGTAAGGAAGGCAAGGGAAAGGAAGGAAAGGCAAGTGTAACGGAAGGAACGGCACGGTAAGGGGAAACAAATCTAAGGCACGACAATGCAGTGCTAGGCAATGCACGGCAAGGCAAGGAAAGGGTAACGCAGGGGAAGGCACGGTCAGGTGAGGCAAGGATAAGGCACGACAATGCAAGGCTAGGCAATGCACGGCAAGGCAAGGAAAGAGTAACGGAAGGAAAGGAAGGCAAGTCAAAGCCAGGAAAGGCAAGTGTAACAAAAGGCACGCCACGGCAAGGGGAAACAAGGCTAAGGCACGAGAACGCACGGCTAGGCAATGCACGGCAAGGCAAGGAAAGGGTAACGCAAGGCAAGGCACGGTGAGGCTAGGCAAGGCTAATGCACGACAACGCAAGGCTAGGCAATGCACGACAATGCAAGGAAAGCTTAAAGCAAAGGAAGGCACGGTCAGGCGAGATAAGGCTAAGGCACGACAACGCAAGTCTAGGCAATGCAGGGAAGGGAAGCAAAGAGGAACGGAAGGTAAGCAAGGCAAGGAAAAGCAAGGAAAGGCAAGGGTAACGGAAGGAACTGCACGGCAAGGGGAAACAAGGCTAAGGCACGGCAACGCAGGCTGGGCAATGCATTGCAAGGCAAGGAAAGGGTAACGCATGGGAAAGCACGTTCAGGCGACGCAAGGCTAAGGCACGACAACGCAAGGCTAGGCAATTCAGGGAAGGCAAGCAAAGAGTAACGGAAGGTAAGGAAGGCAAGGAAAAGCAAGGAAAGGCAAGGGTAACGGAAGGAACGGCACGGCAAGGGGAAACAAGGCTAAGGCACGACAACGCACGGCTAGGCAATGCATGGCAAGGCAAGCAAAGGGTAACGCAAGGCAAGGCACGGTGAGGCTAGGCAAGGCTAATGCACGGAAACGCAAGGCTAGGCAATGCACGACAATGCAAGGAAAGCTTAAAGCAAAGGAAGGCACGGTCAGGCGAGATAAGGCTAAGGCACGACAACGCAAGGCTAGGCAATTCAGGGAAGGCAAGCAAAGAGTAACGGAAGGTAAGGAAGGCAAGGAAAAGCAAGGAAAGGCAAGGGTAACGGAAGGAACGGCACGGCAAGGGGGAACAAGTCTAAGGCACGACACCGAACGGTAGGCAATGAACGGCAAAGCAAGGATAGGGTAACGCATGGGAAAGCACGGTCAGGCGAGGCAAGGCTAAGGCACGACAACGCAAGGCTAGGCAATGCACGGAAGGCAAGCAAAGAGTAACGGAAGGTAAGGAAGGCAAGGGAAAGCAAGGAAAGGCAAGTGTAACGGAAGGAACGGCACGCAAGGGGTAAGAAGGCTAAGGCACGACAACGCAGGGCTAGGCAATGCACGGCAAGGCAAGGAAAGGGTAACGCAGGGGAAGGCACGGTCAGGTGAGGCAAGGATAAGGCACGACAATGCAAGGCTAGGCAATGCACGGCAAGGCAAGGAAAGAGTAACGGAAGGAAAGGAAGGCAAGGCAAAGCCAGGCAAGGCAAGTGTAACAAAAGGCACGCAACGGCAAGGGGAAACAAGGCTAAGGCACGACAACACACGGCTAGGAAATGCACGGCAAGGCAAGGAAAGGGTAACGCAAGGCAAGGCACGGTGAGGCTAGGCAAGGCTAATGCACGACAACGCAAGGCTAGGCAATGCACGACAATGCAAGTAAAGCTTAAAGCAAAGGAAGGCACGGTTAGAAGAGATAAGGCTAAGGCACGACAACGCAAGGCTAGGCAATGCAGGGAAGGCAAGGAAAGGGTAACGGAAGGTAAGGAAGGTAAAGGAAAGCAAGGAAAGGCAATGGTAACGGAAGGAACGGCACGGCAAGGGGAAACAAGTCTAAGGCACGACAACGCACGCTAGGCAATGCACGGCAAGGGAAGGAAAGGGTAACGAATGGGAAACAACGGTCAGGGGAGGCAAGGCTAAGGCACGACAACGCAAGGAATGGCAATGCACGGAAGGCAAGCAAAGAGTAACGGAAGGTAAGGAAGGCAAGGGAAAGCAAAGAAAGGCAAGTGTAACGGAAGTAACGGCACGGCAAGGGGAAACAAGGCTAAGGCACGACAACGCACGCTAGGCAATGCACGGCAAGGCAAGGAAAGGGTAACGCATGGGAAAGCACGGTCAGGCGAGGGAAGGCTAAGGAAAGCCAACGCAAGGCTAGGCAATGCACGGTAAGCAAGCAAGGAGTAACGGAATGCAAGGAAGGAAAGGGAAAGCAAGGGAAGGCAAGGGTAACGGAAGGAACGGCACGGCAAGGGGTAACAAGGCTAAGGTACGACAACACACGGCTAGGAAATGCACGGCAAGGCAAGGAAAGTGTAACGCAAGGCAAGGCACGGTGAGGCTAGGCAAGGTTAATGCACGACAACGCAAGGCTAGCCAATGCACGACAATGCAAGGAAAGCTTAAAGCAAAGGAAGGCACGTTCAGGCGACGCAAGGCTAAGGCACGACAACGCAAGGCTAGGCAATGCACGGAAGGCAAGCAAAGAGTAACGGAAGGTAAAGAATGCAAGGGAAAGCAAAGAAAGGCAAGTGTAACGGAAGGAACTGCACGGCAAGGGGAAACAAGGCTAAGGCACGACAACGCACGGCTAGGCAATGCACGGCAAGGCAAGCAAAGGGTAACGCAAGGCAAGGCACGGTGAGGCTAGGCAAGGCTAATGCACGGAAACGCAAGGCTAGGCAATGCACGACAATGCAAGGAAAGCTTAAAGCAAAGGAAGGCAAGGTCAGGCCAGATAAGGCAAAGGCACGACAACGCAAGGCTAGGCAATTCAGGGAAGGCAAGCAAAGAGTAACGGAAGGTAAGGAAGGCAAGGAAAAGCAAGGAAAGGCAAGGGTAACGGAAGGAACGGCACGGCAAGGGGGAACAAGTCTAAGGCACGACACCGAACGCTAGGCAATGAACGGCAAAGCAAGGAAAGGGTAACGCATGGGAAAGCACGGTCAGGCGAGGCAAGGCTAAGGCACGACAACGCAAGGCTAGGCAATGCACGGAAGGCAAGCAAAGAGTAACGGAAGGTAAGGAAGGCAAGGGAAAGCAAGGAAAGGCAAGTGTAACGGAAGGAACGGCACGGCAAGGGGAAACAAGGCTAAGGCACGACAACGCTCGCTAGGCAATGCACGGCAAGTCAAGGAAAGGGTAACGCATGGGAAAGCACGGTCAGGCGAGGCAAGGCTAAGGCATGACAACGCAAGGCTAGGCAATGCACGGAAAGCAAGCAAATAGTAACGGAACGCAAGGAAGGCAAGGGAAAGCAAGGGAAGGCAAGGGTAACGGAAGGAACGGCACGGCAAGGGGTAAGAAGGCTAGGCACGACAACGCAGGGCTAGGCAATGCACGGCAAGGCAAGGAAAGGGTAACGCAGGGGAAGGCACGGTCAGGTGAGGCAAGGATAAGGCACGACAATGCAAGGCTAGGCAATGCACGGCAAGGCAAGGAAAGAGTAACGGAAGGAAAGGAAGGCAAGGCAAAGCCAGGCAAGGCAAGTGTAACAAAAGGCACGCCACGGCAAGGGGAATCAAGGCTAAGGCACGACAACGCACGGCTAGGCAATGCACGGCAACGCAAGGAAAGGGTAACGCAAGGCAAGGCACGGTGAGGCTAGGCAAGGCTAATGCACGACAACGCAAGGCTAGGCAATGCACGACAATGCAAGGAAAGCTTAAAGCAAAGGAAGGCACGGTCAGGCGAGATAAGCCTAAGGCACGACAACGCAAGGCTAGGCAATGCACGGAAGGCAAGCAAAGAGTAACGGAAGGTAAGGAAGGCAAGGGAAAGCAAAGAAAGGCAAGTGTAACGGAAGGAACGGCACGGCAAGGGGAAACAAGGCTAAGGCACGACAACACACGCTAGGCAATGCACGGCAAGGCAAGGAAAGGGTAACGCATGGGAAAGCACGGTCAGGCGAGGCAAGCCTAAGGCATGACAACGCAAGGCTAGGCAATGCACGGAAAGCAAGCAAAGAGTAACGGAACGCAAGGAAGGCAAGGGAAAGCAAGGGAAGGCAAGGGTAACGGAAGGAACGGCACGGCAAGGGGTAACAAGGCTAAGGCACGACAACGCAGGGCTAGGCAATGCACGGCAAGGCAAGGAAAGGGTAACGCAGGGGAAGGCACGGTCAGGTGAGGCAAGGATAAGGCACGACAATGCAAGGCTAGGCAATGCACGGCAAGGCAAGGAAAGAGTAACGGAAGGAAAGGAAGGCAAGGCAAAGCCAGGCAAGGCAAGTGTAACAAAAGGCACGCAACGGCAAGGGGAAACAAGGCTAAGGCACGACAACACACGGCTAGGAAATGCACGGCAAGGCAAGTAAAGGGTAACGCAAGGCAAGGCACGGTGAGGCTAGGCAAGGCTAATGCACGACAACGCAAGGCTAGGCAATGCACGACAATGCAAGTAAAGCTTAAAGCAAAGGAAGGCACGGTTAGAAGAGATAAGGCTAAGGCACGACAACGCAAGGCTAGGCAATGCAGGGAAGGCAAGGAAAGGGTAACGGAAGGTAAGGAAGGCAAAGGAAAGCAAGGAAAGGCAATGGTAACGGAAGGAACGGCACGGCAAGGGGAAACAAGTCTAAGGCACGACAACGCACGCTAGGCAATGCACGGCAAGGGAAGGAAAGGGTAACGAATGGGAAACAACGGTCAGGGGAGGCAAGGCTAAGGCACGACAACGCAAGGAATGGCAATGCACGGAAGGCAAGCAAAGAGTAACGGAAGGTAAGGAAGGCAAGGGAAAGCAAAGAAAGGCAAGTGTAACGGAAGTAACGGCACGGCAAGGGGAAACAAGGCTAAGGCACGACAACGCACGCTAGGCAATGCACGGCAAGGCAAGGAAAGTGTAACGCATGGGAAAGCACGGTCAGGCGAGGCAAGGCTAAGGAAAGCCAACGCAAGGCTAGGCAATGCACGGTAAGCAAGCAAGGAGTAACGGAATGCAAGGAAGGAAAGGGAAAGCAAGGGAAGGCAAGGGTAACGGAAGGAACGGCACGGCAAGGGGTAACAAGGCTAAGGCACGACAACACACGGCTAGGAAATGCACGGCAAGGCAAGGAAAGTGTAACGCAAGGCAAGGCACGGTGAGGCTAGGCAAGGTTAATGCACGACAACGCAAGGCTGGGCAATGCACGACAATGCAAGGAAAGCTTAAAGCAAAGGAAGGCACGGTCAGGCGAGATAAGGCTAAGGCACAACAACGCAAGGCTAGGCAATGCACGGAAGGCAAGCAAAGAGTAACGGAAGGTAAGGAAGGCAAGGGAAAGCAAGGAAAGGCAATGGTAACGGAAGGAACGGCACGGCAAGGGGAAACAAGGCTAAGGCACGACAACGCACGCCAGGCAATGCACGGCAAGGCAAGGAAAGGGTAACGCATGGGAAAGCACGGTCACGCGAGGCAAGGCTAAGGCATGACAACGGAAGTCTAGGCAATGCACGGAAAGCAAGCAAAGAGTAACGGAACGCAAGGAAGGCAAGGGAAAGCAAGGGAAGGCAAGGGTAATGGAAGGAACGGCACGGCAAGGGCAAACAAGGCTAAGGCACGGCAACGTAGGCTAGGCAATGCACGGCAAGGCAAGGAAAGGGTAACGCATGGGAAAGCACGTTCAGGCGAGGCAAGGGTACGGCACGACAACGCAAGGTTCGGAAATGCACGGAAGGCTAGCAAAGAGTAACGGAAGGTAAGGAAGGCAAGGGAAAGCAAAGAAAGGCAAGTGTAACGGAAGGAACGGCACGGCAAGGGGAAACAAGGCTAAGGCACGACAACGCACGGCTAGGCAATGCACGGCAAGGCAAGGTAAGGGTAACGCAAGGCAAGGCACGGTGAGGCTAGGCAAGGCTAATGCACGACAACGCAAGGCTAGGCAATGCACGACAATGCAAGGAAAGCTTAAAGCAAAGGAAGGCACGGTCAGGCGAGATAAGGCTAAGGCACGACAACGCAAGGCTAGGCAATGCAGGGAAGGCAAGCAAAGAGTAACGGAAGGTAAGGAAGGCAAGGAAAAGCAAGGAAAGGCAAGGGTAACGGAAGGAACGGCACGGGAAGCGGAAACAAGGCTAAGGCACGGCAACGCAGGCTGGGCAATGCACGGCAAGGCAAGGAAAGGGTAACGCATGGGAAAGCAAGTTCAGGCGAGGCAAGGCTAAGGCACGACAACGCAAGGCTAGGCAATGCCCGGAAGGCAAGCAAAGAGTAACAGAAGGTAAGGAAGGCAAGGGAAAGCAAAGAAAGGCAAGTGTAACGGAAGGAACTGCACGGCAAGGGGAAAAAAGGCTAAGGCACGACACCGAACGCTAGGCAATGAACGGCAAGGCAAGGAAAGGGTAACGCATGGGAAAGCACGGTCAGGCGAGGCAAGGCTAGGCAATGCACGGAAGGCAAGCAAAGAGAAATGGAAGGTAAGGAAGGCAAGGGAAAGCAAGGAAAGGCAAGTGTAACGGAAGGAACGGCACGGCAAGGGGAAACAAGGCTAAGGCACGACAACGCACGCTAGGCCATGCACGGCAAGGCAAGGAAAGGGTAATGCATGGGAAAGCACGGTCAGGCGAGGCAAGGCCAAGGAATGACAACGCAAGGCTAGGCAATGCACGGAAAGCAAGCAAACTGTAACGGAACGCAAGGAAGGCAAGGGAAAGCAAGGGAAGGCAAGGGTAACGGAAGGAACGGCACGGCAAGGGGTAAGAAGGCTAAGGCACGACAACGCAGGGCTAGGCAATGCACGGCAAGGCAAGGAAAGGGTAACGCAGGGGAAGGCGCGGTCAGGTGAGGCAAGGATAAGGCACGACAATGCAAGGCTAGGCAATGCACGGCAAGGCAAGGAAAGAGTAACGGAAGGAAAGGAAGGCAAGGCAAAGCCAGGCAAGGCAAGGGTAACAAAAGGCACGCCACGGCAAGGGGAATCAAGACTAAGGAACGACAACGCACGGCTAGGCAATGCACGGCAAGGCAAGGAAAGGGTAACGCAAGGCAAGGCACGGTGAGGCTAGGCAAGGCTAATGCACGACAACGCAAGGCTAGGCAATGCACGACAATGCAAGGAAAGCTTAAAGCAAAGGAAGGCACGGTCAGGCGAGATAAGGCTAAGGCTCCACAACGCAAGGCTAGGCAATGCTCGGAAGGCAAGAAAAGAGTAACGGAAGGGAAGGAAAGCCAGGGAAAGCAAGGCAAGATAAGGGTAACGCAAGGCAAGGCACGGTGAGGCAAGGCAAGGCTGATGCACGACAACGCACGGCTAGGCAATTCACGGCAAGGCAAGGAAAGGGTAACGCAAGGCAAGGCACGGTCAGGAGAGGCAAGGCTAAGGCACGACAACGCAAGGCTAGGCAATGCACGGAAGGCAAGCAAAGAGTAACGGAAGGCAAGGAAGGCTAGGGAAAGCAGGGAAAGGCAAGGGTAACGGAAGGAACGGCACGGTAAGGGCAAACAAGACTAAGGCACGACAACACAGGGCTAGGCAATGCAGGGCAAGGCAAGGAAATGGTAACGCAAGGCAAGGCACGGTTTGGGGAGGCAAGGCTAATGCACGACAACGCAAGGCTAGGCAGTGCACGGCTAGGCAAGGAAAGAGTAACGGAAGGAAAGGAAGGCAAGGCAAAGCAAGGCAAGGCAAGTGTAACAAAAGGCAAGGCACGGCAAGGGGAAACAAGGCTAAGGAATGGCAACGCACGGCTAGGCAATGCACGGGCAGGCAGGGAAAGGGTAACGCAAGGCAAGGCACGGTACGGCAAGACAAGGCTAATGCACGACAACGCACGGCTAGGCAATGCACGGCCAGGCAAGGAAAGGGTAACGCAAGGCAAGGCACGGTGAGGCAAGGCAAGGCAAATGCACGACAACGCACGGCTAGGCAATGCACGGCAAGGCAAGGAAAGGGTAACGCAAGGCAAGGCACGGTCAGGCGAGGCAAGGCTAAGACACGACAACGCAAGGCTAGGCAATGCACGGAAGGCAAGCAAAGAGTAACGGAAGGTATGGAAGGCAAGGCAAAGCAAGGCAACGCAAGCAAGGCTTGGCAAGGTGAAACAAGGCTAAGGCACGACAACGCACGGCTAGGCAGAGCACGGCTAGGCAAGGAAAGAGTAACGCAAGGGAAGGCACGGTCAGGCGAGGCAAGGCTAAGGCACGACAACCCAAGGCTAAGCAAAGAACGGAAGGCAAGCAAAGATTAACTGAAGGCAAGGAAGGCAAGGGAAAGCAAGGGAAGGCAAGGGCAACGGAAAGAACGGCACGGTAAGGGGAAACAAAGCTAATTCACGACAATGCAGTGCTAGGCAATGCACGGCAAGGCAAGGAAAGGGTAACGCAAGGCAAGGCACGGTGAGGCAAGGCAAGGCTAATGAACGACAACGCAAGCCTAGGCAATGCAAGGTAAGTCAAGGAAAGGGTACCGCAAGGCAAGGCACGGTCAGGCGAGGCAAGGCTAAGGCACGACAACGCAAGGCTAGGCAATGCACGGAAGGCAAGGAAAGAGTAACGGAAGGTAAGGAAGGCAAGGGAAAGGAAGGAAAGGCAAGTGTAACGGAAGGAACGGCACGGTAAGGGGAAACAAATCTAAGGCACGACAATGCAGTGCTAGGCAATGCACGGCAAGGCAAGGAAAGGGTAACGCAGGGGAAGGCACGGTCAGGTGAGGCAAGGATAAGGCACGACAATGCAAGGCTAGGCAATGCACGGCAAGGCAAGGAAAGAGTAACGGAAGGAAAGGAAGGCAAGTCAAAGCCAGGAAAGGCAAGTGTAACAAAAGGCACGCCACGGCAAGGGGAAACAAGGCTAAGGCACGAGAACGCACGGCTAGGCAATGCACGGCAAGGCAAGGAAAGGGTAACGCAAGGCAAGGCACGGTGAGGCTAGGCAAGGCTAATGCACGACAACGCAAGGCTAGGCAATGCACGACAATGCAAGGAAAGCTTAAAGCAAAGGAAGGCACGGTCAGGCGAGATAAGGCTAAGGCACGACAACGCAAGTCTAGGCAATGCAGGGAAGGGAAGCAAAGAGGAACGGAAGGTAAGCAAGGCAAGGAAAAGCAAGGAAAGGCAAGGGTAACGGAAGGAACTGCACGGCAAGGGGAAACAAGGCTAAGGCACGGCAACGCAGGCTGGGCAATGCATTGCAAGGCAAGGAAAGGGTAACGCATGGGAAAGCACGTTCAGGCGACGAAAGGCTAAGGCACGACAACGCAAGGCTAGGCAATGCACGGAAGGCAAGCAAAGAGTAACGGAAGGTAAGGAAGGCAAGGGAAAGCAAAGAAAGGCAAGTGTAACGGAAGGAACTGCACGGCAAGGGGAAACAAGGCTAAGGCACGACAACGCACGGCTAGGCAATGCATGGCAAGGCAAGCAAAGGGTAACGCAAGGCAAGGCACGGTGAGGCTAGGCAAGGCTAATGCACGGAAACGCAAGGCTAGGCAATGCACGACAATGCAAGGAAAGCTTAAAGCAAAGGAAGGCACGGTCAGGCGAGATAAGGCTAAGGCACGACAACGCAAGGCTAGGCAATTCAGGGAAGGCAAGCAAAGAGTAACGGAAGGTAAGGAAGGCAAGGAAAAGCAAGGAAAGGCAAGGGTAACGGAAGGAACGGCACGGCAAGGGGGAACAAGTCTAAGGCACGACACCGAACGCTAGGCAATGAACGGCAAAGCAAGGATAGGGTAACGCATGGGAAAGCACGGTCAGGCGAGGCAAGGCTAAGGCACGACAACGCAAGGCTAGGCAATGCACGGAAGGCAAGCAAAGAGTAACGGAAGGTAAGGAAGGCAAGGGAAAGCAAGGAAAGGCAAGTGTAACGGAAGGAACGGCACGCAAGGGGTAAGAAGGCTAAGGCACGACAACGCAGGGCTAGGCAATGCACGGCAAGGCAAGGAAAGGGTAACGCAGGGGAAGGCACGGTCAGGTGAGGCAAGGATAAGGCACGACAATGCAAGGCTAGGCAATGCACGGCAAGGCAAGGAAAGAGTAACGGAAGGAAAGGAAGGCAAGGCAAAGCCAGGCAAGGCAAGGGTAACAAAAGGCACGCCACGGCAAGGGGAATCAAGACTAAGGAACGACAACGCACGGCTAGGCAATGCACGGCAAGGCAAGGAAAGGGTAACGCAAGGCAAGGCACGGTGAGGCTAGGCAAGGCTAATGCACGACAACGCAAGGCTAGGCAATGCACGACAATGCAAGGAAAGCTTAAAGCAAAGGAAGGCACGGTCAGGCGAGATAAGGCTAAGGCTCCACAACGCAAGGCTAGGCAATGCACGGAAGGCAAGAAAAGAGTAACGGAAGGGAAGGAAAGCCAGGGAAAGCAAGGCAAGATAAGGATAACGCAAGGCAAGGCACGGTGAGGCAAGGCAAGGCTGATGCACGACAACGCACGGCTAGGCAATTCACGGCAAGGCAAGGAAAGGGTAACGCAAGGCAAGGCACGGTCAGGCGAAGCAAGGCTAAGGCACGACAACGCAAGGCTAGGCAATGCACGGAAGGCAAGCAAAGAGTAACGGAAGGCAAGGAAGGCTAGGGAAAGCAGGGAAAGGCAAGGGTAACGGAAGGAACGGCACGGTAAGGGCAAACAAGACTAAGGCACGACAACACAGGGCTAGGCAATGCAGGGCAAGGCAAGGAAATGGTAACGCAAGGCAAGGCACGGTTTGGGGAGGCAAGGCTAATGCACGACAACGCAAGGCTAGGCAGTGCACGGCTAGGCAAGGAAAGAGTAACGGAAGGAAAGGAAGGCAAGGCAAAGCAAGGCAAGGCAAGTGTAACAAAAGGCAAGGCACGGCAAGGGGAAACAAGGCTAAGGAACGGCAACGCACGGCTAGGCAATGCACGGGCCGGCAGGGAAAGGGTAACGCAAGGCAAGGCACGGTACGGCAAGACAAGGCTAATGCACGACAACGCACGGCTAGGCAATGCACGGCCAGGCAAGGAAAGGGTAACGCAAGGCAAGGCACGGTGAGGCAAGGCAAGGCAAATGCACGACAACGCACGGCTAGGCAATGCACGGCAAGGCAAGGAAAGGGTAACGCAAGGCAAGGCACGGTCAGGCGAGGCAAGGCTAAGACACGACAACGCAAGGCTAGGCAATGCACGGAAGGCAAGCAAAGAGTAACGGAAGGTATGGAAGGCAAGGCAAAGCAAGGCAACGCAAGCAAGGCTATGGCAAGGTGAAACAAGGCTAAGGCACGACAACGCACGGCTAGGCAGAGCACGGCTAGGCAAGGAAAGAGTAACGCAAGGGAAGGCACGGTCAGGCGAGGCAAGGCTAAGGCACGACAACCCAAGGCTAAGCAAAGAACGGAAGGCAAGCAAAGATTAACTGAAGGCAAGGAAGGCAAGGGAAAGCAAGGGAAGGCAAGGGCAACGGAAAGAACGGCACGGTAAGGGGAAACAAAGCTAATTCACGACAATGCAGTGCTAGGCAATGCACGGCAAGGCAAGGAAAGGGTAACGCAAGGCAAGGCACGGTGAGGCAAGGCAAGGCTAATGAACGACAACGCAAGCCTAGGCAATGCAAGGTAAGTCAAGGAAAGGGTACCGCAAGGCAAGGCACGGTCAGGCGAGGCAAGGCTAAGGCACGACAACGCAAGGCTAGGCAATGCACGGAAGGCAAGGAAAGAGTAACGGAAGGTAAGGAAGGCAAGGGAAAGGAAGGAAAGGCAAGTGTAACGGAAGGAACGGCACGGTAAGGGGAAACAAATCTAAGGCACGACAATGCAGTGCTAGGCAATGCACGGCAAGGCAAGGAAAGGGTAACGCAGGGGAAGGCACGGTCAGGTGAGGCAAGGATAAGGCACGACAATGCAAGGCTAGGCAATGCACGGCAAGGCAAGGAAAGAGTAACGGAAGGAAAGGAAGGCAAGTCAAAGCCAGGAAAGGCAAGTGTAACAAAAGGCACGCCACGGCAAGGGGAAACAAGGCTAAGGCACGAGAACGCACGGCTAGGCAATGCACGGCAAGGCAAGGAAAGGGTAACGCAAGGCAAGGCACGGTGAGGCTAGGCAAGGCTAATGCACGACAACGCAAGGCTAGGCAATGCACGACAATGCAAGGAAAGCTTAAAGCAAAGGAAGGCACGGTCAGGCGAGATAAGGCTAAGGCACGACAACGCAAGTCTAGGCAATGCAGGGAAGGGAAGCAAAGAGGAACGGAAGGTAAGCAAGGCAAGGAAAAGCAAGGAAAGGCAAGGGTAACGGAAGGAACTGCACGGCAAGGGGAAACAAGGCTAAGGCACGGCAACGCAGGCTGGGCAATGCATTGCAAGGCAAGGAAAGGGTAACGCATGGGAAAGCACGTTCAGGCGACGCAAGGCTAAGGCACGACAACGCAAGGCTAGGCAATGCACGGAAGGCAAGTAAAGAGTAACGGAAGGTAAGGAAGGCAAGGGAAAGCAAAGAAAGGCAAGTGTAACGGAAGGAACTGCACGGCAAGGGGAAACAAGGCTAAGGCACGACAACGCACGGCTAGGCAATGCATGGCAAGGCAAGCAAAGGGTAACGCAAGGCAAGGCACGGTGAGGCTAGGCAAGGCTAATGCACGGAAACGCAAGGCTAGGCAATGCACGACAATGCAAGGAAAGCTTAAAGCAAAGGAAGGCACGGTCAGGCGAGATAAGGCTAAGGCACGACAACGCAAGGCTAGGCAATTCAGGGAAGGCAAGCAAAGAGTAACGGAAGGTAAGGAAGGCAAGGAAAAGCAAGGAAAGGCAAGGGTAACGGAAGGAACGGCACGGCAAGGGGGAACAAGTCTAAGGCACGACACCGAACGCTAGGCAATGAACGGCAAAGCAAGGATAGGGTAACGCATGGGAAAGCACGGTCAGGCGAGGCAAGGCTAAGGCACGACAACGCAAGGCTAGGCAATGCACGGAAGGCAAGCAAAGAGTAACGGAAGGTAAGGAAGGCAAGGGAAAGCAAGGAAAGGCAAGTGTAACGGAAGGAACGGCACGCAAGGGGTAAGAAGGCTAAGGCACGACAACGCAGGGCTAGGCAATGCACGGCAAGGCAAGGAAAGGGTAACGCAGGGGAAGGCACGGTCAGGTGAGGCAAGGATAAGGCACGACAATGCAAGGCTAGGCAATGCACGGCAAGGCAAGGAAAGAGTAACGGAAGGAAAGGAAGGCAAGGCAAAGCCAGGCAAGGCAAGTGTAACAAAAGGCACGCAACGGCAAGGGGAAACAAGGCTAAGGCACGACAACACACGGCTAGGAAATGCACGGCAAGGCAAGTAAAGGGTAACGCAAGGCAAGGCACGGTGAGGCTAGGCAAGGCTAATGCACGACAACGCAAGGCTAGGCAATGCACGACAATGCAAGTAAAGCTTAAAGCAAAGGAAGGCACGGTTAGAAGAGATAAGGCTAAGGCACGACAACGCAAGGCTAGGCAATGCAGGGAAGGCAAGGAAAGGGTAACGGAAGGTAAGGAAGGCAAAGGAAAGCAAGGAAAGGCAATGGTAACGGAAGGAACGGCACGGCAAGGGGAAACAAGTCTAAGGCACGACAACGCACGCTAGGCAATGCACGGCAAGGGAAGGAAAGGGTAACGAATGGGAAACAACGGTCAGGGGAGGCAAGGCTAAGGCACGACAACGCAAGGAATGGCAATGCACGGAAGGCAAGCAAAGAGTAACGGAAGGTAAGGAAGGCAAGGGAAAGCAAAGAAAGGCAAGTGTAACGGAAGTAACGGCACGGCAAGGGGAAACAAGGCTAAGGCACGACAACGCACGCTAGGCAATGCACGGCAAGGCAAGGAAAGGGTAACGCATGGGAAAGCACGGTCAGGCGAGGGAAGGCTAAGGAAAGCCAACGCAAGGCTAGGCAATGCACGGTAAGCAAGCAAGGAGTAACGGAATGCAAGGAAGGAAAGGGAAAGCAAGGGAAGGCAAGGGTAACGGAAGGAACGGCACGGCAAGGGGTAACAAGGCTAAGGTACGACAACACACGGCTAGGAAATGCACGGCAAGGCAAGGAAAGTGTAACGCAAGGCAAGGCACGGTGAGGCTAGGCAAGGTTAATGCACGACAACGCAAGGCTAGCCAATGCACGACAATGCAAGGAAAGCTTAAAGCAAAGGAAGGCACGTTCAGGCGACGCAAGGCTAAGGCACGACAACGCAAGGCTAGGCAATGCACGGAAGGCAAGCAAAGAGTAACGGAAGGTAAAGAATGCAAGGGAAAGCAAAGAAAGGCAAGTGTAACGGAAGGAACTGCACGGCAAGGGGAAACAAGGCTAAGGCACGACAACGCACGGCTAGGCAATGCACGGCAAGGCAAGCAAAGGGTAACGCAAGGCAAGGCACGGTGAGGCTAGGCAAGGCTAATGCACGGAAACGCAAGGCTAGGCAATGCACGACAATGCAAGGAAAGCTTAAAGCAAAGGAAGGCAAGGTCAGGCCAGATAAGGCAAAGGCACGACAACGCAAGGCTAGGCAATTCAGGGAAGGCAAGCAAAGAGTAACGGAAGGTAAGGAAGGCAAGGAAAAGCAAGGAAAGGCAAGGGTAACGGAAGGAACGGCACGGCAAGGGGGAACAAGTCTAAGGCACGACACCGAACGTTAGGCAATGAACGGCAAAGCAAGGAAAGGGTAACGCATGGGAAAGCACGGTCAGGCGAGGCAAGGCTAAGGCACGACAACGCAAGGCTAGGCAATGCACGGAAGGCAAGCAAAGAGTAACGGAAGGTAAGGAAGGCAAGGGAAAGCAAGGAAAGGCAAGTGTAACGGAAGGAACGGCACGGCAAGGGGAAACAAGGCTAAGGCACGACAACGCTCGCTAGGCAATGCACGGCAAGTCAAGGAAAGGGTAACGCATGGGAAAGCACGGTCAGGCGAGGCAAGGCTAAGGCATGACAACGCAAGGCTAGGCAATGCACGGAAAGCAAGCAAATAGTAACGGAACGCAAGGAAGGCAAGGGAAAGCAAGGGAAGGCAAGGGTAACGGAAGGAACGGCACGGCAAGGGGTAAGAAGGCTAGGCACGACAACGCAGGGCTAGGCAATGCACGGCAAGGCAAGGAAAGGGTAACGCAGGGGAAGGCACGGTCAGGTGAGGCAAGGATAAGGCACGACAATGCAAGGCTAGGCAATGCACGGCAAGGCAAGGAAAGAGTAACGGAAGGAAAGGAAGGCAAGGCAAAGCCAGGCAAGGCAAGTGTAACAAAAGGCACGCCACGGCAAGGGGAATCAAGGCTAAGGCACGACAACGCACGGCTAGGCAATGCACGGCAACGCAAGGAAAGGGTAACGCAAGGCAAGGCACGGTGAGGCTAGGCAAGGCTAATGCACGACAACGCAAGGCTAGGCAATGCACGACAATGCAAGGAAAGCTTAAAGCAAAGGAAGGCACGGTCAGGCGAGATAAGCCTAAGGCACGACAACGCAAGGCTAGGCAATGCACGGAAGGCAAGCAAAGAGTAACGGAAGGTAAGGAAGGCAAGGGAAAGCAAAGAAAGGCAAGTGTAACGGAAGGAACGGCACGGCAAGGGGAAACAAGGCTAAGGCACGACAACGCACGCTAGGCAATGCACGGCAAGGCAAGGAAAGGGTAACGCATGGGAAAGCACGGTCAGGCGAGGCAAGCCTAAGGCATGACAACGCAAGGCTAGGCAATGCACGGAAAGCAAGCAAAGAGTAACGGAACGCAAGGAAGGCAAGGGAAAGCAAGGGAAGGCAAGGGTAACGGAAGGAACGGCACGGCAAGGGGTAACAAGGCTAAGGCACGACAACGCAGGGCTAGGCAATGCACGGCAAGGCAAGGAAAGGGTAACGCAGGGGAAGGCACGGTCAGGTGAGGCAAGGATAAGGCACGACAATGCAAGGCTAGGCAATGCACGGCAAGGCAAGGAAAGAGTAACGGAAGGAAAGGAAGGCAAGGCAAAGCCAGGCAAGGCAAGTGTAACAAAAGGCACGCAACGGCAAGGGGAAACAAGGCTAAGGCACGACAACACACGGCTAGGAAATGCACGGCAAGGCAAGTAAAGGGTAACGCAAGGCAAGGCACGGTGAGGCTAGGCAAGGCTAATGCACGACAACGCAAGGCTAGGCAATGCACGACAATGCAAGTAAAGCTTAAAGCAAAGGAAGGCACGGTTAGAAGAGATAAGGCTAAGGCACGACAACGCAAGGCTAGGCAATGCAGGGAAGGCAAGGAAAGGGTAACGGAAGGTAAGGAAGGCAAAGGAAAGCAAGGAAAGGCAATGGTAACGGAAGGAACGGCACGGCAAGGGGAAACAAGTCTAAGGCACGACAACGCACGCTAGGCAATGCACGGCAAGGGAAGGAAAGGGTAACGCATGGGAAAGCACGGTCAGGCGAGGCAAGGCTAAGGAAAGCCAACGCAAGGCTAGGCAATGCACGGTAAGCAAGCAAGGAGTAACGGAATGCAAGGAAGGAAAGGGAAAGCAAGGGAAGGCAAGGGTAACGGAAGGAACGGCACGGCAAGGGGTAACAAGGCTAAGGCACGACAACACACGGCTAGGAAATGCACGGCAAGGCAAGGAAAGTGTAACGCAAGGCAAGGCACGGTGAGGCTAGGCAAGGTTAATGCACGACAACGCAAGGCTGGGCAATGCACGACAATGCAAGGAAAGCTTAAAGCAAAGGAAGGCACGGTCAGGCGAGATAAGGCTAAGGCACAACAACGCAAGGCTAGGCAATGCACGGAAGGCAAGCAAAGAGTAACGGAAGGTAAGGAAGGCAAGGGAAAGCAAGGAAAGGCAATGGTAACGGAAGGAACGGCACGGCAAGGGGAAACAAGGCTAAGGCACGACAACGCACGCCAGGCAATGCACGGCAAGGCAAGGAAAGGGTAACGCATGGGAAAGCACGGTCACGCGAGGCAAGGCTAAGGCATGACAACGGAAGTCTAGGCAATGCACGGAAAGCAAGCAAAGAGTAACGGAACGCAAGGAAGGCAAGGGAAAGCAAGGGAAGGCAAGGGTAATGGAAGGAACGGCACGGCAAGGGCAAACAAGGCTAAGGCACGGCAACGTAGGCTAGGCAATGCACGGCAAGGCAAGGAAAGGGTAACGCATGGGAAAGCACGTTCAGGCGAGGCAAGGGTACGGCACGACAACGCAAGGTTCGGAAATGCACGGAAGGCTAGCAAAGAGTAACGGAAGGTAAGGAAGGCAAGGGAAAGCAAAGAAAGGCAAGTGTAACGGAAGGAACGGCACGGCAAGGGGAAACAAGGCTAAGGCACGACAACGCACGGCTAGGCAATGCACGGCAAGGCAAGGTAAGGGTAACGCAAGGCAAGGCACGGTGAGGCTAGGCAAGGCTAATGCACGACAACGCAAGGCTAGGCAATGCACGACAATGCAAGGAAAGCTTAAAGCAAAGGAAGGCACGGTCAGGCGAGATAAGGCTAAGGCACGACAACGCAAGGCTAGGCAATGCAGGGAAGGCAAGCAAAGAGTAACGGAAGGTAAGGAAGGCAAGGAAAAGCAAGGAAAGGCAAGGGTAACGGAAGGAACGGCACGGGAAGCGGAAACAAGGCTAAGGCACGGCAACGCAGGCTGGGCAATGCACGGCAAGGCAAGGAAAGGGTAACGCATGGGAAAGCAAGTTCAGGCGAGGCAAGGCTAAGGCACGACAACGCAAGGCTAGGCAATGCCCGGAAGGCAAGCAAAGAGTAACAGAAGGTAAGGAAGGCAAGGGAAAGCAAAGAAAGGCAAGTGTAACGGAAGGAACTGCACGGCAAGGGGAAAAAAGGCTAAGGCACGACACCGAACGCTAGGCAATGAACGGCAAGGCAAGGAAAGGGTAACGCATGGGAAAGCACGGTCAGGCGAGGCAAGGCTAGGCAATGCACGGAAGGCAAGCAAAGAGAAATGGAAGGTAAGGAAGGCAAGGGAAAGCAAGGAAAGGCAAGTGTAACGGAAGGAACGGCACGGCAAGGGGAAACAAGGCTAAGGCACGACAACGCACGCTAGGCCATGCACGGCAAGGCAAGGAAAGGGTAATGCATGGGAAAGCACGGTCAGGCGAGGCAAGGCCAAGGAATGACAACGCAAGGCTAGGCAATGCACGGAAAGCAAGCAAACTGTAACGGAACGCAAGGAAGGCAAGGGAAAGCAAGGGAAGGCAAGGGTAACGGAAGGAACGGCACGGCAAGGGGTAAGAAGGCTAAGGCACGACAACGCAGGGCTAGGCAATGCACGGCAAGGCAAGGAAAGGGTAACGCAGGGGAAGGCGCGGTCAGGTGAGGCAAGGATAAGGCACGACAATGCAAGGCTAGGCAATGCACGGCAAGGCAAGGAAAGAGTAACGGAAGGAAAGGAAGGCAAGGCAAAGCCAGGCAAGGCAAGGGTAACAAAAGGCACGCCACGGCAAGGGGAATCAAGACTAAGGAACGACAACGCACGGCTAGGCAATGCACGGCAAGGCAAGGAAAGGGTTACGCAAGGCAAGGCACGGTGAGGCTAGGCAAGGCTAATGCACGACAACGCAAGGCTAGGCAGTGCACGGCTAGGCAAGAAAAGAGTAACGGAAGGGAAGGAAAGCCAGGGAAAGCAAGGCAAGATAAGGGTAACGCAAGGCAAGGCACGGTGAGGCAAGGCAAGGCTGATGCACGACAACGCACGGCTAGGCAATTCACGGCAAGGCAAGGAAAGGGTAACGCAAGGCAAGGCACGGTCAGGAGAGGCAAGGCTAAGGCACGACAACGCAAGGCTAGGCAATGCACGGAAGGCAAGCAAAGAGTAACGGAAGGCAAGGAAGGCTAGGGAAAGCAGGGAAAGGCAAGGGTAACGGAAGGAACGGCACGGTAAGGGCAAACAAGACTAAGGCACGACAACACAGGGCTAGGCAATGCAGGGCAAGGCAAGGAAATGGTAACGCAAGGCAAGGCACGGTTTGGGGAGGCAAGGCTAATGCACGACAACGCAAGGCTAGGCAGTGCACGGCTAGGCAAGGAAAGAGTAACGGAAGGAAAGGAAGGCAAGGCAAAGCAAGGCAAGGCAAGTGTAACAAAAGGCAAGGCACGGCAAGGGGAAACAAGGCTAAGGAATGGCAACGCACGGCTAGGCAATGCACGGGCAGGCAGGGAAAGGGTAACGCAAGGCAAGGCACGGTACGGCAAGACAAGGCTAATGCACGACAACGCACGGCTAGGCAATGCACGGCCAGGCAAGGAAAGGGTAACGCAAGGCAAGGCACGGTGAGGCAAGGCAAGGCAAATGCACGACAACGCACGGCTAGGCAATGCACGGCAAGGCAAGGAAAGGGTAACGCAAGGCAAGGCACGGTCAGGCGAGGCAAGGCTAAGACACGACAACGCAAGGCTAGGCAATGCACGGAAGGCAAGCAAAGAGTAACGGAAGGTATGGAAGGCAAGGCAAAGCAAGGCAACGCAAGCAAGGCTATGGCAAGGTGAAACAAGGCTAAGGCACGACAACGCACGGCTAGGCAGAGCACGGCTAGGCAAGGAAAGAGTAACGCAAGGGAAGGCACGGTCAGGCGAGGCAAGGCTAAGGCACGACAACCCAAGGCTAAGCAAAGAACGGAAGGCAAGCAAAGATTAACTGAAGGCAAGGAAGGCAAGGGAAAGCAAGGGAAGGCAAGGGCAACGGAAAGAACGGCACGGTAAGGGGAAACAAAGCTAATTCACGACAATGCAGTGCTAGGCAATGCACGGCAAGGCAAGGAAAGGGTAACGCAAGGCAAGGCACGGTGAGGCAAGGCAAGGCTAATGAACGACAACGCAAGCCTAGGCAATGCAAGGTAAGTCAAGGAAAGGGTACCGCAAGGCAAGGCACGGTCAGGCGAGGCAAGGCTAAGGCACGACAACGCAAGGCTAGGCAATGCACGGAAGGCAAGGAAAGAGTAACGGAAGGTAAGGAAGGCAAGGGAAAGGAAGGAAAGGCAAGTGTAACGGAAGGAACGGCACGGTAAGGGGAAACAAATCTAAGGCACGACAATGCAGTGCTAGGCAATGCACGGCAAGGCAAGGAAAGGGTAACGCAGGGGAAGGCACGGTCAGGTGAGGCAAGGATAAGGCACGACAATGCAAGGCTAGGCAATGCACGGCAAGGCAAGGAAAGAGTAACGGAAGGAAAGGAAGGCAAGTCAAAGCCAGGAAAGGCAAGTGTAACAAAAGGCACGCCACGGCAAGGGGAAACAAGGCTAAGGCACGAGAACGCACGGCTAGGCAATGCACGGCAAGGCAAGGAAAGGGTAACGCAAGGCAAGGCACGGTGAGGCTAGGCAAGGCTAATGCACGACAACGCAAGGCTAGGCAATGCACGACAATGCAAGGAAAGCTTAAAGCAAAGGAAGGCACGGTCAGGCGAGATAAGGCTAAGGCACGACAACGCAAGTCTAGGCAATGCAGGGAAGGGAAGCAAAGAGGAACGGAAGGTAAGCAAGGCAAGGAAAAGCAAGGAAAGGCAAGGGTAACGGAAGGAACTGCACGGCAAGGGGAAACAAGGCTAAGGCACGGCAACGCAGGCTGGGCAATGCATTGCAAGGCAAGGAAAGGGTAACGCATGGGAAAGCACGTTCAGGCGACGAAAGGCTAAGGCACGACAACGCAAGGCTAGGCAATGCACGGAAGGCAAGCAAAGAGTAACGGAAGGTAAGGAAGGCAAGGGAAAGCAAAGAAAGGCAAGTGTAACGGAAGGAACTGCACGGCAAGGGGAAACAAGGCTAAGGCACGACAACGCACGGCTAGGCAATGCATGGCAAGGCAAGCAAAGGGTAACGCAAGGCAAGGCACGGTGAGGCTAGGCAAGGCTAATGCACGGAAACGCAAGGCTAGGCAATGCACGACAATGCAAGGAAAGCTTAAAGCAAAGGAAGGCACGGTCAGGCGAGATAAGGCTAAGGCACGACAACGCAAGGCTAGGCAATTCAGGGAAGGCAAGCAAAGAGTAACGGAAGGTAAGGAAGGCAAGGAAAAGCAAGGAAAGGCAAGGGTAACGGAAGGAACGGCACGGCAAGGGGGAACAAGTCTAAGGCACGACACCGAACGCTAGGCAATGAACGGCAAAGCAAGGATAGGGTAACGCATGGGAAAGCACGGTCAGGCGAGGCAAGGCTAAGGCACGACAACGCAAGGCTAGGCAATGCACGGAAGGCAAGCAAAGAGTAACGGAAGGTAAGGAAGGCAAGGGAAAGCAAGGAAAGGCAAGTGTAACGGAAGGAACGGCACGCAAGGGGTAAGAAGGCTAAGGCACGACAACGCAGGGCTAGGCAATGCACGGCAAGGCAAGGAAAGGGTAACGCAGGGGAAGGCACGGTCAGGTGAGGCAAGGATAAGGCACGACAATGCAAGGCTAGGCAATGCACGGCAAGGCAAGGAAAGAGTAACGGAAGGAAAGGAAGGCAAGGCAAAGCCAGGCAAGGCAAGGGTAACAAAAGGCACGCCACGGCAAGGGGAATCAAGACTAAGGAACGACAACGCACGGCTAGGCAATGCACGGCAAGGCAAGGAAAGGGTAACGCAAGGCAAGGCACGGTGAGGCTAGGCAAGGCTAATGCACGACAACGCAAGGCTAGGCAATGCACGACAATGCAAGGAAAGCTTAAAGCAAAGGAAGGCACGGTCAGGCGAGATAAGGCTAAGGCTCCACAACGCAAGGCTAGGCAATGCACGGAAGGCAAGAAAAGAGTAACGGAAGGGAAGGAAAGCCAGGGAAAGCAAGGCAAGATAAGGGTAACGCAAGGCAAGGCACGGTGAGGCAAGGCAAGGCTGATGCACGACAACGCACGGCTAGGCAATTCACGGCAAGGCAAGGAAAGGGTAACGCAAGGCAAGGCACGGTCAGGCGAGGCAAGGCTAAGGCACGACAACGCAAGGCTAGGCAATGCACGGAAGGCAAGCAAAGAGTAACGGAAGGCAAGGAAGGCTAGGGAAAGCAGGGAAAGGCAAGGGTAACGGAAGGAACGGCACGGTAAGGGCAAACAAGACTAAGGCACGACAACACAGGGCTAGGCAATGCAGGGCAAGGCAAGGAAATGGTAACGCAAGGCAAGGCACGGTTTGGGGAGGCAAGGCTAATGCACGACAACGCAAGGCTAGGCAGTGCACGGCTAGGCAAGGAAAGAGTAACGGAAGGAAAGGAAGGCAAGGCAAAGCAAGGCAAGGCAAGTGTAACAAAAGGCAAGGCACGGCAAGGGGAAACAAGGCTAAGGAACGGCAACGCACGGCTAGGCAATGCACGGGCAGGCAGGGAAAGGGTAACGCAAGGCAAGGCACGGTACGGCAAGACAAGGCTAATGCACGACAACGCACGGCTAGGCAATGCACGGCCAGGCAAGGAAAGGGTAACGCAAGGCAAGGCACGGTGAGGCAAGGCAAGGCAAATGCACGACAACGCACGGCTAGGCAATGCACGGCAAGGCAAGGAAAGGGTAACGCAAGGCAAGGCACGGTCAGGCGAGGCAAGGCTAAGACACGACAACGCAAGGCTAGGCAATGCACGGAAGGCAAGCAAAGAGTAACGGAAGGTATGGAAGGCAAGGCAAAGCAAGGCAACGCAAGCAAGGCTATGGCAAGGTGAAACAAGGCTAAGGCACGACAACGCACGGCTAGGCAGAGCACGGCTAGGCAAGGAAAGAGTAACGCAAGGGAAGGCACGGTCAGGCGAGGCAAGGCTAAGGCACGACAACCCAAGGCTAAGCAAAGAACGGAAGGCAAGCAAAGATTAACTGAAGGCAAGGAAGGCAAGGGAAAGCAAGGGAAGGCAAGGGCAACGGAAAGAACGGCACGGTAAGGGGAAACAAAGCTAATTCACGACAATGCAGTGCTAGGCAATGCACGGCAAGGCAAGGAAAGGGTAACGCAAGGCAAGGCACGGTGAGGCAAGGCAAGGCTAATGAACGACAACGCAAGCCTAGGCAATGCAAGGTAAGTCAAGGAAAGGGTACCGCAAGGCAAGGCACGGTCAGGCGAGGCAAGGCTAAGGCACGACAACGCAAGGCTAGGCAATGCACGGAAGGCAAGGAAAGAGTAACGGAAGGTAAGGAAGGCAAGGGAAAGGAAGGAAAGGCAAGTGTAACGGAAGGAACGGCACGGTAAGGGGAAACAAATCTAAGGCACGACAATGCAGTGCTAGGCAATGCACGGCAAGGCAAGGAAAGGGTAACGCAGGGGAAGGCACGGTCAGGTGAGGCAAGGATAAGGCACGACAATGCAAGGCTAGGCAATGCACGGCAAGGCAAGGAAAGAGTAACGGAAGGAAAGGAAGGCAAGTCAAAGCCAGGAAAGGCAAGTGTAACAAAAGGCACGCCACGGCAAGGGGAAACAAGGCTAAGGCACGAGAACGCACGGCTAGGCAATGCACGGCAAGGCAAGGAAAGGGTAACGCAAGGCAAGGCACGGTGAGGCTAGGCAAGGCTAATGCACGACAACGCAAGGCTAGGCAATGCACGACAATGCAAGGAAAGCTTAAAGCAAAGGAAGGCACGGTCAGGCGAGATAAGGCTAAGGCACGACAACGCAAGTCTAGGCAATGCAGGGAAGGGAAGCAAAGAGGAACGGAAGGTAAGCAAGGCAAGGAAAAGCAAGGAAAGGCAAGGGTAACGGAAGGAACTGCACGGCAAGGGGAAACAAGGCTAAGGCACGGCAACGCAGGCTGGGCAATGCATTGCAAGGCAAGGAAAGGGTAACGCATGGGAAAGCACGTTCAGGCGACGCAAGGCTAAGGCACGACAACGCAAGGCTAGGCAATGCACGGAAGGCAAGTAAAGAGTAACGGAAGGTAAGGAAGGCAAGGGAAAGCAAAGAAAGGCAAGTGTAACGGAAGGAACTGCACGGCAAGGGGAAACAAGGCTAAGGCACGACAACGCACGGCTAGGCAATGCATGGCAAGGCAAGCAAAGGGTAACGCAAGGCAAGGCACGGTGAGGCTAGGCAAGGCTAATGCACGGAAACGCAAGGCTAGGCAATGCACGACAATGCAAGGAAAGCTTAAAGCAAAGGAAGGCACGGTCAGGCGAGATAAGGCTAAGGCACGACAACGCAAGGCTAGGCAATTCAGGGAAGGCAAGCAAAGAGTAACGGAAGGTAAGGAAGGCAAGGAAAAGCAAGGAAAGGCAAGGGTAACGGAAGGAACGGCACGGCAAGGGGGAACAAGTCTAAGGCACGACACCGAACGCTAGGCAATGAACGGCAAAGCAAGGATAGGGTAACGCATGGGAAAGCACGGTCAGGCGAGGCAAGGCTAAGGCACGACAACGCAAGGCTAGGCAATGCACGGAAGGCAAGCAAAGAGTAACGGAAGGTAAGGAAGGCAAGGGAAAGCAAGGAAAGGCAAGTGTAACGGAAGGAACGGCACGCAAGGGGTAAGAAGGCTAAGGCACGACAACGCAGGGCTAGGCAATGCACGGCAAGGCAAGGAAAGGGTAACGCAGGGGAAGGCACGGTCAGGTGA
The DNA here is from genome assembly GCF_037893015.1 of Macrotis lagotis. Lineage (NCBI taxonomy): Eukaryota > Metazoa > Chordata > Mammalia > Peramelemorphia > Peramelidae > Macrotis > Macrotis lagotis. The sequence continues at coordinate 128,365 of NW_027422037.1, read as the reverse complement.
GGCAAGGATAAGGCACGACAATGCAAGGCTAGGCAATGCACGGCAAGGCAAGGAAAGAGTAACGGAAGGAAAGGAAGGCAAGGCAAAGCCAGGCAAGGCAAGTGTAACAAAAGGCACGCAACGGCAAGGGGAAACAAGGCTAAGGCACGACAACACACGGCTAGGAAATGCACGGCAAGGCAAGTAAAGGGTAACGCAAGGCAAGGCACGGTGAGGCTAGGCAAGGCTAATGCACGACAACGCAAGGCTAGGCAATGCACGACAATGCAAGTAAAGCTTAAAGCAAAGGAAGGCACGGTTAGAAGAGATAAGGCTAAGGCACGACAACGCAAGGCTAGGCAATGCAGGGAAGGCAAGGAAAGGGTAACGGAAGGTAAGGAAGGCAAAGGAAAGCAAGGAAAGGCAATGGTAACGGAAGGAACGGCACGGCAAGGGGAAACAAGTCTAAGGCACGACAACGCACGCTAGGCAATGCACGGCAAGGGAAGGAAAGGGTAACGAATGGGAAACAACGGTCAGGGGAGGCAAGGCTAAGGCACGACAACGCAAGGAATGGCAATGCACGGAAGGCAAGCAAAGAGTAACGGAAGGTAAGGAAGGCAAGGGAAAGCAAAGAAAGGCAAGTGTAACGGAAGTAACGGCACGGCAAGGGGAAACAAGGCTAAGGCACGACAACGCACGCTAGGCAATGCACGGCAAGGCAAGGAAAGTGTAACGCATGGGAAAGCACGGTCAGGCGAGGCAAGGCTAAGGAAAGCCAACGCAAGGCTAGGCAATGCACGGTAAGCAAGCAAGGAGTAACGGAATGCAAGGAAGGAAAGGGAAAGCAAGGGAAGGCAAGGGTAACGGAAGGAACGGCACGGCAAGGGGTAACAAGGCTAAGGTACGACAACACACGGCTAGGAAATGCACGGCAAGGCAAGGAAAGTGTAACGCAAGGCAAGGCACGGTGAGGCTAGGCAAGGTTAATGCACGACAACGCAAGGCTAGCCAATGCACGACAATGCAAGGAAAGCTTAAAGCAAAGGAAGGCACGTTCAGGCGACGCAAGGCTAAGGCACGACAACGCAAGGCTAGGCAATGCACGGAAGGCAAGCAAAGAGTAACGGAAGGTAAAGAATGCAAGGGAAAGCAAAGAAAGGCAAGTGTAACGGAAGGAACTGCACGGCAAGGGGAAACAAGGCTAAGGCACGACAACGCACGGCTAGGCAATGCACGGCAAGGCAAGCAAAGGGTAACGCAAGGCAAGGCACGGTGAGGCTAGGCAAGGCTAATGCACGGAAACGCAAGGCTAGGCAATGCACGACAATGCAAGGAAAGCTTAAAGCAAAGGAAGGCAAGGTCAGGCCAGATAAGGCAAAGGCACGACAACGCAAGGCTAGGCAATTCAGGGAAGGCAAGCAAAGAGTAACGGAAGGTAAGGAAGGCAAGGAAAAGCAAGGAAAGGCAAGGGTAACGGAAGGAACGGCACGGCAAGGGGGAACAAGTCTAAGGCACGACACCGAACGCTAGGCAATGAACGGCAAAGCAAGGAAAGGGTAACGCATGGGAAAGCACGGTCAGGCGAGGCAAGGCTAAGGCACGACAACGCAAGGCTAGGCAATGCACGGAAGGCAAGCAAAGAGTAACGGAAGGTAAGGAAGGCAAGGGAAAGCAAGGAAAGGCAAGTGTAACGGAAGGAACGGCACGGCAAGGGGAAACAAGGCTAAGGCACGACAACGCTCGCTAGGCAATGCACGGCAAGTCAAGGAAAGGGTAACGCATGGGAAAGCACGGTCAGGCGAGGCAAGGCTAAGGCATGACAACGCAAGGCTAGGCAATGCACGGAAAGCAAGCAAATAGTAACGGAACGCAAGGAAGGCAAGGGAAAGCAAGGGAAGGCAAGGGTAACGGAAGGAACGGCACGGCAAGGGGTAAGAAGGCTAGGCACGACAACGCAGGGCTAGGCAATGCACGGCAAGGCAAGGAAAGGGTAACGCAGGGGAAGGCACGGTCAGGTGAGGCAAGGATAAGGCACGACAATGCAAGGCTAGGCAATGCACGGCAAGGCAAGGAAAGAGTAACGGAAGGAAAGGAAGGCAAGGCAAAGCCAGGCAAGGCAAGTGTAACAAAAGGCACGCCACGGCAAGGGGAATCAAGGCTAAGGCACGACAACGCACGGCTAGGCAATGCACGGCAAGGCAAGGAAAGGGTAACGCAAGGCAAGGCACGGTGAGGCTAGGCAAGGCTAATGCACGACAACGCAAGGCTAGGCAATGCACGACAATGCAAGGAAAGCTTAAAGCAAAGGAAGGCACGGTCAGGCGAGATAAGCCTAAGGCACGACAACGCAAGGCTAGGCAATGCACGGAAGGCAAGCAAAGAGTAACGGAAGGTAAGGAAGGCAAGGGAAAGCAAAGAAAGGCAAGTGTAACGGAAGGAACGGCACGGCAAGGGGAAACAAGGCTAAGGCACGACAACGCACGCTAGGCAATGCACGGCAAGGCAAGGAAAGGGTAACGCATGGGAAAGCACGTTCAGGCGAGGCAAGGGTACGGCACGACAACGCAAGGTTCGGAAATGCACGGAAGGCTAGCAAAGAGTAACGGAAGGTAAGGAAGGCAAGGGAAAGCAAAGAAAGGCAAGTGTAACGGAAGGAACGGCACGGCAAGGGGAAACAAGGCTAAGGCACGACAACGCACGGCTAGGCAATGCACGGCAAGGCAAGGTAAGGGTAACGCAAGGCAAGGCACGGTGAGGCTAGGCAAGGCTAATGCACGACAACGCAAGGCTAGGCAATGCACGACAATGCAAGGAAAGCTTAAAGCAAAGGAAGGCACGGTCAGGCGAGATAAGGCTAAGGCACGACAACGCAAGGCTAGGCAATGCAGGGAAGGCAAGCAAAGAGTAACGGAAGGTAAGGAAGGCAAGGAAAAGCAAGGAAAGGCAAGGGTAACGGAAGGAACGGCACGGGAAGCGGAAACAAGGCTAAGGCACGGCAACGCAGGCTGGGCAATGCACGGCAAGGCAAGGAAAGGGTAACGCATGGGAAAGCAAGTTCAGGCGAGGCAAGGCTAAGGCACGACAACGCAAGGCTAGGCAATGCCCGGAAGGCAAGCAAAGAGTAACAGAAGGTAAGGAAGGCAAGGGAAAGCAAAGAAAGGCAAGTGTAACGGAAGGAACTGCACGGCAAGGGGAAAAAAGGCTAAGGCACGACACCGAACGCTAGGCAATGAACGGCAAGGCAAGGAAAGGGTAACGCATGGGAAAGCACGGTCAGGCGAGGCAAGGCTAGGCAATGCACGGAAGGCAAGCAAAGAGAAATGGAAGGTAAGGAAGGCAAGGGAAAGCAAGGAAAGGCAAGTGTAACGGAAGGAACGGCACGGCAAGGGGAAACAAGGCTAAGGCACGACAACGCACGCTAGGCCATGCACGGCAAGGCAAGGAAAGGGTAACGCATGGGAAAGCACGGTCAGGCGAGGCAAGGCCAAGGAATGACAACGCAAGGCTAGGCAATGCACGGAAAGCAAGCAAACTGTAACGGAACGCAAGGAAGGCAAGGGAAAGCAAGGGAAGGCAAGGGTAACGGAAGGAACGGCACGGCAAGGGGTAAGAAGGCTAAGGCACGACAACGCAGGGCTAGGCAATGCACGGCAAGGCAAGGAAAGGGTAACGCAGGGGAAGGCGCGGTCAGGTGAGGCAAGGATAAGGCACGACAATGCAAGGCTAGGCAATGCACGGCAAGGCAAGGAAAGAGTAACGGAAGGAAAGGAAGGCAAGGCAAAGCCAGGCAAGGCAAGGGTAACAAAAGGCACGCCACGGCAAGGGGAATCAAGACTAAGGAACGACAACGCACGGCTAGGCAATGCACGGCAAGGCAAGGAAAGGGTAACGCAAGGCAAGGCACGGTGAGGCTAGGCAAGGCTAATGCACGACAACGCAAGGCTAGGCAATGCACGACAATGCAAGGAAAGCTTAAAGCAAAGGAAGGCACGGTCAGGCGAGATAAGGCTAAGGCTCCACAACGCAAGGCTAGGCAATGCACGGAAGGCAAGAAAAGAGTAACGGAAGGGAAGGAAAGCCAGGGAAAGCAAGGCAAGATAAGGGTAACGCAAGGCAAGGCACGGTGAGGCAAGGCAAGGCTGATGCACGACAACGCACGGCTAGGCAATTCACGGCAAGGCAAGGAAAGGGTAACGCAAGGCAAGGCACGGTCAGGCGAGGCAAGGCTAAGGCACGACAACGCAAGGCTAGGCAATGCACGGAAGGCAAGCAAAGAGTAACGGAAGGCAAGGAAGGCTAGGGAATGCAGGGAAAGGCAAGGGTAACGGAAGGAACGGCACGGTAAGGGCAAACAAGACTAAGGCACGACAACACAGGGCTAGGCAATGCAGGGCAAGGCAAGGAAATGGTAACGCAAGGCAAGGCACGGTTTGGGGAGGCAAGGCTAATGCACGACAACGCAAGGCTAGGCAGTGCACGGCTAGGCAAGGAAAGAGTAACGGAAGGAAAGGAAGGCAAGGCAAAGCAAGGCAAGGCAAGTGTAACAAAAGGCAAGGCACGGCAAGGGGAAACAAGGCTAAGGAACGGCAACGCACGGCTAGGCAATGCACGGGCAGGCAGGGAAAGGGTAACGCAAGGCAAGGCACGGTACGGCAAGACAAGGCTAATGCACGACAACGCACGGCTAGGCAATGCACGGCCAGGCAAGGAAAGGGTAACGCAAGGCAAGGCACGGTGAGGCAAGGCAAGGCAAATGCACGACAACGCACGGCTAGGCAATGCACGGCAAGGCAAGGAAAGGGTAACGCAAGGCAAGGCACGGTCAGGCGAGGCAAGGCTAAGACACGACAACGCAAGGCTAGGCAATGCACGGAAGGCAAGCAAAGAGTAACGGAAGGTATGGAAGGCAAGGCAAAGCAAGGCAACGCAAGCAAGGCTATGGCAAGGTGAAACAAGGCTAAGGCACGACAACGCACGGCTAGGCAGAGCACGGCTAGGCAAGGAAAGAGTAACGCAAGGGAAGGCACGGTCAGGCGAGGCAAGGCTAAGGCACGACAACCCAAGGCTAAGCAAAGAACGGAAGGCAAGCAAAGATTAACTGAAGGCAAGGAAGGCAAGGGAAAGCAAGGGAAGGCAAGGGCAACGGAAGGAACGGCACGGTAAGGGGAAACAAAGCTAATTCACGACAATGCAGTGCTAGGCAATGCACGGCAAGGCAAGGAAAGGGTAACGCAAGGCAAGGCACGGTGAGGCAAGGCAAGGCTAATGAACGACAACGCAAGCCTAGGCAATGCAAGGTAAGTCAAGGAAAGGGTACCGCAAGGCAAGGCACGGTCAGGCGAGGCAAGGCTAAGGCACGACAACGCAAGGCTAGGCAATGCACGGAAGGCAAGGAAAGAGTAACGGAAGGTAAGGAAGGCAAGGGAAAGGAAGGAAAGGCAAGTGTAACGGAAGGAACGGCACGGTAAGGGGAAACAAATCTAAGGCACGACAATGCAGTGCTAGGCAATGCACGGCAAGGCAAGGAAAGGGTAACGCAGGGGAAGGCACGGTCAGGTGAGGCAAGGATAAGGCACGACAATGCAAGGCTAGGCAATGCACGGCAAGGCAAGGAAAGAGTAACGGAAGGAAAGGAAGGCAAGTCAAAGCCAGGAAAGGCAAGTGTAACAAAAGGCACGCCACGGCAAGGGGAAACAAGGCTAAGGCACGACAACGCACGGCTAGGCAATGCACGGCAAGGCAAGGAAAGGGTAACGCAAGGCAAGGCACGGTGAGGCTAGGCAAGGCTAATGCACGACAACGCAAGGCTAGGCAATGCACGACAATGCAAGGAAAGCTTAAAGCAAAGGAAGGCACGGTCAGGCGAGATAAGGCTAAGGCACGACAACGCAAGTCTAGGCAATGCAGGGAAGAGAAGCAAAGAGGAACGGAAGGTAAGCAAGGCAAGGAAAAGCAAGGAAAGGCAAGGGTAACGGAAGGAACTGCACGGCAAGGGGAAACAAGGCTAAGGCACGGCAACGCAGGCTGGGCAATGCAGGGCAAGGCAAGGAAAGGGTAACGCATGGGAAAGCACGTTCAGGCGACGCAAGGCTAAGGCACGACAACGCAAGGCTAGGCAATGCACGGAAGGCAAGCAAAGAGTAACGGAAGGTAAGGAAGGCAAGGGAAAGCAAAGAAAGGCAAGTGTAACGGAAGGAACTGCACGGCAAGGGGAAACAAGGCTAAGGCACGACAACGCACGGCTAGGCAATGCACGGCAAGGCAAGCAAAGGGTAACGCAAGGCAAGGCACGGTGAGGCTAGGCAAGGCTAATGCACGGAAACGCAAGGCTAGGCAATGCACGACAATGCAAGGAAAGCTTAAAGCAAAGGAAGGCAAGGTCAGGCGAGATAAGGCAAAGGCACGACAACGCAAGGCTAGGCAATTCAGGGAAGGCAAGCAAAGTGTAACGGAAGGTAAGGAAGGCAAGGAAAAGCAAGGAAAGGCAAGGGTAACGGAAGGAACGGCACGGCAAGGGGAAACAAGGCTAAGGCACGACAACGCACGCTAGGCAATGCACGGCAAGGCAAGGAAAGGGTAACGCATGGGAAAGCACGGTCAGGCGAGGCAAGGCTAAGGCATGACAACGCACGGCTAGGCAATGCACGGAAAGCAAGCAAAGAGTAACGGAACGTAAGGAAGGCAAGGGAAAGCAAGGAAAGGCAAGGGTAACGGAAGGAACGGCACGGCAAGGGGTAAGAAGGCTAAGGCACGACAACGCACGGCTAGGCAATGCACGGCAAGGCAAGGAAAGGGTAACGCAGGGGAAGGCACGGTCAGGTGAGGCAAGGATAAGGCACGACAATGCAAGGCTATGCAATGCACGGCAAGGCAAGGAAAGAGTAACGGAAGGAAAGGAAGGCAAGGCAAAGCCAGGCAAGGCAAGTGTAACAAAAGGCACGCCACGGCAAGGGGAATCAAGGCTAAGGCACGACAACGCACGTCTAGGCAATGCACGGCAAGGCAAGGAAAGGGTAACGCAAGGCAAGGCACGGTGAGGCTAGGCAAGGCTAATGCACGACAACGCAAGGCTAGGCAATGCACGACAATGCAAGGAAAGCTTAAAGCAAAGGAAGGCACGGTCAGGCGAGATAAGGCTAAGGCACGACAACGCAAGGCTAGGCAATGCACGGAAGGCAAGCAAAGAGTAACGGAAGGTAAGGAAGGCAAGGGAAAGCAAAGAAAGGCAAGTGCAACGGTAGGAACGGCACGGCAAGGGGAAACAAGGCTAAGGCACGACAAAGCACGCTAGGCAATGCACGGCAAGGCAAGGAAAGGGTAACGCATGGGAAAGCACGGTCAGGCGAGGCAAGCCTAAGGCATGACAACGCAAGGCTAGGCAATGCACGGAAAGCAAGCAAAGAGTAACGGAACGCAAGGAAGGCAAGGGAAAGCAAGGGAAGGCAAGGGTAACGGAAGGAACGGCACGGCAAGGGGTAACAAGGCTAAGGCACGACAACGCAGGTCTAGGCAATGCACGGCAAGGCAAGGAAAGGGTAACGCAGGGGAAGGCACGGTCAGGTGAGGCAAGGATAAGGCACGACAATGCAAGGCTAGGCAATGCACGGCAAGGCAAGGAAAGAGTAACGGAAGGAAAGGAAGGCAAGGCAAAGCCAGGCAAGGCAAGTGTAACAAAAGGCACGCCACGGCAAGGGGAATCAAGGCTAAGGAACGACAACGCACGGCTAGGCAATGCACGGCAAGGCAAGGAAAGGGTAATGCAAGGCAAGGCACGGTGAGGCTAGGCAAGGCTAATGCACGACAATGCAAGGCTAGGCAATGCACGAAAATGCAAGTAAAGCTTAAAGCAAAGGAAGGCACGGTTAGAAGAGATAAGGCTAAGGCAAGACAACGCAAGACTAGGCAATGCAGGGAAGGCAAGGAAAGGGTAACGGAAGGTAAGGAAGGCAAAGGAAAGCAAGGAAGGGCAAGGGTAACGGAAGGAACGGCACGGCAAGGGGTAACAAGGCTAAGGCACGACAACGCAGGGCTAGGCAATGCACGGCATGGCAAGGAAAGAGTAACGGAAGGAACGGAAGGCAAGGCAAAGCCAGGCAAGGCAAGTGTAACAAAAGGCACGCAACGGCAAGGGGAAACAAGGCTAAGGCACGACAACACACGGCTAGGAAATGCACGGCAAGGCAAGGAAAGGGTAACGCAAGGCAAGGCACGGTGAGGCTAGGCAAGGCTAATGCACGACAATGCAAGGCTAGGCAATACACGACAATGCAAGTAAAGCTTAAAGCAAAGGAAGGCACGGTCAGAAGAGATAAGGCTAAGGCACGACAACGCAAGGCTAGGCAATGCAGGGAAGGCAAGCAAAGAGTAACGGAAGGTAAGGAAGGCAAAGGAAAGCAAGGAAAGGCAATGGTAACGGAAGGAACTTCACGGCAAGCGGAAACAAGTCTAAGGCACGACAACGCACGCTAGGTAATGCACGGCAAGGGAAGGAAAGGGTAAGGCATGGGAAAGAACGGTCAGGGGAGGCAAGGCAAAGGCACGACAACGCAAGGCTTGGCAATGCACGGAATGCAAGCAAAGAGTAACGGAAGTAAGGAAGGCAAGGATAAGCAAAGAAAGGCAAGTGTAACGGAAGGAACGCCACGGCAAGGGGAAACAAGGCTAAGGCACGACAACGCACGCTAGGCAATGCACGGCAAGGCAAGGAAAGGGTAACGCATGGGAAAGCACGGTCAGGCGAGGCAAGGCTAAGGAAAGCCAACGCAAGGCTAGGCAATGCACGGTAACTAAGCAAGGAGTAACGGAATGCAAGGAAGGAAAGGGAAAGCAAGGGAAGGCAAGGGTAACGGAAGGAACGGCACGGCAAGGGGTAACAAGGCTAAGGCACGACAACACACGGCTAGGAAATGCACGGCAAGGCAAGGAAAGGGTAACGCAAGGCAAGGCACGGTGAGGCTAGGCAAGGTTAATGCACGACAACGCAAGGCTAGGCAATGCACGACAATGCAAGGAAAGCTTAAAGCAAAGGAAGGCACGGTCAGGCGAGATAAGGCTAAGGCACGACAACGCAAGGCTAGGCAATGCACGGAAGGCAAGCAAAGAGTAACGGTAGGTAAGGAAGTCAAGGGAAAGCAAGGAAAGGCAATGGTAACGGAAGGAACGGCACGGCAAGGCGAAACAAGGCTAAGGCACGACAACGCACGCTAGGCAATGCACGGCAAGGCAAGGAAAGGGTAACGCATGGGAAAGCACGGTCAGGCGAGGCAAGGCTAAGGCATGAAAACGCAAGGCTAGGCAATGCACGGAAAGCAAGCAAAGAGTAACGGAACGCAAGGAAGGCAAGGGAAAGCAAGGGAAGGCAAGGGTAACGGAAGGAACGGCACGGCAAGGGGTAACAAGGCTAAGGCACGACAACGCAGGGCTAGGCAATGCACGGCAAGGGAAGCAAAGAGTAACGGAAGGAAAGGAAGGGAAGGCAAAGCCAGGCAAGGCAAGTGTAACAAAAGGCACGCAACGGCAAGGGGAAACAAGGCTAAGGCACGACAACACACGGCTAGGAAATGCACGGCAAGGCAAGGAAAGAGTAACGCAAGGCAAGGCACGGTGAGGCTAGGCAAGGCTAATGCACGACAACGCAAGGCTAGGCAATGCACGACAATGCAAGTAAAGCTTAAAGCAAAGGAAGGCACGGTCAGGCGAGATAAGGCTAAGGCACGACAACGCAAGGCTAGGCAATGCAGGGAAGGCAAGCAAAGAGTAACGGAAGGTAAGGAAGGCAAGGGAAAGCAAGGAAAGGCAATGGTAACGGAAGGAACGGCACGGCAAGGGGAAACAAGTCTAAGGCACGAAAACGCACGCTAGGCAATGCACGGCAAGGCAAGGAAAGGGTAACGCATGGGAAAGCACGGTCAGGGGAGGCAAGGCTAAGGCACGACAACGCAAGGCTTGGCAATGCACGGAAGGCAAACAAAGAGTAACGGAAGGTAAGGAAGGCAAGGGAAAGCAAAGAAAGTCAAGTGTAACGGAAGGAACGGCACGGCAAGGGGAAACAAGGCTAAGGCACGACAACGCACGCTAGGCAATGCACGGCAAGGCAAGGAAAGGGTAACGCATGGGAAAGCACGGTCAGGGGAGGCAAGGCTAAGGAAAGCCAACGCAAGGCTAGGCAATGCACGGAAAGCAAGCAAGGAGTAACGGAATGCAAGGAAGGAAAGGGAAAGCAAGGGAAGGCAAGGGTAACGAAAGGAACGGCACGGCAAGGGGTAACAAGGCTAAGGCACGACAACACACGGCTAGGAAATGCACGGCAAGGCAAGGAAAGGGTAACGCAAGGCAAGGCACGGTGAGGCTAGGCAAGGTTAATGCACGACAACGCAAGGCTAGGCAATGCACGACAATACAAGGAAAGCTTAAAGCAAAGGAAGGCACTGTCAGGCGAGATAAGGCTAAGGCACGACAACGCAAGGCTAGGCAATGCACGGAAGGCAAGCAAAGAGTAACGGAAGGTAAGGAAGGCAAGGGAAAGCAAGGAAAGGCAAGTGTAACGGAAGGAACGGCACGGCAAGGGGAAACAATGCTAAGGCACGACAACGCACGCTAGGCAATGCACGGCAAGTCAAGGAAAGGGTAACGCATGGGAAAGCACGGTCAGGCGAGGCAAGGCTAAGGCACGACAACCCAAGGCTAGGCAATGCACGGAAGGCAAGCAAAGAGAAACGGAAGGTAAGGAAGGAAAGGCAAAGCAAAGAAAGGCAAGTGTAACGGAAGGAACGGCACGGCAAGGGGAAACAAGGCTAAGGCACGACAACGCACGGCTAGGCAATGCACGGCAAGGCAAGCAAAGGGTAACGCAAGGAAAGGCACGGTGAGGCTAGGCAAGGCTTATGCACGACAATGCACGGCTAGACAATGCACGGCAAGGCAAGGAAAGGGTAACGCAAGGCAAGGCACGGTGAGGCTAGGCAAGGCTAATGCACGACAACGCAAGGCTAGGCAATGCACGACAATGCAAGTAAAGCTTAAAGCAAAGAAAGGCACGGTTAGAAGAGATAAGGCTAAGGCACGACAACGCAAGGCTAGGCAATGCAGGGAAGGCAAGGAAAGGGTAACGGAAGGTAAGGAAGGCAAAGGAAAGCAAGGAAAGGCAGTGGTAACGGAAGGAACGGCACGGCAGGGGAAACAAGTCTAAGGCACGACAACGCACGCTAGGCAATGCACGGCAAGGGAAGGAAAGGGTAACGCATGGGAAACAACGGTCAGGGGAGGCAAGGCTAAGGCACGACAACGCAAGGAATGGCAATGCACGGAAGGCAAGCAAAGAGTAACGGAAGGTAAGGAAGGCAAGGGAAAGCAAAGAAAGGCAAGTGTAACGGAAGGAACGGCACGGCAAGGGGTAACAAGGCTAATGTACGACAACACACGGCTAGGAAATGCACGGCAAGGCAAGGAAAGGGTAACGCAAGGCAAGGCACGGTGAGGCTAGGCAAGGTTAATGCACGATAACGCAAGGCTAGGCAATGCACGACAATGCAAGGAAAGCTTAAAGCAAAGGAAGGCACGGTCAGGCGAGATAAGGCTAAGGCACAACAACGCAAGGCTAGGCAATGCACGGAAGGCAAGCAAAGAGTAACGGAAGGTAAGGAAGGCAAGGGAAAGCAAGGAAAGGCAATGGTAACGGAAGGAACGGCACGGCAAGGGGAAACAAGGCTAAGGCACGACAACGCACGCTAGGCAATGCACGGCAAGGCAAGGAAAGGGTAACGCATGGGAAAGCACGTTCAGGCGAGGCAAGGCTAAGGCACGACAACGCAAGGTTAGGAAATGCACGGAAGGCTAGCAAAGAGTAACGGAAGGTAAGGAAGGCAAGGGAAAGCAACGAAAGGCAAGTGTAACGGAAGGAACGGCACGGCAAGGGGAAACAAGGCTAAGGCACGACAACGCACGCTAGGCAATGCACGGCAAGGCAAGGAAAGGGTAACGCATGGGAAAGCACGGTCAGGCGAGGCAAGGCTAAGGCATGAAAACGCAAGGCTAGGCAATGCACGGAAAGCAAGCAAAGAGTAACGGAACGCAAGGAAGGCAAGGGAAAGCAAGGGAAGGCAAGGGTAACGGAAGGAACGGCACGGCAAGGGGTAACAAGGCTAAGGCACGACAACGCAGGGCTAGGCAATGCACGGCAAGGGAAGCAAAGAGTAACGGAAGGAAAGGAAGGGAAGGCAAAGCCAGGCAAGGCAAGTGTAACAAAAGGCACGCAACGGCAAGGGGAAACAAGGCTAAGGCACGACAACACACGGCTAGGAAATGCACGGCAAGGCAAGGAAAGAGTAACGCAAGGCAAGGCACGGTGAGGCTAGGCAAGGCTAATGCACGACAACGCAAGGCTAGGCAATGCACGACAATGCAAGTAAAGCTTAAAGCAAAGGAAGGCACGGTCAGGCGAGATAAGGCTAAGACACGACAACGCAAGGCTAGGCAATGCAGGGAAGGCAAGCAAAGAGTAACGGAAGGTAAGGAAGGCAAGGGAAAGCAAGGAAAGGCAATGGTAACGGAAGGAACGGCACGGCAAGGGGAAACAAGTCTAAGGCACGAAAACGCACGCTAGGCAATGCACGGCAAGGCAAGGAAAGGGTAACGCATGGGAAAGCACGGTCAGGGGAGGCAAGGCTAAGGCACGACAACGCAAGGCTTGGCAATGCACGGAAGGCAAACAAAGAGTAACGGAAGGTAAGGAAGGCAAGGGAAAGCAAAGAAAGTCAAGTGTAACGGAAGGAACGGCACGGCAAGGGGAAACAAGGCTAAGGCACGACAACGCACGCTAGGCAATGCACGGCAAGGCAAGGAAAGGGTAACGCATGGGAAAGCACGGTCAGGCGAGGCAAGGCTAAGGAAAGCCAGCGCAAGGCTAGGCAATGCACGGAAAGCAAGCAAGGAGTAACGGAATGCAAGGAAGGAAAGGGAAAGCAAGGGAAGGCAAGGGTAACGAAAGGAACGGCACGGCAAGGGGTAACAAGGCTAAGGCACGACAACACACGGCTAGGAAATGCACGGCAAGGCAAGGAAAGGGTAACGCAAGGCAAGGCACGGTGAGGCTAGGCAAGGTTAATGCACGACAACGCAAGGCTAGGCAATGCACGACAATACAAGGAAAGCTTAAAGCAAAGGAAGGCACTGTCAGGCGAGATAAGGCTAAGGCACGACAACGCAAGGCTAGGCAATGCACGGAAGGCAAGCAAAGAGAAACGGAAGGTAAGGAAGGCAAGGGAAAGCAAAGAAAGGCAAGTGTAACGGAAGGAACGGCACGGCAAGGGGAAACAAGGCTAAGGCACGACAACGCACGCTAGGCAATGCACGGCAAGTCAAGGAAAGGGTAACGCATGGGAAAGCACGGTCAGGCGAGGCAAGGCTAAGGCACGACAACCCAAGGCTAGGCAATGCACGGAAGGCAAGCAAAGAGAAACGGAAGGTAAGGAAGGAAAGGGAAAGCAAAGAAAGGCAAGTGTAACGGAAGGAACGGCACGGCAAGGGGAAACAAGGCTAAGGCACGACAACGCACGGCTAGGCAATGCACGGCAAGGCAAGCAAAGGGTAACGCAAGGAAAGGCACGGTGAGGCTAGGCAAGGCTTATGCACGACAATGCACGGCTAGACAATGCACGGCAAGGCAAGGAAAGGGTAACGCACGGCAAGGCACGGTTAGGCGAGGCAAGGCTAATGCACGACAACGCAAGGCTAGGCAATGCACGACAATGCAAGTAAAGCTTAAAGCAAAGAAAGGCACGGTTAGAAGAGATAAGGCTAAGGCACGACAACGCAAGGCTAGGCAATGCAGGGAAGGCAAGGAAAGGGTAACGGAAGGTAAGGAAGGCAAAGGAAAGCAAGGAAAGGCAATGGTAACGGAAGGAACGGCACGGCAGGGGAAACAAGTCTAAGGCACGACAACGCACGCTAGGCAATGCACGGCAAGGGAAGGAAAGGGTAACGCATGGGAAACAACGGTCAGGGGAGGCAAGGCTAAGGCACGACAACGCAAGGAATGGCAATGCACGGAAGGCAAGCAAAGAGTAACGGAAGGTAAGGAAGGCAAGGGAAAGCAAAGAAAGGCAAGTGTAACGTAAGGAACGCCACGGCAAGGGGAAACAAGGCTAAGGCACGACAACGCACGCTAGGCAATGCACGGCAAGGCAAGGAAAGGGTAACGCATGGGAAAGCACGGTCAGGCGAGGCAAGGCTAATTAAAGCCAACGCAAGGCTAGGCAATGCACGGTAAGCAAGCAAGGAGTAACGGAATGGAAGGAAGGAAAGGGAAAGCAAGGGAAGGCAAGGGTAACGGAAGGAACGGCACGGCAAGGGGTAACAAGGCTAATGTACGACAACACACGGCTAGGAAATGCACGGCAAGGCAAGGAAAGGGTAACGCAAGGCAAGGCACGGTGAGGCTAGGCAAGGTTAATGCACGATAACGCAAGGCTAGGCAATGCACGACAATTCAAGGAAAGCTTAAAGCAAAGGAAGGCCCGGTCAGGCGAGATAAGGCTAAGGCATAACAACGCAAGGCTAGGCAATGCACGGAAGGCAAGCAAAGAGTAACGGAAGGTAAGGAAGGCAAGGGAAAGCAAGGAAAGGCAATGGTAACGGAAGGAACAGCACGGCAAGGGGAAACAAGGCTAAGGCACGACAACGCACGCTAGGCAATGCACGGCAAGGCAAGGAAAGGGTAACGCATGGGAAAGCACGTTCAGGCGAGGCAAGGCTAAGGCACGACAACGCAAGGTTAGGAAATGCACGGAAGGCTAGCAAAGAGTAACGGAAGGTAAGGAAGGCAAGGGAAAGCAAAGAAAGGCAAGTGTAACGGAAGGAACGGCACGGCAAGGGGAAACAAGGCTAAGGCACGACAACGCACGGCTAGGCAATGCACGGCAAGGCAAGGTAAGGGTAACGGAAGGCAAGGCACGGTGAGGCTAGGCAAGGCTAATGCACGACAACGCAAGGCTAGGCAATGCACGACAATGCAAGGAAAGCTTAACGCAAAGGAAGGCACGGTCAGGCGAGATAAGGCTAAGGCACGACAACGCAATGCTAGGCAATGCAGGGAAGGCAAGCAAAGAGTAACGGAAGGTAAGGAAGGCAAGGAAAAGCAAGGCAACGCAAGGAAGGCTATTGCAAGGTGAGAAAAGGCTAAGGCACGACAGCGCAAGGCTAGGAAATTCAGGGAAGGCAAGCAAAGAGTAACGGAAGGTAAGCAAGGCAAGGAAAAGGAAGGAAAGGCCAGGGTAATGGAAGGAACGGCACGGCAAGGGGAAACAAGTCTAAGGCACGACACCGAACGCTAGGCAATGAACGGCAAGGCAAGGAAAGGGTAACGCATTTGAAAGCACGGTCAGGCGAGGCAACGCTAAGGCACCATAACGCAAGGCTAGGCAATGCACGGAAGGCAAGCAAAGAGTAACGGAAGGCAAGGAATGCAAAGGAAAGCAGGGGAAGGCAAGGGTAACGAATTGAACGGCACAGTAAGGGGAAACAAGGCTAAGGCACGACAACACAGGGCTAGGCAATGCAGGGCAAGGCAAGGAAAGGGTAACGCAAGGCAAGGCACGGTTTGGGGTGGCAAGGCTAATGCACGACAACGCAAGGCTAGGCAGTGCACGGCTAGGCAAGGAAAGAGTAACGGAAGGAAAGGAAGGCAAGGCAAAGCAAGGCAAGGCAAGTGTAACAAAAGGCAAGGCACGGCAAGGGGAAACAAGGCTAAGGAACGGCAACGCACGGCTAGGCAATGCACGGCCAGGCAAGGAAAGGGTAACGCAAGGCAAGGCACGGTAATGCAAGACACGGCTAATGCACGACAACGCACAGCTAGGCAATGCACGGCAAGGAAAGGAAAGGGTAACGCAAGGCAAGGCACGGTCAGGCGAGGCAAGGCTAATGCACGACAACGCAAGTCTAGGCAATGCACGGAAGGCAAGGAAAGAGTAACGGAAGGCAAGGAAGGCAAGGGAAAGCAAGGCAAGGCAAGGGTAACGGAAGGAACGGCACGGCAAGGGGAAACAAGGCTAAGGCACGGCAACCCACGGCTAGGCAATGCACGGCAAGGCAAGGAAAGGGTAACGCAAGGCAAGGCACGGTGAGGCAAGGCAAGGCTGATGCACGACAATGCACGGCTAGGCAATGCACGGCAAGGCATGGAAACGGTAACGGAAGGCAAGGCACGGTCAGCCGAGGCAAGGCTAAGGCACGACAACGCAAGGCTAGGCAATGCACGAAAGGCAAGCAAAGAGTAACGGAACGCAAGGAAGGCAAGGGAAAGCGGGGGAAGGCAAGGGTAACGGAAGGAACGGCACGGTAAGGGGAAACAAGGCTAAGGCACGGCAACGCAAGGCTAAGCAATGCACGGCAAGGCAAGGAAAGGGTAACGCAAGGGAAGGCACGGTAAGGCAAGGCGAGGCTAATGCACGACAACGCACGGCTAGGCAATGCACGGCAAGGCAAGGAAAGGGTAACGCAAGGAAAGGCACGGTTAGGCGAGGCAAGGCTAAGGCACGACAACGCAAGGCTAGGCAATGCACGGAAGGCAAGCAAAGAGTAACGGAAGGCAAGGAATGCAAGGCAAAGCAAGGCAACGCAAGCAAGGCTATGGCAAGGTGAAAAAAGGCTAAGGCACGACAACGCAAGGCTAGGCAATGCACGGAAGGCACGCAAAGAGTAACGGAATGGAAGGAAGGCAAGGCAACGCAAGGCAAAGCAAGCAAGGCTATGGCAAGGTGAAACAAGGCTAAGGCACCACAACGCACGGCTAGGCAATGCACGGCCACCCAAGGAAAAGGTAACGCAAGGCAAGGCACTGTGAGGCAAGGAAGGATAATGCACGACAGCGCTAGGCTAAGCAATGCACGGAAGGCAAGCAAAGAGTAACGGAAACCAAGGAAAAAAGGGAAAGCAAGGCAAGGCAAGGGTAACGGAAGGAACGGCACGGCAAGGGGAAACAAGGCTAACGCACGACAACGCACGGCTAGGCAATGCAAGGCAAGGCAAGGAAAGGGTAACGCCAGGCAAGGAACGGTCAGGCAAGGCAAGGCTAATGCACGACAAGGCAAGGCTAGGCAGTGCACGGCAAGGCAAGGAAAGGGTAAGGCAAGGCAAGGCACTGTCAGGCGAGGCAAGACTAAGGCACGACAACGCAAGGCTAGGCAATGCACGGAAGGCAAGCAAAGAGTAACGGAAGGTAAGGAAGGCAAGGGAAAGCAAGGAAAGGCAATGGTAACGGAAGGAACGGCACGGCAAGGGGAAACAAGGCTAAGGCACGAAAACGCACGCTAGGCAATGCACGCCAATGCAAGGAAAGGGTAACGCTTGGGAAAGCACGGTCACGCGAGGCAAGGCTAAGGCATGACAACGCAAGGCTAGGCAATGCACGGAAAGCAAGCAAAGAGTAACCGAACGCAAGGAAGGCAAGGGAAAGCAAGGGAAGGCAAGGGTAATGGAAGGAACGGCACGGCAAGGGGAAACAAGGCTAAGGCACGGCAACGTAGGTTAGGCAATGCACGGCAAGGCAAGGAAAGGGTAACGCATGGGAAAGCACGTTCAGGCGAGGCAAGGCTAAGGCACGACGACGCAAGGTTAGGAAATGCACGGAAGGCTAGCAAAGAGTAACGGAAGGTAAGGAAGGCAAGGGAAAGCAAAGAAAGGCAAGTGTAACGGAAGGAACGGCACGGCAAGGGGAAACAAGGCTAAGGCACGACAACGCACGGCTAGGCAATGCACGGCAAGGCAAGGTAAGGGTAACGGAAGGCAAGGCACGGTGAGGCTAGGCAAGGCTAATGCACGACAACGCAAGGCTAGGCAATGCACGACAATGCAAGGAAAGCTTAACGCAAAGGAAGGCACGGTCAGGCGAGATAAGGCTAAGGCACGACAACGCAATGCTAGGCAATGCAGGGAAGGCAAGCAAAGAGTAACGGAAGGTAAGGAAGGCAAGGAAAAGCAAGGCAACGCAAGGAAGGCTATTGCAAGGTGAGAAAAGGCTAAGGCACGACAGCGCAAGGCTAGGAAATTCAGGGAAGGCAAGCAAAGAGTAACGGAAGGTAAGCAAGGCAAGGAAAAGGAAGGAAAGGCCAGGGTAATGGAAGGAACGGCACGGCAAGGGGAAACAAGTCTAAGGCACGACACCGAACGCTAGGCAATGAACGGCAAGGCAAGGAAAGGGTAACGCATTTGAAAGCACGGTCAGGCGAGGCAACGCTAAGGCACGATAAAGCAAGGCTAGGCAATGCACGGAAGGCAAGCAAAGAGTAACGGAAGGCAAGGAATGCAAAGGAAAGCAGGGGAAGGCAAGGGTAACGAAAGGAACGGCACGGTAAGGGGAAACAAGGCTAAGGCACGACAACACAGGGCTAGGCAATGCAGGGCAAGGCAAGGAAAGGGTAACGCAAGGCAAGGCACGGTTTGGGGTGGCAAGGCTAATGCACGACAACGCAAGGCTAGGCAGTGCACGGCTAGGCAAGGAAAGAGTAACGGAAGGAAAGGAAGGCAAGGCAAAGCAAGGCAAGGCAAGTGTAACAAAAGGCAAGGCACGGCAAGGGGAAACAAGGCTAAGGAACGGCAACGCACGGCTAGGCAATGCACGGCCAGGCAAGGAAAGGGTAACGCAAGGCAAGGCACAGTAATGCAAGACACGGCTAATGCACGACAACGCACAGCTAGGCAATGCACGGCAAGGAAAGGAAAGGGTAACGCAAGGCAAGGCACGGTCAGGCGAGGCAAGGCTAATGCACGACAACGCAAGTCTAGGCAATGCACGGAAGGCAAGGAAAGAGTAACGGAAGGCAAGGAAGGCAAGGGAAAGCAAGGCAAGGCAAGGATAACGGAAGGAACGGCACGGCAAGGGGAAACAAGGCTAAGGCACGGCAACCCACGGCTAGGCAATGCACGGCAAGGCAAGGAAAGGGTAACGCAAGGCAAGGCACGGTGAGGCAAGGCAAGGCTGATGCACGAAAATGCACGGCTAGGCAATGCACGGCAAGGCAATGAAACGGTAACGGAAGGCAAGGCACGGTCAGCCGAGGCAAGGCTAAGGCACGACAACGCAAGGCTAGGCAATGCACGAAAGGCAAGCAAAGAGTAACGGAACGCAAGGAAGGCAAGGGAAAGTGGGGGAAGGCAAGGGTAACCGAAGGAACGGCACGGTTAGTGGAAACAAGGCTAAGGCACGGCAACGCAAGGCTAAGCAATGCACGGCAAGGCAAGGAAAGGGTAACGCAAGGGAAGGCACGGTAAGGCAAGGCGAGGCTAATGCACGACAACGCACGGCTAGGCAATGCACGGCAAGGCAAGGAAAGGGTAACGCAAGGAAAGGCACGGTTAGGCGAGGCAAGGCTAAGGCACGACAACGCAAGGCTAGGCAATGCACGGAAGGCAAGCAAAGAGTAACGGAAGGCAAGGAATGCAAGGCAAAGCAAGGCAACGCAAGCAAGGCTATGGCAAGGTGAAAAAAGGCTAAGGCACGACAACGCAAGTCTAGGCAATGCACGGAAGGCACGCAAAGAGTAACGGAATGGAAGGAAGGCAAGGCAACGCAAGGCAAAGCAAGCAAGGCTATGGCAAGGTGAAACAAGGCTAAGGCACCACAACGCACGGCTAGGCAATGCACGGCCACCCAAGGAAAAGGTAACGCAAGGCAAGGTACTGTGAGGCAAGGAAGGATAATGCACGACAGCGCAAGGCTAAGCAATGCACGGAAGGCAAGCAAAGAGTAACGGAAACCAAGGAAAAAAGGGAAAGCAAGGCAAGGCAAGGGTAACGGAAGGAACGGCACGGCAAGGGGAAACAAGGCTAACGCACGACAACGCACGGCTAGGCAATGCAAGGCAAGGCAAGGAAAGGGTAACGCCAGGCAAGGAACGGTCAGGCAAGGCAAGGCTAATGCACGACAAGGCAAGGCTAGGCAGTGCACGGCAAGGCAAGGAAAGGGTAAGGCAAGGCAAGGCACTGTCAGGCCAGGCAAGACTACGGCACGACAACGCAAGGCTAGGCAATGCACGGAAGGATAGAAAAGACTAACGGAAGGCAAGGAAAGCAAGGGAAAGCAAGGCAAGGCAAGGGTAACGGAAGGAACGGCACGGCAAGGGGAAACAAGGCTAAGGCACGACAACACAGGGCTAGGCAATGCAGGGCAAGGCAAGGAAAGGGTAACGCAAGGCAAGGCACTGTTTGGGGAGGCAAGGCTAATGCACGACAACGCAAGGCTAGGAAATGCACGGAAAGCAAGCAAAGAGTAACGGAAGGCAAGGAATGCAAGGCAAAGCAAGGCAACGCAAGCAAGGCTATGGCAAGGCGAAAAAAGGCTAAGACACGGCAACGCAAGGCTAGGCAATGCACGGAAGGCAAGCAAAGTGTAACGGAAGAAAAGGAAGGCAAGGGAAAGCAAGGCAAGGCAAGGGTAACGGAAGGAACGGCACGATAAGGGGAAACAAAGCTAAGGCACGAAAATGCAGGGCTAGGCAATGCACGGCAAGGAAAGGAAAGGGTAACGCAAGGCAAGGCACGGTGAGGCAAGACAAGGCAAATGCACGACAACGCACGGCTAGGCAATGCACGGCAAGGCAAGGAAAGGGTACCGCAAGGCAAGGCACGGTCAGGCGAGGAAAGGCTAAGGAACGACAACGGAAGGCTAGGCAATGCACGGAAGGCAAGCAAAGAGTAACGGAAGTCAAGGAAGGCAAGGGAAAGCAAGGCAAGGCAATGGTAACGGAAGGAACGGCACGGCAAGGGGAAACAAGGCTAAGGCACGACAACGCACGGCTAGGCAATGCAATGCAAGGCAAGGAAAGGGTAACGCAAGGCAAGGCACGGTGACGCAAGGCAAGGCTGATGCACGACAACGCACGGCTAGGCAATTCACGGCAAGGCAAGGAAAGCGTAACGCAAGGCAAGGCACGGTTAGGCGAGGCAAGGCTAAGGCACGACAACGCAAGGCTAGGCAATGCACGGAAGGCAAGCAAAGAGTAACGGAAGGCAAGGAATGCAAGGGAACGCAGGGGAAGGCAAGGGTAACGAAAGGAACGGCACGGTAAGGTGAAACAAGGCTAAGGCGCGACAACACAGGGCTAGGCAATGCAGGGCAAGGCAAGGTAATGGTAACGTAAGGCAAGGCACGGTCAGACGAGGCAAGGCTAAGGCACGACAACGCAAGGCTAGGCAATGCACGGAAGGCAAGAAAAGAGTAACGGAACACAAGGAAGGCAAGGGAAAGCAAGGCAAGGCAAGGTTAACGGAAGGAACGGAACGGCAAAGGGAAACAATGCTAAGGCACGGCAACGCAGGGCTAGGCAATGCACGGCAAGTCAAGGAAAGGGTAACGCAAGGCAAGGCACTGTCAGGCGAGGCAAAGCTAATGCGCGACATCGCAAGGCTAGGCAGTGCACGGCTAGGCAAGGAAAGAGTAACGGAAGGAAAGGAAGGCAAGGCAAATCATGGCAAGGTAAGTGTAACAACAGGCACGGCACGGCAAGGGGAAACAAGGCTAAGGCACGACAACGCAAGGCTAAGCAATGCACGGAAGGCAAGCAAAGAGTAACGGAAGGCAAGGAATGCAAAGGAAAGCAGGGGAAGGCAAGGGTAACGAAAGGAACGGCATGGTAAGGGGAAACAAGGCTAAGGCACGACAACACAGGGCTAGGCAATGCAGGGCAAGGCAAGGAAAGGGTAACGCAAGGCAAGGCACGGTTTGGGGAGGCAAGGCTAATGCACGACAACGCAAGGCTAGGTAATTCACGGAAGGCAAGCAAAGAGTAACGGAAGGCAAGGAAGGCAAGGGAAAGCAAGGCAAGGCAAGGGTAACGGAAGGAACGGCACGGCAAGCGGAAACAAGGCTAAGGCACGGCAACGCACGGCTAGGCAATGCACGGCAAGGCAAGGAAAGGGTAACGCAAGGGAAGGCACGGTGAGGCAAGGCAAGGCTGATGCACGACAACGCACGGCTAGGCAATGCACGGCAAGGCAAGGAAAGGGTAACGCAAGGCAAGGCACGGTCATGCGAGGCAAGGCTAAGGCACGACAACGCAAGGCTAGGCAATGCACGGAAGGCAAGCAAAGAGTAACGGAAGGCAAGG
Source organism: Macrotis lagotis (assembly GCF_037893015.1). Classification (NCBI taxonomy): domain Eukaryota; kingdom Metazoa; phylum Chordata; class Mammalia; order Peramelemorphia; family Peramelidae; genus Macrotis; species Macrotis lagotis. Next base: position 106,283 of record NW_027422037.1, on the reverse strand, counting down.
AAGGCAAGGGAAAGCAGGGGAAGGCAAGAGTAACGGAAGGAACGGCACGGTAAGGGGAAACAAGGCTAAGGCACGACAACGTAGGGCTAGGCAATGCACGGCAAGGCAAGGAAAGGGTAACGCAAGGCAAGGCACGGTCAGGCGACGCAAGGGTAATGCACGACAACGCAAGGCTAGGCAGTGCACGGCTAGGCAAGGAAAGAGTAACGGAAGGAAAGGAAGGCAAGGCAAAGCAAGGCAAGGCAAGTGTACCAAAAGGCACGGCAGGGCAAGGGGAAACAAGGCTAAGGCACGGCAACGCAAGGCTAAGCAATGCACGGCCAGGCAAGGAAAGGGTAACGCAAGGCAAGGCACGGTAAGGCAAGGCGAGGCTAATGCACGACAACGCACGGCTAGGCAGTGCACGGCTAGGCAAGGAAAGAGTAGCGGAAGGAAAGGAAGGCAAGGCAAAGCAAGGCAAGGCAAGTGTAACAAAAGGCAAGGCACGGCAAGGGGAAACAAGGCTAAGGAACGGCAACGGAGGGCTAGGCAATGCACGGCCAGGCAAGGCAAGGGTAACGCAAGGCAACGCACGGTAAGGCAAGACAAGGCTAATGCACGACAACGCACGGCTAGGCAATGCACGGCAAGGCAAGGAAAGGGTAACGCAAGGCAAGGAACGGTTAGGCGAGGCAAGGCTAAGGCACGACAACGCAAGGCTAGGCAATGCACGGAAGGGAAGCAAAGAGTAACGGAAGGCAAGGAAGGCAAGGGAAAGCAGGGGAAGGCGAGAGTAACGGAAGGAACGGCATGGCTAGGGGAAACAAGGCTAAGGCACGACAACGCACGGCTAGGCAATGCACGGAAAGGCAAGGAAAGGGTAACGCATGGGAAAGCACGGTCAGGCGATGCAAGGCTAAGGCATGACAACGCAAGGCTAGGCAATGCACGGAAAGCAAGCAAAGAGTAACGGAACGCAAGGAAGGCAAGGGAAAGCAAGGGAAGTCAAGGGTAACGGAAGAAACGGCACGGCAAGGGGTAACAAGGCTAAGGCACGGCAACGCAGGGCTAGGCAATGCACGGCAAGGCAAGGAAAGGGTAACGCAGGGGAAGGCACGGTCAGGTGAGGCAAGGATAAGGCAGGACAATGCAAGGCTAGGCAATGCACGGCAAGGCAAGGAAAGAGTAACGGAAGGAAAGGAAGGCAAGTCAAAGCCAGGAAAGGCAAGTGTAACAAAAGGCACGCCACGGCAAGGGGAAACAAGGCTAAGGCACGACAACGCACGGCTAGGCAATGCACGGCAAGGCAAGGAAAGGGTAACGCAAGGCAAGGCACGGTGAGGCTAGGCAAGGCTAATGCACGACAACGCAAGGCTAGGCAATGCACGACAATGCAAGGAAAGCTTAAAGCAAAGGAAGGCACGGTCAGGCGAGATAAGGCTAAGGCACGACAACGCAAGGCTAGGCAATGCACGGAAGGCAAGCAAAGAGTAACGGAAGGTAAGGAAGGCAAGGGAAAGCAAGGAAATGCAAGTGTAACGGAAGGAATGGCACGGCAAGGGGAAACAAGGCTAAGGCACGACAACGCACGCTAGGCAATGCACGGCAAGGCAAGGAAAGGGTAACGCATGGGAAAGCACGGTCAGGCGAGGCAAGCCTAAGGCATGACAACGCAGGGCTAGGCAATGCACGGAAAGCAAGCAAAGAGTAACGGAACGCAAGGAAGGCAAGGGAAAGCAAGGAAAGGCAAGGGTAACGGAAGGAACGGCACGGCAAGGGGTAACAAGGCTAAGGCACGACAACGCAGGGCTAGGCAATGAACGGCAAGGCAAGGAACGAGTAACGGAAGGAACGGAAGGCAAGGCAAAGCCAGGCAAGGCAAGTGTAACAAAAGGCACGCAACGGCAAGGGGAAACAAGGCTAAGGCACGACAACACACGGCTAGGAAATGCACGGCAAGGCAAGGAAAGGGTAACGCAAGGCAAGGCACGGTGAGGCTAGGCAAGGCTAATGCACGACAATGCAAGTAAAGCTTAAAGCAAAGGAAGGCACGGTCAGAAGAGATAAGGCTAAGGCACGACAACGCAAGGCTAGGCAATGCAGGTAAGTCAAGCAAAGAGTAACGGAAGGTAAGGAAGGCAAAGGAAAGCAAGGAAAGGCAATGGTAACGGAAGGAACTTCACGGCAAGCGGAAACAAGTCTAAGGCACGACAACGCACGCTAGGCAATGCACGGCAAGGGAAGGAAAGGGTAACGCATGGGAAAGAACGGTCAGGGGAGGCAAGGCTAAGGCACGACAACGCAAGGCTTGGCAATGCCCGGAATGCAACCAAAGAGTAACGGAAGTAAGGAAGGCAAGGATAAGCAAAGAAAGGCAAGTGTAACGGAAGGAACGGCACGGCAAGGGGAAACAAGGCTAAGGCACGACAACGCACGCTAGGCAATGCACGGCAAGGCAAGGAAAGGGTAACGCATGGGAAAGCACGGTCAGGCGAGGCAAGGCTAAGGAAAGCCAACGCAAGGCTAGGCAATGCACGGTAAGCAAGCAAGGAGTAACGGAATGCAAGGAAGGAAAGGGAAAGCAAGGGAAGGCAAGGGCAACGGAAGGAACGGCACGGCAAGGGGTAACAAGGCTAAGGCACGACAACACACGGCTAGGAAATGCACGGCAAGGCAAGAAAAGGGTAACGCAAGGCAAGGCACGGTGAGGCTAGGCAAGGTTAATGCACGACAACGCAAGGCTAGGCAATGCACGACAATGCAAGGAAAGCTTAAAGCAAAGGAAGGCACGGTCAGGCGAGATAAGGCTAAGGCACGACAACGCAAGGCTAGGCAATGCACAGAAGGCAAGCAAAGAGTAACGGAAGGTAAGGAAGTCAAGGGAAAGCAAGGAAAGGCAATGGTAACGAAAGGAACGGCACGGCAAGGCGAAACAAGGCTAAGGCACGACAACGCACGCTAGGCAATGCACGGCAAGGCAAGGAAAGGGTAACGCAAGGGAAGGCACGGTGAGGCTAGGGAAAGTTAATGCACGACAACGCAAGGCTAGGCAATGCACGACAATGCAAGGAAAGCTTAAAGCAAAGGAAGGCACGGTCAGGCGAGATAAGGCTAAGGCACGACAACGCAAGGCTAGGCAATGCACGGAAGGCAAGCAAAGAGTAACGGATGGTAAGGAAGGCAAGGGAAAGCAAGGAAAGGCAAGTGTAACGGAAGGAACGGCACGGCAAGGGGAAACAATGCTAAGGCACGACAACGCACGCTAGGCAATGCACGGCAAGTCAAGGAAAGGGTAACGCATGGGAAAGCACGGTCAGGCGAGGCAAGGCTAAGGCACGACAACCCAAGGCTAGGCAATGCACGGAAGGCAAGCAAAGAGAAACGGAAGGTAAGGAAGGAAAGGGAAAGCAAAGAAAGGCAAGTGTAACGGAAGGAACGGCACGGCAAGGGGAAACAAGGCTAAGGCACGACAACGCACGGCTAGGCAATGCACGGCAAGGCAAGGAAAGGGTAACGCAAGGCAAGGCACGGTGAGGCTAGGCAAGGCTAATGCACGACAACGCAAGGCTAGGCAATGCACGACAATGCAAGGAAAGCTTAAAGCAAAGGAAGGCACGGTCAGGCGAGATAAGGCTAAGGCACGACAACGCAAGGCTAGGCAATGCACGGAAGGCAAGCAAAGAGTAACGGAAGGTAAGGAAGGCAAGGGAAAGCAAAGAAAGGCAAGTGTAACGGAAGGAACGGCACGGCAAGGGGAAACAAGGCTAAGGCACGACAACGCACGCTAGGCAATGCACAGCAAGTCAAGGAAAGGGTAACGCATGGGAAAGCACGGTCAGGCGAGGCAAGCCTAAGGCATGACAACGCAAGGCTAGGCAATGCACGGAAAGCAAGCAAAGAGTAACGGAACGCAAGGAAGGCAAGGGAAAGCAAGGGAAGGCAAGGGTAACGGAAGGAACGGCACGGCAAGGGGTAACAAGGCTAAGGCACGACAACGCAGGGCTAGGCAATGCACGGCAAGGCAAGGAAAGGGTAACGCAGGGGAAGGCACGGTCAGGTGAGGCAAGGATAAGGCACGACAATGCAAGGCTAGGCAATGCACGGCAAGGCAAGGAAAGAGTAACGGAAGGAAAGGAAGGCAAGGCAAAGCCAGGCAAGGCAAGTGTAACAAAAGGCACGCAACGGCAAGGGGAAACAAGGCTAAGGCACGACAACACACGGCTAGGAAATGCACGGCAAGGCAAGTAAAGGGTAACGCAAGGCAAGGCACGGTGAGGCTAGGCAAGGCTAATGCACGACAACGCAAGGCTAGGCAATGCACGACAATGCAAGTAAAGCTTAAAGCAAAGGAAGGCACGGTTAGAAGAGATAAGGCTAAGGCACGACAACGCAAGGCTAGGCAATGCAGGGAAGGCAAGGAAAGGGTAACGGAAGGTAAGGAAGGCAAAGGAAAGCAAGGAAAGGCAATGGTAACGGAAGGAACGGCACGGCAAGGGGAAACAAGTCTAAGGCACGACAACGCACGCTAGGCAATGCACGGCAAGGGAAGGAAAGGGTAACGAATGGGAAAAAACGGTCAGGGGAGGCAAGGCTAAGGCACGACAACGCAAGGAATGGCAATGCACGGAAGGCAAGCAAAGAGTAACGGAAGGTAAGGAAGGCAAGGGAAAGCAAAGAAAGGCAAGTGTAACGGAAGTAACGGCACGGCAAGGGGAAACAAGGCTAAGGCACGACAACGCACGCTAGGCAATGCACGGCAAGGCAAGGAAAGGGTAACGCATGGGAAAGCACGGTCAGGCGAGGCAAGGCTAAGGAAAGCCAACGCAAGGCTAGGCAATGCACGGTAAGCAAGCAAGGAGTAACGGAATGCAAGGAAGGAAAGGGAAAGCAAGGGAAGGCAAGGGTAACGGAAGGAACGGCACGGCAAGGGGTAACAAGGCTAAGGTACGACAACACACGGCTAGGAAATGCACGGCAAGGCAAGGAAAGGGTAACGCAAGGCAAGGCACGGTGAGGCTAGGCAAGGTTAATGCACGACAACGCAAGGCTAGGCAATGCACGACAATGCAAGGAAAGCTTAAAGCAAAGGAAGGCACGGTCAGGCGAGATAAGGCTAAGGCACAACAACGCAAGGCTAGGCAATGCACGGAAGGAAAGCAAAGAGTAACGGAAGGTAAGGAAGGCAAGGGAAAGCAAGGAAAGGCAATGGTAACGGAAGGAACGGCACGGCAAAGGGAAACAAGGCTAAGGCACGACAACGCACGCTAGGCAATGCACGGCAAGGCAAGGAAAGGGTAACGCATGGGAAAGCACGGTCACGCGAGGCAAGGCTAAGGCATGACAACGGAAGTCTAGGCAATGCACGGAAAGCAAGCAAAGAGTAACGGAACGCAAGGAAGGCAAGGGAAAGCAAGGGAAGGCAAGGGTAATGGAAGGAACGGCACGGCAAGGGCAAACAAGGCTAAGGCACGACAACGTAGGCTAGGCAATGCACGGCAAGGCAAGGAAAGGGTAACGCATGGGAAAGCACGTTCAGGCGAGGCAAGGGTAAGGCACGACAACGCAAGGTTAGGAAATGCACGGAAGGCTAGCAAAGAGTAACGGAAGGTAAGGAAGGCAAGGGAAAGCAAAGAAAGGCAAGTGTAACGGAAGGAACGGCACGGCAAGGGGAAACAAGGCTAAGGCACGACAACGCACGGCTAGGCAATGCACGGCAAGGCAAGGTAAGGGTAACGCAAGGCAAGGCACGGTGAGGCTAGGCAAGGCTAATGCACGACAACGCAAGGCTAGGCAATGCACGACAATGCAAGGAAAGCTTAAAGCAAAGGAAGGCACGGTCAGGCGAGATAAGGCTAAGGCACGACAACGCAAGGCTAGGCAATGCAGGGAAGGCAAGCAAAGAGTAACGGAAGGTAAGGAAGGCAAGGAAAAGCAAGGAAAGGCAAGGGTAACGGAAGGAACGGCACGGGAAGCGGAAACAAGGCTAAGGCACGGCAACGCAGGCTGGGCAATGCACGGCAAGGCAAGGAAAGGGTAACGCATGGGAAAGCAAGTTCAGGCGAGGCAAGGCTAAGGCACGACAACGCAAGGCTAGGCAATGCCCGGAAGGCAAGCAAAGAGTAACAGAAGGTAAGGAAGGCAAGGGAAAGCAAAGAAAGGCAAGTGTAACGGAAGGAACTGCACGGCAAGGGGAAAAAAGGCTAAGGCACGACACCGAACGCTAGGCAATGAACGGCAAGGCAAGGAAAGGGTAACGCATGGGAAAGCACGGTCAGGCGAGGCAAGGCTAGGCAATGCACGGAAGGCAAGCAAAGAGAAATGGAAGGTAAGGAAGGCAAGGGAAAGCAAGGAAAGGCAAGTGTAACGGAAGGAACGGCACGGCAAGGGGAAACAAGGCTAAGGCACGACAACGCACGCTAGGCCATGCACGGCAAGGCAAGGAAAGGGTAACGCATGGGAAAGCACGGTCAGGCGAGGCAAGGCTAAGGAATGACAACGCAAGGCTAGGCAATGCACGGAAAGCAAGCAAACTGTAACGGAACGCAAGGAAGGCAAGGGAAAGCAAGGGAAGGCAAGGGTGACGGAAGGAACGGCACGGCAAGGGGTAAGAAGGCTAAGGCACGACAACGCAGGGCTAGGCAATGCACGGCAAGGCAAGGAAAGGGTAACGCAGGGGAAGGCGCGGTCAGGTGAGGCAAGGATAAGGCACGACAATGCAAGGCTAGGCAATGCACGGCAAGGCAAGGAAAGAGTAATGGAAGGAAAGGAAGGCAAGGCAAAGCCAGGCAAGGCAAGTGTAACAAAAGGCACGCCACGGCAAGGGGAATCAAGACTAAGGAACGACAACGCACGGCTAGGCAATGCACGGCAAGGCAAGGAAAGGGTAACGCAAGGCAAGGCACGGTGAGGCTAGGCAAGGCTAATGCACGACAACGCAAGGCTAGGCAATGCACGACAATGCAAGGAAAGCTTAAAGCAAAGGAAGGCACGGTCAGGCGAGATAAGGCTAAGGCTCGACAACGCAAGGCTAGGCAATGCACGGAAGGCAAGCAAAGAGTAACGGAAGGGAAGGAAAGCCAGGGAAAGCAAGGCAAGATAAGGGTAACGCAAGGCAAGGCACGGTGAGGCAAGGCAAGGCTGATGCACGACAACGCACGGCTAGGCAATTCACGGCAAGGCAAGGAAAGGGTAACGCAAGGCAAGGCACGGTCAGGCGAGGCAAGGCTAAGGCACGACAACGCAAGGCTAGGCAATGCACGGAAGGCAAGCAAAGAGTAACGGAAGGCAAGGAAGGCTAGGGAAAGCAGGGGAAGGCAAGGGTAACGGAAGGAACGGCACGGTAAGGGCAAACAAGACTAAGGCACGACAACTCAGGGCTGGGCAATGCAGGGCAAGGCAAGGAAATGGTAACGCAAGGCAAGGCACGGTTTGGGGAGGCAAGGCTAATGCACGACAACGCAAGGCTAGGCAGTGCACGGCTAGGCAAGGAAAGAGTAACGGAAGGAAAGGAAGGCAAGGCAAAGCAAGGCAAGGCAAGTGTAACAAAAGGCAAGGCACGGCAAGGGGAAACAAGGCTAAGGAACGGCAACGCACGGCTAGGCAATGCATGGGCAGGCAGGGAAAGGGTAACGCAAGGCAAGGCACGGTACGGCAAGACAAGGCTAATGCACGACAACGCACGGCTAGGCAATGCACGGCCAGGCAAGGAAAGGGTAACGCAAGGCAAGGCACGGTGAGGCAAGGCAAGGCAAATGCACGACAACGCACGGCTAGGCAATGCACGGCAAGGCAAGGAAAGGGTAACGCAAGGCAAGGCACGGTCAGGCGAGGCAAGGCTAAGACACGACAACGCAAGGCTAGGCAATGCACGGAAGGCAAGCAAAGAGTAACGGAAGGTATGGAAGGCAAGGCAAAGCAAGGCAACGCAAGCAAGGCTATGGCAAGGTGAAACAAGGCTAAGGCACGACAACGCACGGCTAGGCAGAGCACGGCTAGGCAAGTAAAGAGTAACGCAAGGGAAGGCACGGTCAGGCGAGGCAAGGCTAAGGCACGACAACCCAAGGCTAAGCAAAGAACGGAAGGCAAGCAAAGATTAACTGAAGGCAAGGAAGGCAAGGGAAAGCAAGGGAAGGCAAGGGCAACGGAAAGAACGGCACGGTAAGGGGAAACAAAGCTAATTCACGAGAATGCAGTGCTAGGCAATGCACGGCAAGGCAAGGAAAGGGTAACGCAAGGCAAGGCACGGTGAGGCAAGGCAAGGCTAATGAACGACAACGCAAGCCTAGGCAATGCACGGTAAGTCAAGGAAAGGGTACCGCAAGACAAGGCACGGTCAGGCGAGGCAAGGCTAAGGCACGACAACGCAAGGCTAGGCAATGCACGGAAGGCAAGGAAAGAGTAACGGAAGGAAAGGAAGGCAAGTCAAAGCCAGGAAAGGCAAGTGTAACAAAAGGCACGCCACGGCAAGGGGAAACAAGGCTACGGCACGACAACGCACGGCTAGGCAATGCACGGCAAGGCAAGCAAAGGGTAACGCATGGGAAAGCACGGTCAGGGGAGGCAAGGCTAAGGCACGACAACGCAAGGCTAGGCAATGCACGGAAGGCAAGGAAAGAGTAACGGAAGGTAAGGAAGGCAAGGGAAAGGAAGGAAAGGCAAGTGTAACGGAAGGAACGGCACGGTAAGGGGAAACAAATCTAAGGCACGACAATGCAGTGCTAGGCAATGCACGGCAAGGCAAGGAAAGGGTAACGCAGGGGAAGGCACGGTCAGGTGAGGCAAGGATAAGGCACGACAATGCAAGGCTAGGCAATGCACGGCAAGGCAAGGAAAGAGTAACGGAAGGAAAGGAAGGCAAGTCAAAGCCAGGAAAGGCAAGTGTAACAAAAGGCACGCCACGGCAAGGGGAAACAAGGCTACGGCACGACAACGCACGGCTAGGCAATGCACGGCAAGGCAAGGAAAGGGTAACGCAAGGCAAGGCACGGTGAGGCTAGGCAAGGCTAATGCACGACAACGCAAGGCTAGGCAATGCACGACAATGCAAGGAAAGCTTAAAGCAAAGGAAGGCACGGTCAGGCGAGATAAGGCTAAGGCACGACAACGCAAGTCTAGGCAATGCAGGGAAGAGAAGCAAAGAGGAACGGAAGGTAAGCAAGGCAAGGAAAAGCAAGGAAAGGCAAGGGTAACGGAAGGAACTGCACGGCAAGGGGAAACAAGGCTAAGGCACGGCAACGCAGGCTGGGCAATGCAGGGCAAGGCAAGGAAAGGGTAACGCATGGGAAAGCACGTTCAGGCGACGCAAGGCTAAGGCACGACAACGCAAGGCTAGGCAATGCACGGAAGGCAAGCAAAGAGTAACGGAAGGTAAGGAAGGCAAGGGAAAGCAAAGAAAGGCAAGTGTAACGGAAGGAACTGCACGGAAAGGGGAAACAAGGCTAAGGCACGACAACGCACGGCTAGGCAATGCACGGCAAGGCAAGCAAAGGGTAACGCAAGGCAAGGCACGGTGAGGCTAGGCAAGGCTAATGCACGGAAACGCAAGGCTAGGCAATGCACGACAATGCAAGGAAAGCTTAAAGCAAAGGAAGGCAAGGTCAGGCGAGATAAGGCAAAGGCACGACAACGCAAGGCTAGGCAATTCAGGGAAGGCAAGCAAAGAGTAACGGAAGGTAAGGAAGGCAAGGAAAAGCAAGGAAAGGCAAGGGTAACGGAAGGAACGGCACGGCAAGGGGGAACAAGTCTAAGGCACGACACCGAACGCTAGGCAATGAACGGCAAAGCAAGGAAAGGGTAACGCATGGGAAAGCACGGTCAGGCGAGGCAAGGCTAAGGCACGACAACGCAAGGCTAGGCAATGCACGGAAGGCAAGCAAAGAGTAACGGAAGGTAAGGAAGGCAAGGGAAAGCAAAGAAAGGCAAGTGCAACGGAAGGAACGGCACGGCAAGGGGAAACAAGGCTAAGGCACGACAAAGCACGCTAGGCAATGCACGGCAAGGCAAGGAAAGGGTAACGCATGGGAAAGCACGGTCAGGCGAGGCAAGCCTAAGGCATGACAACGCAAGGCTAGGCAATGCACGGAAAGCAAGCAAAGAGTAACGGAACGCAAGGAAGGCAAGGGAAAGCAAGGGAAGGCAAGGGTAACGGAAGGAACGGCACGGCAAGGGGTAACAAGTCTAAGGCACGACAATGCAGGGCTAGGCAATGCACGGCAAGGGAAGCAAAGAGTAACGGAAGGAAAGGAAGGGAAGGCAAAGCCAGGCAAGGCAAGTGTAACAAAAGGCACGCAACGGCAAGGGGAAACAAGGCTAAGGCACGACAACACACGGCTAGGAAATGCACGGCAAGGCAAGGAAAGAGTAACGCAAGGCAAGGCACGGTGAGGCTAGGCAAGGCTAATGCACGACAACGCAAGGCTAGGCAATGCACGACAATGCAAGTAAAGCTTAAAGCAAAGGAAGGCACGGTCAGGCGAGATAAGGCTAAGGCACGACAACGCAAGGCTAGGCAATGCAGGGAAGGCAAGCAAAGAGTAACGGAAGGTAAGGAAGGCAAGGGAAAGCAAGGAAAGGCAATGGTAACGGAAGGAACGGCACGGCAAGGGGAAACAAGTCTAAGGCACGAAAACGCACGCTAGGCAATGCACGGCAAGGCAAGGAAAGGGTAACGCATGGGAAAGCACGGTCAGGGGAGGCAAGGCTAAGGCACGACAACGCAAGGCTAGGCAATGCACGGAAGGCAAGGAAAGAGTAACGGAAGGTAAGGAAGGCAAGGGAAAGGAAGGAAAGGCAAGTGTAACGGAAGGAACGGCACGGTAAGGGGAAACAAATCTAAGGCACGACAATGCAGTGCTAGGCAATGCACGGCAAGGCAAGGAAAGGGTAACGCAGGGGAAGGCACGGTCAGGTGAGGCAAGGATAAGGCACGACAATGCAAGGCTAGGCAATGCACGGCAAGGCAAGGAAAGAGTAACGGAAGGAAAGGAAGGCAAGTCAAAGCCAGGAAAGGCAAGTGTAACAAAAGTCACGCCACGGCAAGGGGAAACAAGGCTACGGCACGACAACGCACGGCTAGGCAATGCACGGCAAGGCAAGGAAAGGGTAACGCAAGGCAAGGCACGGTGAGGCTAGGCAAGGCTAATGCACGACAACGCAAGGCTAGGCAATGCACGACAATGCAAGGAAAGCTTAAAGCAAAGGAAGGCACGGTCAGGCGAGATAAGGCTAAGGCACGACAACGCAAGTCTAGGCAATGCAGGGAAGAGAAGCAAAGAGGAACGGAAGGTAAGCAAGGCAAGGAAAAGCAAGGAAAGGCAAGGGTAACGGAAGGAACTGCACGGCAAGGGGAAACAAGGCTAAGGCACGGCAACGCAGGCTGGGCAATGCAGGGCAAGGCAAGGAAAGGGTAACGCATGGGAAAGCACGTTCAGGCGACGCAAGGCTAAGGCACGACAACGCAAGGCTAGGCAATGCACGGAAGGCAAGCAAAGAGTAACGGAAGGTAAGGAAGGCAATGGAAAGCAAAGAAAGGCAAGTGTAACGGAAGGAACTGCACGGCAAGGGGTAAGAAGGCTAAGGCACGACAACGCACGGCTAGGCAATGCACGGCAAGGCAAGGAAAGGGTAACGCAGGGGAAGGCACGGTCAGGTGAGGCAAGGATAAGGCACGACAATGCAAGGCTAGGCAATGCACGGCAAGGCAAGGAAAGAGTAACGGAAGGAAAGGAAGGCAAGGCAAAGCCAGGCAAGGCAAGTGTAACAAAAGGCACGCCACGGCAAGGGGAATCAAGGCTAAGGCACGACAACGCACGTCTAGGCAATGCACGGCAAGGCAAGGAAAGGGTAACGCAAGGCAAGGCACGGTGAGGCTAGGCAAGGCTAATGCACGACAACGCAAGGCTAGGCAATGCACGACAATGCAAGGAAAGCTTAAAGCAAAGGAAGGCACGGTCAGGCGAGATAAGGCTAAGGCACGACAACGCAAGGCTAGGCAATGCACGGAAGGCAAGCAAAGAGTAACGGAAGGTAAGGAAGGCAAGGGAAAGCAAAGAAAGGCAAGTGCAACGGAAGGAACGGCACGGCAAGGGGAAACAAGGCTAAGGCACGACAAAGCACGCTAGGCAATGCACGGCAAGGCAAGGAAAGGGTAACGCATGGGAAAGCACGGTCAGGCGAGGCAAGCCTAAGGCATGACAACGCAAGGCTAGGCAATGCACGGAAAGCAAGCAAAGAGTAACGGAACGCAAGGAAGGCAAGGGAAAGCAATGGAAGGCAAGGGTAACGGAAGGAACGGCACTGCAAGGGGTAACAAGGCTAAGGCACGACAACGCAGGGCTAGGCAATGCACGGCAAGGCAAGGAAAGGGTAACGCAGGGGAAGGCACGGTCAGGTGAGGCAAGGATAAGGCACGACAATGCAAGGCTAGGCAATGCACGGCAAGGCAAGGAAAGAGTAACGGAAGGTAAGGAAAGCAAGGCAAAGCCAGGCAAGGCAAGTGTAACAAAAGGCACGCCACGGCAAGGGGAATCAAGGCTAAGGAACGACAACGCACGGCTAGGCAATGCACGGCAAGGCAAGGAAAGGGTAACGCAAGGCAAGGCACGGTGAGGCTAGGCAAGGCTAATGCACGACAATGCAAGGCTAGGCAATGCACGACAATGCAAGTAAAGCTTAAAGCAAAGGAAGGCACGGTTAGAAGAGATAAGGCTAAGGCAAGACAACGCAAGGCTAGGCAATGCAGGGAAGGCAAGGAAAGGGTAACGGAATGTAAGGAAGGCAAAGGAAAGCAAGGAAGGGCAAGGGTAACGGAAGGAACGGCACGGCAAGGGGTAACAAGGCTAAGGCACGACAACGCAGGGCTAGGCAATGCACGGCAAGGCAAGCAAAGGGTAACGCAAGGCAAGGCACGGTGAGGCTAGGCAAGGCTAATGCACGGAAACGCAAGGCTAGGCAATGCACGACAATGCAAGGAAAGCTTAAAGCAAAGGAAGGCAAGGTCAGGCCAGATAAGGCAAAGGCACGACAACGCAAGGCTAGGCAATTCAGGGAAGGCAAGCAAAGAGTAACGGAAGGTAAGGAAGGCAAGTAAAAGCAAGGAAAGGCAAGGGTAACGGAAGGAACGGCACGGCAAGGGGGAACAAGTCTAAGGCACGACACCGAACGCTAGGCAATGAACGGCAAAGCAAGGAAAGGGTAACGCATGGGAAAGCACGGTCAGGCGAGGCAAGGCTAAGGCACGACAACGCAAGGCTAGGCAATGCACGGAAGGCAAGCAAAGAGTAACGGAAGGTAAGGAAGGCAAGGGAAAGCAAGGAAAGGCAAGTGTAACGGAAGGAACGGCACGGCAAGGGGAAACAAGGCTAAGGCACGACAACGCACGCTAGGCAATGCACGGCAAGTCAAGGAAAGGGTAACGCATGGGAAAGCACGGTCAGGCGAGGCAAGGCCAAGGCATGACAACGCAAGGCTAGGCAATGCACGGAAAGCAAGCAAAGAGTAACGGAACGCAAGGAAGGCAAGGGAAAGCAAGGGAAGGCAAGGGTAACGGAAGGAACGGCACGGCAAGGGGTAAGAAGGCTAGGTACGACAACGCAGGGCTAGGCAATGCACGGCAAGGCAAGGAAAGGGTAACGCAGGGGAAGGCACGGTCAGGTGAGGCAAGGATAAGGCACGACAATGCAAGGCTAGGCAATGCACGGCAAGGCAAGGAAAGAGTAACGGAAGGAAAGGAAGGCAAGGCAAAGCCAGGCAAGGCAAGTGTAACAAAAGGCACGCCACGGCAAGGGGAATCAAGGCTAAGGCACGACAACGCACGGCTAGGCAATGCACGGCAAGGCAAGGAAAGGGTAACGCAAGGCAAGGCACGGTGAGGCTAGGCAAGGCTAATGCACGACAACGCAAGGCTAGGCAATGCACGACAATGCAAGGAAAACTTAAAGCAAAGGAAGGCACGGTCAGGCGAGATGAGGCTAAGGCACGACAACGCAAGGCTAGGCAATGCACGGAAGGCAAGCAAAGAGTAACGGAAGGTAAGGAAGGCAAGGGAAAGCAAAGAAAGGCAAGTGTAACGGAAGGAACGGCACGGCAAGGGGAAACAAGGCTAAGGCACGACAACGCACGCTAGGCAATGCACAGCAAGGCAAGGAAAGGGTAACGCATGGGAAAGCACGGTCAGGCGAGGCAAGCCTAAGGCATGACAACGCAAGGCTAGGCAATGCACGGAAAGCAAGCAAAGAGTAACGGAACGCAAGGAAGGCAAGGGAAAGCAAGGGAAGGCAAGGGTAACGGAAGGAACGGCACGGCAAGGGGTAAGAAGGCTAAGGCACGACAACGCAGGGCTAGGCAATGCACGGCAAGGCAAGGAAAGGGTAACGCAGGGGAAGGCACGGTCAGGTGAGGCAAGGATAAGGCACGACAATGCAAGGCTAGGCAATGCACGGCAAGGCAAGGAAAGAGTAACGGAAGGAAAGGAAGGCAAGGCAAAGCCAGGCAAGGCAAGTGTAACAAAAGGCACGCAACGGCAAGGGGAAACAAGGCTAAGGCACGACAACACACGGCTAGGAATTGCACGGCAAGGCAAGTAAAGGGTAACGCAAGGCAAGGCACGGTGAGGCTAGGCAAGGCTAATGCACGACAACGCAAGGCTAGGCAATGCACGACAATGCAAGTAAAGCTTAAAGCAAAGGAAGGCACGGTTAGAAGAGATAAGGCTAAGGCACGACAACGCAAGGCTAGGCAATGCAGGGAAGGCAAGGAAAGGGTAACGGAAGGTAAGGAAGGCAAAGGAAAGCAAGGAAAGGCAATGGTAACGGAAGGAACGGCACGGCAAGGGGAAACAAGTCTAAGGCACGACAACGCACGCTAGGCAATGCACGGCAAGGGAAGGAAAGGGTAACGAATGGGAAACAACGGTCAGGGGAGGCAAGGCTAAGGCACGACAACGCAAGGAATGGCAATGCACGGAAGGCAAGCAAAGAGTAACGGAAGGTAAGGAAGGCAAGGGAAAGCAAAGAAAGGCAAGTGTAACGGAAGTAACGGCACGGCAAGGGGAAACAAGGCTAAGGCACGACAACGCACGCTAGGCAATGCACGGCAAGGCAAGGAAAGTGTAACGCATGGGAAAGCACGGTCAGGCGAGGCAAGGCTAAGGAAAGCCAACGCAAGGCTAGGCAATGCACGGTAAGCAAGCAAGGAGTAACGGAATGCAAGGAAGGAAAGGGAAAGCAAGGGAAGGCAAGGGTAACGGAAGGAACGGCACGGCAAGGGGTAACAAGGCTAAGGTACGACAACACACGGCTAGGAAATGCACGGCAAGGCAAGGAAAGTGTAACGCAAGGCAAGGCACGGTGAGGCTAGGCAAGGTTAATGCACGACAACGCAAGGCTAGGCAATGCACGACAATGCAAGGAAAGCTTAAAGCAAAGGAAGGCACGGTCAGGCGAGATAAGGCTAAGGCACAACAACGCAAGGCTAGGCAATGCACGGAAGGAAAGCAAAGAGTAACGGAAGGTAAGGAAGGCAAGGGAAAGCAAGGAAAGGCAATGGTAACGGAAGGAACGGCACGGCATAGGGAAACAAGGCTAAGGCACGACAACGCACGCTAGGCAATGCACGGCAAGGCAAGGAAAGGGTAACGCATGGGAAAGCACGGTCACGCGAGGCAAGGCTAAGGCATGACAACGGAAGTCTAGGCAATGCACGGTAAGCAAGCAAGGAGTAACGGAATGCAAGGAAGGCAAGGGAAAGCAAGGGAAGGCAAGGGTAATGGAAGGAACGGCACGGCAAGGGCAAACAAGGCTAAGGCACGACAACGTAGGCTAGGCAATGCACGGCAAGGCAAGGAAAGGGTAACGCATGGGAAAGCACGTTCAGGCGAGGCAAGGGTAAGGCACGACAACGCAAGGTTAGGAAATGCACGGAACGCTAGCAAAGAGTAACGGAAGGTAAGGAAGGCAAGGGAAAGCAAAGAAAGGCAAGTGTAACGGAAGGAACGGCACGGCAAGGGGAAACAAGGCTAAGGCACGACAACGCACGGCTAGGCAATGCACGGCAAGGCAAGGTAAGGGTAACGCAAGGCAAGGCACGGTGAGGCTAGGCAAGGCTAATGCACGACAACGCAAGGCTAGGCAATGCACGACAATGCAAGGAAAGCTTAAAGCAAAGGAAGGCACGGTCAGGCGAGATAAGGCTAAGGCACGACAACGCAAGGCTAGGCAATGCAGGGAAGGCAAGCAAAGAGTAACGGAAGGTAAGGAAGGCAAGGAAAAGCAAGGAAAGGCAAGGGTAACGGAAGGAACGGCACGGGAAGCGGAAACAAGGCTAAGGCACGGCAACGCAGGCTGGGCAATGCACGGCAAGGCAAGGAAAGGGTAACGCATGGGAAAGCAAGTTCAGGCGAGGCAAGGCTAAGGCACGACAACGCAAGGCTAGGCAATGCCCGGAAGGCAAGCAAAGAGTAACAGAAGGTAAGGAAGGCAAGGGAAAGCAAAGAAAGGCAAGTGTAACGGAAGGAACTGCACGGCAAGGGGAAAAAAGGCTAAGGCACGACACCGAACGCTAGGCAATGAACGGCAAGGCAAGGAAAGGGTAACGCATGGGAAAGCACGGTCAGGCGAGGCAAGGCTAGGCAATGCACGGAAGGCAAGCAAAGAGAAATGGAAGGTAAGGAAGGCAAGGGAAAGCAAGGAAAGGCAAGTGTAACGGAAGGAACGGCACGGCAAGGGGAAACAAGGCTAAGGCACGACAATGCACGCTAGGCCATGCACGGCAAGGCAAGGAAAGGGTAACGCATGGGAAAGCACGGTCAGGCGAGGCAAGGCTAAGGAATGACAACGCAAGGCTAGGCAATGCACGGAAAGCAAGCAAACTGTAACGGAACGCAAGGAAGGCAAGGGAAAGCAAGGGAAGGCAAGGGTAACGGAAGGAACGGCACGGCAAGGGGTAAGAAGGCTAAGGCACGACAACGCAGGGCTAGGCAATGCACGGCAAGGCAAGGAAAGGGTAACGCAGGGGAAGGCGCGGTCAGGTGAGGCAAGGATAAGGCACGACAATGCAAGGCTAGGCAATGCACGGCAAGGCAAGGAAAGAGTAATGGAAGGAAAGGAAGGCAAGGCAAAGCCAGGCAAGGCAAGTGTAACAAAAGGCACGCCACGGCAAGGGGAATCAAGACTAAGGAACGACAACGCACGGCTAGGCAATGCACGGCAAGGCAAGGAAAGGGTAACGCAAGGCAAGGCACGGTGAGGCTAGGCAAGGCTAATGCACGACAACGCAAGGCTAGGCAATGCACGACAATGCAAGGAAAGCTTAAAGCAAAGGAAGGCACGGTCAGGCGAGATAAGGCTAAGGCTCGACAACGCAAGGCTAGGCAATGCACGGAAGGCAAGCAAAGAGTAACGGAAGGGAAGGAAAGCCAGGGAAAGCAAGGCAGGATAAGGGTAACGCAAGGCAAGGCACGGTGAGGCAAGGCAAGGCTGATGCACGACAACGCACGGCTAGGCAATTCACGGCAAGGCAAGGAAAGGGTAACGCAAGGCAAGGCACGGTCAGGCGAGGCAAGGCTAAGGCACGACAACGCAAGGCTAGGCAATGCACGGAAGGCAAGCAAAGAGTAACGGAAGGCAAGGAAGGCTAGGGAAAGCAGGGGAAGGCAAGGGTAACGGAAGGAACGGCACGGTAAGGGCAAACAAGACTAAGGCACGACAACTCAGGGCTGGGCAATGCAGGGCAAGGCAAGGAAATGGTAACGCAAGGCAAGGCACGGTTTGGGGAGGCAAGGCTAATGCACGACAACGCAAGGCTAGGCAGTGCACGGCTAGGCAAGGAAAGAGTAACGGAAGGAAAGGAAGGCAAGGCAAAGCAAGGCAAGGCAAGTGTAACAAAAGGCAAGGCACGGCAAGGGGAAACAAGGCTAAGGAACGGCAACGCACGGCTAGGCAATGCATGGGCAGGCAGGGAAAGGGTAACGCAAGGCAAGGCACGGTACGGCAAGACAAGGCTAATGCACGACAACGCACGGCTAGGCAATGCACGGCCAGGCAAGGAAAGGGTAACGCAAGGCAAGGCACGGTGAGGCAAGGCAAGGCAAATGCACGACAACGCACGGCTAGGCAATGCACGGCAAGGCAAGGAAAGGGTAACGCAAGGCAAGGCACGGTCAGGAGAGGCAAGGCTAAGACACGACAACGCAAGGCTAGGCAATGCACGGAAGGCAAGCAAAGAGTAACGGAAGGTATGGAAGGCAAGGCAAAGCAAGGCAACGCAAGCAAGGCTATGGCAAGGTGAAACAAGGCTAAGGCACGACAACGCACGGCTAGGCAGAGCACGGCTAGGCAAGTAAAGAGTAACGCAAGGGAAGGCACGGTCAGGCGAGGCAAGGCTAAGGCACGACAACCCAAGGCTAAGCAAAGAACGGAAGGCAAGCAAAGATTAACTGAAGGCAAGGAAGGCAAGGGAAAGCAAGGGAAGGCAAGGGCAACGGAAAGAACGGCACGGTAAGGGGAAACAAAGCTAATTCACGAGAATGCAGTGCTAGGCAATGCACGGCAAGGCAAGGAAAGGGTAACGCAAGGCAAGGCACGGTGAGGCAAGGCAAGGCTAATGAACGACAACGCAAGCCTAGGCAATGCACGGTAAGTCAAGGAAAGGGTACCGCAAGGCAAGGCACGGTCAGGCGAGGCAAGGCTAAGGCACGACAACGCAAGGCTAGGCAATGCACGGAAGGCAAGGAAAGAGTAACGGAAGGTAAGGAAGGCAAGGGAAAGGAAGGAAAGGCAAGTGTAACGGAAGGAACGGCACGGTAAGGGGAAACAAATCTAAGGCACGACAATGCAGTGCTAGGCAATGCACGGCAAGGCAAGGAAAGGGTAACGCAGGGGAAGGCACGGTCAGGTGAGGCAAGGATAAGGCACGACAATGCAAGGCTAGGCAATGCACGGCAAGGCAAGGAAAGAGTAACGGAAGGAAAGGAAGGCAAGTCAAAGCCAGGAAAGGCAAGTGTAACAAAAGGCACGCCACGGCAAGGGGAAACAAGGCTACGGCACGACAACGCACGGCTAGGCAATGCATGGCAAGGCAAGGAAAGGGTAACGCAAGGCAAGGCACGGTCAGGCAAGGCAAGGCTAATGCACGACAACGCACGGCTAGGCAATGCACGACAATGCAAGGAAAGCTTAAAGCAAAGGAAGGCACGGTCAGGCGAGATAAGGCTAAGGCACGACAACGCAAGTCTAGGCAATGCAGGGAAGAGAAGCAAAGAGGAACGGAAGGTAAGCAAGGCAAGGAAAAGCAAGGAAAGGCAAGGGTAACGGAAGGAACTGCACGGCAAGGGGAAACAAGGCTAAGGCACGGCAACGCAGGCTGGGCAATGCAGGGCAAGGCAAGGAAAGGGTAACGCATGGGAAAGCACGTTCAGGCGACGCAAGGCTAAGGCACGACAACGCAAGGCTAGGCAATGCACGGAAGGCAAGCAAAGAGTAACGGAAGGTAAGGAAGGCAAGGGAAAGCAAAGAAAGGCAAGTGTAACGGAAGGAACTGCACGGCAAGGGGAAACAAGGCTAAGGCACGACAACGCACGGCTAGGCAATGCACGGCAAGGCAAGCAAAGGGTAACGCAAGGCAAGGCACGGTGAGGCTAGGCAAGGCTAATGCACGGAAACGCAAGGCTAGGCAATGCACGACAATGCAAGGAAAGCTTAAAGCAAAGGAAGGCAAGGTCAGGCGAGATAAGGCAAAGGCACGACAACGCAAGGCTAGGCAATTCAGGGAAGGCAAGCAAAGAGTAACGGAAGGTAAGGAAGGCAAGGAAAAGCAAGGAAAGGCAAGGGTAACGGAAGGAACGGCACGGCAAGGGGGAACAAGTCTAAGGCACGACACCGAACGCTAGGCAATGAACGGCAAAGCAAGGAAAGGGTAACGCATGGGAAAGCACGGTCAGGCGAGGCAAGGCTAAGGCACGACAACGCAAGGCTAGGCAATGCACGGAAGGCAAGCAAAGAGTAACGGAAGGTAAGGAAGGCAAGGGAAAGCAAAGAAAGGCAAGTGCAACGGAAGGAACGGCACGGCAAGGGGAAACAAGGCTAAGGCACGACAAAGCACGCTAGGCAATGCACGGCAAGGCAAGGAAAGGGTAACGCATGGGAAAGCACGGTCAGGCGAGGCAAGCCTAAGGCATGACAACGCAAGGCTAGGCAATGCACGGAAAGCAAGCAAAGAGTAACGGAACGCAAGGAAGGCAAGGGAAAGCAAGGGAAGGCAAGGGTAACGGAAGGAACGGCACGGCAAGGGGTAACAAGGCTAAGGCACGACAACGCAGGGCTAGGCAATGCACGGCAAGGCAAGGAAAGGGTAACGCAGGGGAAGGCACGGTCAGGTGAGGCAAGGATAAGGCACGACAATGCAAGGCTAGGCAATGCACGGCAAGGCAAGGAAAGAGTAACGGAAGGAAAGGAAGGCAAGTCAAAGCCAGGAAAGGCAAGTGTAACAAAAGGCACGCCACGGCAAGGGGAAACAAGGCTAAGGCACGACAACGCACGGCTAGGCAATGCACGGCAAGGCAAGGAAAGGGTAACGCAAGGCAAGGCACGGTGAGGCTAGGCAAGGCTAATGCACGACAACGCAAGGCTAGGCAATGCACGACAATGCAAGGAAAGCTTAAAGCAAAGGAAGGCAACGGTCAGGCGAGATAAGGCTAAGGCACGACAACGCAAGTCTAGGCAATGCAGGGAAGAGAAGCAAAGAGGAACGGAAGGTAAGCAAGGCAAGGAAAAGCAAGGAAAGGCAAGGGTAACGGAAGGAACTGCACGGCAAGGGGAAACAAGGCTAAGGCAAGGCAACGCAGGCTGGGCAATGCAGGGCAAGGCAAGGAAAGGGTAACGCATGGGAAAGCACGTTCAGGCGACGCAAGGCTAAGGCACGACAACGCAAGGCTAGGCAATGCACGGAAGGCAAGCAAAGAGTAACGGAAGGTAAGGAAGGCAAAGGAAAGCAAAGGAAGGCAAGGGTAACGGAAGGAACGGCACGGCAAGGGGTAACAAGGCTAAGGCACGACAACGCACGGCTAGGCAATGCACGGCAAGGCAAGGAAAGGGTAACGCAGGGGAAGGCACGGTCAGGTGAGGCAAGGATAAGGCACGACAATGCAAGGCTAGGCAATGCACGGCAAGGCAAGGAAAGAGTAACGGAAGGAAAGGAAGGCAAGGCAAAGCCAGGCAAGGCAAGTGTAACAAAAGGCACGCCACGGCAAGGGGAATCAAGGCTAAGGCACGACAACGCACGGCTAGGCAATGCACGGCAAGGCAAGGAAAGGGTAACGCAAGGCAAGGCACGGTGAGGCTAGGCAAGGCTAATGCACGACAACGCAAGGCTAGGCAATGCACGACAATGCAAGGAAAGCTTAAAGCAAAGGAAGGCACGGTCAGGCGAGATAAGGCTAAGGCACGACAACGCAAGGCTAGGCAATGCACGGAAGGCAAGCAAAGAGTAACGGAAGGTAAGGAAGGCAAGGGAAAGCAAGGAAAGGCAAGTGTAACGGAAGGAACGGCACGGCAAGGTGAAACAAGGCTAAGGCACGACAACGCACGCTAGGCAATGCACGGCAAGGCAAGGAAAGGGTAACGCATGGGAAAGCACGGTCAGGCGAGGCAAGCCTAAGGCATGACAACGCAAGGCTAGGCAATGCACGGAAAGCAAGCAAAGAGTAACGGAACGCAAGGAAGGCAAGGGAAAGCAATAAGGCAAGGGTAACGGAAGGAACGGCACAAGGGGTAACAAGGCTAAGGCACGACAACGCAGGGCTAGGCAATGCACGGCAAGGCAAGGAAAGGGTAACGCAGGGGAAGGCACGGTCAGGTGAGGCAAGGATAAGGCACGACAATGCAAGGCTAGGCAATGCACGGCAAGGCAAGGAAAGAGTAACGGAAGGAAAGGAAGGCAAGGCAAAGCCAGGCAAGGCAAGTGTAACAAAAGGCACGCCACGGCAAGGGGAATCAAGGCTAAGGAACGACAACGCACGGCTAGGCAATGCACGGCAAGGCAAGGAAAGGGTAACGCAAGGCAAGGCACGGTGAGGCTAGGCAAGGCTAATGCACGACAATGCAAGGCTAGGCAATGCACGACAATGCAAGTAAAGCTTAAAGCAAAGGAAGGCACGGTTAGAAGAGATAAGGCTAAGGCAAGACAACGCAAGGCTAGGCAATGCAGGGAAGGCAAGGAAAGGGTAACGGAATGTAAGGAAGGCAAAGGAAAGCAAGGAAGGGCAAGGGTAACGGAAGGAACGGCACGGCAAGGGGTAACAAGGCTAAGGCACGACAACGCAGGGCTAGGCAATGCACGGCATGGCAAGGAAAGAGTAACGGAAGGAACGGAAGGCAAGGCAAAGCCAGGCAAGGCAAGTGTAACAAAAGGCACGCAACGGCAAGGGGAAACAAGGCTAAGGCACGACAACACACGGCTAGGAAATGCACGGCAAGGCAAGGAAAGGGTAACGCAAGGCAAGGCACGGTGAGGCTAGGCAAGGCTAATGCACGACAATGCAAGGCTAGGCAATACACGACAATGCAAGTAAAGCTTAAAGCAAAGGAAGGCACGGTCAGAAGAGATAAGGCAAATGCACGACAACGCAAGGCTAGGCAATGCACGGAAGGCAAGCAAAGGGTAACGGAAGGTAAGGAAGGCAAAGGAAAGCAAGGAAAGGCAATGGTAACGGAAGGAACTTCACGGCAAGCGGAAACAAGTCTAAGGCACGACAACGCACGCTAGGTAATGCACGGCAAGGGAAGGAAAGGGTAACGCATGGGAAAGAACGGTCAGGGGAGGCAAGGCTAAGGCACGACAACGCAAGGCTTGGCAATGCACGGAATGCAAGCAAAGAGTAACGGAAGTAAGGAAGGCAAGGATAAGCAAAGAAAGGCAAGTGTAACGGAAGGAACGGCACGGCAAGGGGAAACAAGGCTAAGGCACGACAACGCACGCTAGGCAATGCACGGCAAGGCAAGGAAAGGGTAACGCATGGGAAAGCACGGTCAGGCGAGGCAAGGCTAAGGAAAGCCAACGCAAGGCTAGGCAATGCACGGTAACTAAGCAAGGAGTAACGGAATGCAAGGAAGGAAAGGGAAAGCAAGGGAAGGCAAGGGTAACGGAAGGAACGGCACGGCAAGGGGTAACAAGGCTAAGGCACGACAACACACGGCTAGGAAATGCACGGCAAGGCAAGGAAAGGGTAACGCAAGGCAAGGTACGGTGAGGCTAGGCAAGGTTAATGCACGACAACGCAAGGCTAGGCAATGCACGACAATGCAAGGAAAGCTTAAAGCAAAGGAAGGCACGGTCAGGCGAGATAAGGCTAAGGCACGACAACGCAAGGCTAGGCAATGCACGGAAGGCAAGCAAAGAGTAACGGTAGGTAAGGAAGTCAAGGGAAAGCAAGGAAAGGCAATGGTAACGGAAGGAACGGCACGGCAAGGCGAAACAAGGCTAAGGCACGACAACGCACGCTAGGCAATGCACGGCAAGGCAAGGAAAGGGTAACGCATGGGAAAGCACGGTCAGGCGAGGCAAGGCTAAGGCATGACAACGCAAGGCTAGGCAATGCACGGAAAGCAAGCAAAGAGTAACGGGACGCAAGGAAGGCAAGGGAAAGCAAGGGAAGGCAAGGGTAACGGAAGGAACGGCACGGCAAGGGGTAACAAGTCTAAGGCACGACAACGCAGGGCTAGGCAATGCACGGCAAGGGAAGCAAAGAGTAACGGAAGGAAAGGAAGGGAAGGCAAAGCCAGGCAAGGCAAGTGTAACAAAAGGCACGCAACGGCAAGGGGAAACAAGGCTAAGGCACGACAACACACGGCTAGGAAATGCACGGCAAGGCAAGGAAAGAGTAACGCAAGGCAAGGCACGGTGAGGCTAGGCAAGGCTAATGCACGACAACGCAAGGCTAGGCAATGCACGACAATGCAAGTAAAGCTTAAAGCAAAGGAAGGCACGGTCAGGCGAGATAAGGCTAAGGCACGACAACGCAAGGCTTAGGCAATGCAGGGAAGGCAAGCAAAGAGTAACGGAAGGTAAGGAAGGCAAGGGAAAGCAAGGAAAGGCAATGGTAACGGAAGGAACGGCACGGCAAGGGGAAACAAGTCTAAGGCACGAAAACGCACGCTAGGCAATGCACGGCAAGGCAAGGAAAGGGTAACGGATGGGAAAGCACGGTCAGGGGAGGCAAGGCTAAGGCACGACAACGCAAGGTAACGCAAGGCAAGGCACGGTCAGGCGACGCAAGGGTCAATGGCACGACAACGCAAGGCTAAGGCACGACAACGCAAGGCTTGGCAATGCACGGAAGGCAAGCAAAGAGTAACGGAAGGTAAGGAAGGCAAGGGAAAGCAAAGAAAGGCAAGTGTAACGGAAGGAACGGCACGGCAAGGGGAAACAAGGCTAAGGCACGACAACGCACGCTAGGCAATGCACGGCAAGGCAAGGAAAGGGTAACGCATGGGAAAGCACGGTCAGGCGAGGCAAGGCTAAGGAAAGCCAACGCAAGGCTAGGCAATGCACGGAAAGCAAGCAAGGAGTAACGGAATGCAAGGAAGGAAAGGGAAAGCAAGGGAAGGCAAGGGTAACGAAAGGAACGGCACGGCAAGGGGTAACAAGGCTAAGGCACGACAACACACGGCTAGGAAATGCACGGCAAGGCAAGGAAAGGGTAACGCAAGGCAAGGCACGGTGAGGCTAGGCAAGGTTAATGCACGACAACGCAAGGCTAGGCAATGCACGACAATACAAGGAAAGCTTAAAGCAAAGGAAGGCACGGTCAGGCGAGATAAGGCTAAGGCACGACAACGCAAGGCTAGGCAATGCACGGAAGGCAAGCAAAGAGTAACGGAAGGTAAGGAAGGCAAGGGAAAGCAAGGAAAGGCAAGTGTAACGGAAGGAACGGCACGGCAAGGGGAAACAAGGCTAAGGCACGACAACGCACGGCTAGGCAATGCACGGCAAGGCAAGCAAAGGGTAACGCAAGGAAAGGCACGGTGAGGCTAGGCAAGGCTTATGCACGACAATGCACGGCTAGACAATGCACGGCAAGGCAAGGAAAGGGTAACGCACGGCAAGGCACGGTTAGGCGAGGCAAGGCTAATGCACGACAACGCAAGGCTAGGCAATGCACGACAATGCAAGTAAAGCTTAAAGCAAAGAAAGGCACGGTTAGAAGAGATAAGGCTAAGGCACGACAACGCAAGGCTAGGCAATGCAGGGAAGGCAAGGAAAGGGTAACGGAAGGTAAGGAAGGCAAAGGAAAGCAAGGAAAGGCAATGGTAACGGAAGGAACGGCACGGCAGGGGAAACAAGTCTAAGGCACGACAACGCACGCTAGGCAATGCACGGCAAGGGAAGGAAAGGGTAACGCATGGGAAAGCACGGTCAGGCGAGGCAAGGCTAAGGCACGACAACCCAAGGCTAGGCAATGCACGGAAGGCAAGCAAAGAGAAACGGAAGGTAAGGAAGGAAAGGGAAAGCAAAGAAAGGCAAGTGTAACGGAAGGAACGGCACGGCAAGGGGAAACAAGGCTAAGGCACGACAACGCACGCCAGGCAATGCACGGCAAGTCAAGGAAAGGGTAACGCATGGGAAAGCACGGTCAGGCGAGGCAAGGCTAAGGCACGACAACCCAAGGCTAGGCAATGCACGGAAGGCAAGCAAAGAGAAACGGAAGGTAAGGAAGGAAAGGGAAAGCAAAGAAAGGCAAGTGTAACGGAAGGAACGGCACGGCAAGGGGAAACAAGGCTAAGGCACGACAACGCACGGCTAGGCAATGCACGGCAAGGCAAGCAAAGGGTAACGCAAGGAAAGGCACGGTGAGGCTAGGCAAGGCTTATGCACGACAATGCACGGCTAGACAATGCACGGCAAGGCAAGGAAAGGGTAACGCACGGCAAGGCACGGTTAGGCGAGGCAAGGCTAATGCACGACAACGCAAGGCTAGGCAATGCACGACAATGCAAGTAAAGCTTAAAGCAAAGAAAGGCACGGTTAGAAGAGATAAGGCTAAGGCACGACAACGCAAGGCTAGGCAATGCAGGGAAGGCAAGGAAAGGGTAACGGAAGGTAAGGAAGGCAAAGGAAAGCAAGGAAAGGCAATGGTAACGGAAGGAACGGCACGGCAGGGGAAACAAGTCTAAGGCACGACAACGCACGCTAGGCAATGCACGGCAAGGGAAGGAAAGGGTAACGCATGGGAAACAACGGTCAGGGGAGGCAAGGCTAAGGCACGACAACGCAAGGAATGGCAATGCACGGAAGGCAAGCAAAGAGTAACGGAAGGTAAGGAAGGCAAGGGAAAGCAAAGAAAGGCAAGTGTAACGTAAGGAACGCCACGGCAAGGGGAAACAAGGCTAAGGCACGACAACGCACGCTAGGCAATGCACGGCAAGGCAAGGAAAGGGTAACGCATGGGAAAGCACGGTCAGGCGAGGCAAGGCTAATTAAAGCCAACGCAAGGCTAGGCAATGCACGGTAAGCAAGCAAGGAGTAACGGAATGGAAGGAAGGAAAGGGAAAGCAAGGGAAGGCAAGGGTAACGGAAGGAACGGCACGGCAAGGGGTAACAAGGCTAATGTACGACAACACACGGCTAGGAAATGCACGGCAAGGCAAGGAAAGGGTAACGCAAGGCAAGGCACGGTGAGGCTAGGCAAGGTTAATGCACGATAACGCAAGGCTAGGCAATGCACGACAATTCAAGGAAAGCTTAAAGCAAAGGAAGGCCCGGTCAGGCGAGATAAGGCTAAGGCATAACAACGCAAGGCTAGGCAATGCACGGAAGGCAAGCAAAGAGTAACGGAATGGAAGGAAGGCAAGGCAACGCAAGGCAAAGCAAGCAAGGCTATGGCAAGGTGAAACAAGGCTAAGGCACCACAACGCACGGCTAGGCAATGCACGGCCACCCAAGGAAAAGGTAACGCAAGGCAAGGCACTGTGAGGCAAGGAAGGATAATGCACGACAGCGCTAGGCTAAGCAATGCACGGAAGGCAAGCAAAGAGTAACGGAAACCAAGGAAAAAAGGGAAAGCAAGGCAAGGCAAGGGTAACGGAAGGAACGGCACGGCAAGGGGAAACAAGGCTAACGCACGACAACGCACGGCTAGGCAATGCAAGGCAAGGCAAGGAAAGGGTAAC
The DNA here is from genome assembly GCF_037893015.1 of Macrotis lagotis. Lineage (NCBI taxonomy): Eukaryota > Metazoa > Chordata > Mammalia > Peramelemorphia > Peramelidae > Macrotis > Macrotis lagotis. The sequence goes on along the minus strand of NW_027422037.1, from coordinate 79,146 downwards.
GCCAGGCAAGGAACGGTCAGGCAAGGCAAGGCTAATGCACGACAAGGCAAGGCTAGGCAGTGCACGGCAAGGCAAGGAAAGGGTAAGGCAAGGCAAGGCACTGTCAGGCGAGGCAAGACTAAGGCACGACAACGCAAGGCTAGGCAATGCACGGAAGGAAGCAAAGAGTAACGGAAGGTAAGGAAGGCAAGGGAAAGCAAGGAAAGGCAATGGTAACGGAAGGAACGGCACGGCAAGGGGAAACAAGGCTAAGGCACGAAAACGCACGCTAGGCAATGCACGCCAATGCAAGGAAAGGGTAACGCTTGGGAAAGCACGGTCACGCGAGGCAAGGCTAAGGCATGACAATGCAAGGCTAGGCAATGCACGGAAAGCAAGCAAAGAGTAACCGAACGCAAGGAAGGCAAGGGAAAGCAAGGGAAGGCAAGGGTAATGGAAGGAACGGCACGGCAAGGGGAAACAAGGCTAAGGCACGGCAACGTAGGTTAGGCAATGCACGGCAAGGCAAGGAAAGGGTAACGCATGGGAAAGCACGTTCAGGCGAGGCAAGGCTAAGGCACGACGACGCAAGGTTAGGAAATGCACGGAAGGCTAGCAAAGAGTAACGGAAGGTAAGGAAGGCAAGGGAAAGCAAAGAAAGGCAAGTGTAACGGAAGGAACGGCACGGCAAGGGGAAACAAGGCTAAGGCACGACAACGCACGGCTAGGCAATGCACGGCAAGGCAAGGTAAGGGTAACGGAAGGCAAGGCACGGTGAGGCTAGGCAAGGCTAATGCACGACAACGCAAGGCTAGGCAATGCACGACAATGCAAGGAAAGCTTAACGCAAAGGAAGGCACGGTCAGGCGAGATAAGGCTAAGGCACGACAACGCAATGCTAGGCAATGCAGGGAAGGCAAGCAAAGAGTAACGGAAGGTAAGGAAGGCAAGGAAAAGCAAGGCAACGCAAGGAAGGCTATTGCAAGGTGAGAAAAGGCTAAGGCACGACAGCGCAAGGCTAGGAAATTCAGGGAAGGCAAGCAAAGAGTAACGGAAGGTAAGCAAGGCAAGGAAAAGGAAGGAAAGGCCAGGGTAATGGAAGGAACGGCACGGCAAGGGGAAACAAGTCTAAGGCACGACACCGAACGCTAGGCAATGAACGGCAAGGCAAGGAAAGGGTAACGCATTTGAAAGCACGGTCAGGCGAGGCAACGCTAAGGCACGATAAAGCAAGGCTAGGCAATGCACGGAAGGCAAGCAAAGAGTAACGGAAGGCAAGGAATGCAAAGGAAAGCAGGGGAAGGCAAGGGTAACGAAAGGAACGGCACGGTAAGGGGAAACAAGGCTAAGGCACGACAATACAGGGCTAGGCAATGCAGGGCAAGGCAAGGAAAGGGTAACGCAAGGCAAGGCACGGTTTGGGGTGGCAAGGCTAATGCACGACAACGCAAGGCTAGGCAGTGCACGGCTAGGCAAGGAAAGAGTAACGGAAGGAAAGGAAGGCAAGGCAAAGCAAGGCAAGGCAAGTGTAACAAAAGGCAAGGCACGGCAAGGAAAGGAAAGGGTAACGCAAGGCAAGGCACGGTCAGGCGAGGCAAGGCTAATGCACGACAACGCAAGGCTAGGCAATGCACGGAAGGCAAGGAAAGAGTAACGGAAGGCAAGGAAGGCAAGGGAAAGCAAGGCAAGGCAAGGATAACGGAAGGAACGGCACGGCAAGGGGAAACAAGGCTAAGGCACGGCAACCCACGGCTAGGCAATGCACGGCAAGGCAAGGAAAGGGTAACGCAAGGCAAGGCACGGTGAGGCAAGGCAAGGCTGATGCACGAAAATGCACGGCTAGGCAATGCACGGCAAGGCAATGAAACGGTAACGGAAGGCAAGGCACGGTCAGCCGAGGCAAGGCTAAGGCACGACAACGCAAGGCTAGGCAATGCACGAAAGGCAAGCAAAGAGTAACGGAACGCAAGGAAGGCAAGGGAACGTGGGGGAAGGCAAGGGTAACGGAAGGAACGGCACGGTTAGTGGAAACAAGGCTAAGGCACGGCAACGCAAGGCTAAGCAATGCACGGCAAGGCAAGGAAAGGGTAACGCAAGGGAAGGCACGGTAAGGCAAGGCGAGGCTAATGCACGACAACGCACGGCTAGGCAATGCACGGCAAGGCAAGGAAAGGGTAACGCAAGGAAAGGCACGGTTAGGCGAGGCAAGGCTAAGGCACGACAACGCAAGGCTAGGCAATGCACGGAAGGCAAGCAAAGAGTAACGGAAGGCAAGGAATGCAAGGCAAAGCAAGGCAACGCAAGCAAGGCTATGGCAAGGTGAAAAAAGGCTAAGGCACGACAACGCAAGTCTAGGCAATGCACGGAAGGCACGCAAAGAGTAACGGAATGGAAGGAAGGCAAGGCAACGCAAGGCAAAGCAAGCAAGGCTATGGCAAGGTGAAACAAGGCTAAGGCACCACAACGCACGGCTAGGCAATGCACGGCCACCCAAGGAAAAGGTAACGCAAGGCAAGGTACTGTGAGGCAAGGAAGGATAATGCACGACAGCGCAAGGCTAAGCAATGCACGGAAGGCAAGCAAAGAGTAACGGAAACCAAGGAAAAAAGGGAAAGCAAGGCAAGGCAAGGGTAACGGAAGGAACGGCACGGCAAGGGGAAACAAGGCTAACGCACGACAACGCACGGCTAGGCAATGCAAGGCAAGGCAAGGAAAGGGTAACGCCAGGCAAGGAACGGTCAGGCAAGGCAAGGCTAATGCACGACAAGGCAAGGCTAGGCAGTGCACGGCAAGGCAAGGAAAGGGTAAGGCAAGGCAAGGCACTGTCAGGCCAGGCAAGACTACGGCACGACAACGCAAGGCTAGGCAATGCACGGAAGGATAGAAAAGACTAACGGAAGGCAAGGAAAGCAAGGGAAAGCAAGGCAAGGCAAGGGTAACGGAAGGAACGGCACGGCAAGGGGAAACAAGGCTAAGGCACGACAACACAGGGCTAGGCAATGCAGGGCAAGGCAAGGAAAGGGTAACGCAAGGCAAGGCACTGTTTGGGGAGGCAAGGCTAATGCACGACAACGCAAGGCTAGGAAATGCACGGAAAGCAAGCAAAGAGTAACGGAAGGCAAGGAATGCAAGGCAAAGCAAGGCAACGCAAGCAAGGCTATGGCAAGGCGAAAAAAGGCTAAGACACGGCAACGCAAGGCTAGGCAATGCACGGAAGGCAAGCAAAGTGTAACGGAAGAAAAGGAAGGCAAGGGAAAGCAAGGCAAGGCAAGGGTAACGGAAGGAACGGCACGATAAGGGGAAACAAAGCTAAGGCACGAAAATGCAGGGCTAGGCAATGCACGGCAAGGAAAGGAAAGGGTAACGCAAGGCAAGGCACGGTGAGGCAAGACAAGGCAAATGCACGACAACGCACGGCTAGGCAATGCACGGCAAGGCAAGGAAAGGGTACCGCAAGGCAAGGCACGGTCAGGCGAGGAAAGGCTAAGGAACGACACCGGAAGGCTAGGCAATGCACGGAAGGCAAGCAAAGAGTAACGGAAGTCAAGGAAGGCAAGGGAAAGCAAGGCAAGGCAATGGTAACGGAAGGAACGGCACGGCAAGGGGAAACAAGGCTAAGGCACGACAACGCACGGCTAGGCAATGCAATGCAAGGCAAGGAAAGGGTAACGCAAGGCAAGGCACGGTGACGCAAGGCAAGGCTGATGCACGACAACGCACGGCTAGGCAATTCACGGCAAGGCAAGGAAAGCGTAACGCAAGGCAAGGCACGGTTAGGCGAGGCAAGGCTAAGGCACGACAACGCAAGGCTAGGCAATGCACGGAAGGCAAGCAAAGAGTAACGGAAGGCAAGGAATGCAAGGGAACGCAGGGGAAGGCAAGGGTAACGAAAGGAACGGCACGGTAAGGTGAAACAAGGCTAAGGCACGACAACACAGGGCTAGGCAATGCAGGGCAAGGCAAGGAAAGGGTAACGCAAGGCAAGGCACGGTTTGGGGAGGCAAGGCTAATGCACGACAACGCAAGGCTAGGTAATTCACGGAAGGCAAGCAAAGAGTAACGGAAGGCAAGGAAGGCAAGGGAAAGCAAGGCAAGGCAAGGGTAACGGAAGGAACGGCACGGCAAGCGGAAACAATGGCTAAGGCACGGCAACGCACGGCTAGGCAATGCACGGCAAGGCAAGGAAAGGGTAACGCAAGGGAAGGCACGGTGAGGCAAGGCAAGGCTGATGCACGACAACGCACGGCTAGGCAATGCACGGCAAGGCAAGGAAAGGGTAACGCAAGGCAAGGCACGGTCATGCGAGGCAAGGCTAAGGCACGACAACGCAAGGCTAGGCAATGCACGGAAGGCAAGCAAAGAGTAACGGAAGGCAAGGAAGGCAAGGGAAAGCAGGGGAAGGCAAGAGTAACGGAAGGAACGGCACGGTAAGGGGAAACAAGGCTAAGGCACGACAACGTAGGGCTAGGCAATGCACGGCAAGGCAAGGAAAGGGTAACGCAAGGCAAGGCACGGTCAGGCGACGCAAGGGTAATGCACGACAACGCAAGGCTAGGCAGTGCACGGCTAGGCAAGGAAAGAGTAACGGAAGGAAAGGAAGGCAAGGCAAAGCAAGGCAAGGCAAGTGTACCAAAAGGCACGGCAGGGCAAGGGGAAACAAGGCTAAGGCACGGCAACGCAAGGCTAAGCAATGCACGGCCAGGCAAGGAAAGGGTAACGCAAGGCAAGGCACGGTAAGGCAAGGCGAGGCTAATGCACGACAACGCACGGCTAGGCAGTGCACGGCTAGGCAAGGAAAGAGTAGCGGAAGGAAAGGAAGGCAAGGCAAAGCAAGGCAAGGCAAGTGTAACAAAAGGCAAGGCACGGCAAGGGGAAACAAGGCTAAGGAACGGCAACGGAGGGCTAGGCAATGCACGGCCAGGCAAGGCAAGGGTAACGCAAGGCAACGCACGGTAAGGCAAGACAAGGCTAATGCACGACAACGCACGGCTAGGCAATGCACGGCAAGGCAAGGAAAGGGTAACGCAAGGCAAGGAACGGTTAGGCGAGGCAAGGCTAAGGCACGACAACGCAAGGCTTGGCAATGCACGGAAGGGAAGCAAAGAGTAACGGAAGGCAAGGAAGGCAAGGGAAAGCAGGGGAAGGCGAGAGTAACGGAAGGAACGGCATGGCTAGGGGAAACAAGGCTAAGGCACGACAACGCACGGCTAGGCAATGCACGGAAAGGCAAGGAAAGGGTAACGCATGGGAAAGCACGGTCAGGCGATGCAAGGCTAAGGCATGACAACGCAAGGCTAGGCAATGCACGGAAAGCAAGCAAAGAGTAACGGAACGCAAGGAAGGCAAGGGAAAGCAAGGGAAGTCAAGGGTAACGGAAGAAACGGCACGGCAAGGGGTAACAAGGCTAAGGCACGGCAACGCAGGGCTAGGCAATGCACGGCAAGGCAAGGAAAGGGTAACGCAGGGGAAGGCACGGTCAGGTGAGGCAAGGATAAGGCACGACAATGCAAGGCTAGGCAATGCACGGCAAGGCAAGGAAAGAGTAACGGAAGGAAAGGAAGGCAAGTCAAAGCCAGGAAAGGCAAGTGTAACAAAAGGCACGCCACGGCAAGGGGAAACAAGGCTAAGGCACGACAACGCACGGCTAGGCAATGCACGGCAAGGCAAGGAAAGGGTAACGCAAGGCAAGGCACGGTGAGGCTAGGCAAGGCTAATGCACGACAACGCAAGGCTAGGCAATGCACGACAATGCAAGGAAAGCTTAAAGCAAAGGAAGGCACGGTCAGGCGAGATAAGGCTAAGGCACGACAACGCAAGGCTAGGCAATGCACGGAAGGCAAGCAAAGAGTAACGGAAGGTAAGGAAGGCAAGGGAAAGCAAGGAAATGCAAGTGTAACGGAAGGAATGGCACGGCAAGGGGAAACAAGGCTAAGGCACGACAACGCACGCTAGGCAATGCACGGCAAGGCAAGGAAAGGGTAACGCATGGGAAAGCACGGTCAGGCGAGGCAAGCCTAAGGCATGACAACGCAGGGCTAGGCAATGCACGGAAAGCAAGCAAAGAGTAACGGAACGCAAGGAAGGCAAGGGAAAGCAAGGAAAGGCAAGGGTAACGGAAGGAACGGCACGGCAAGGGGTAACAAGGCTAAGGCACGACAACACACGGCTAGGAAATGCACGGCAAGGCAAGGAAAGGGTAACGCAAGGCAAGGCACGGTGAGGCTAGGCAAGGTTAATGCACGACAACGCAAGGCTAGGCAATGCACGACAATGCAAGGAAAGCTTAAAGCAAAGGAAGGCACGGTCAGGCGAGATAAGGCTAAGGCACGACAACGCAAGGCTAGGCAATGCACAGAAGGCAAGCAAAGAGTAACGGAAGGTAAGGAAGTCAAGGGAAAGCAAGGAAAGGCAATGGTAACGGAAGGAACGGCACGGCAAGGCGAAACAAGGCTAAGGCACGACAACGCACGCTAGGCAATGCACGGCAAGGCAAGGAAAGGGTAACGCAAGGGAAGGCACGGTGAGGCTAGGCAAAGTTAATGCACGACAACGCAAGGCTAGGCAATGCACGACAATGCAAGGAAAGCTTAAAGCAAAGGAAGGCACGGTCAGGCGAGATAAGGCTAAGGCACGACAACGCAAGGCTAGGCAATGCACGGAAGGCAAGCAAAGAGTAACGGATGTTAAGGAAGGCAAGGGAAAGCAAGGAAAGGCAAGTGTAACGGAAGGAACGGCACGGCAAGGGGAAACAATGCTAAGGCACGACAACGCACGCTAGGCAATGCACGGCAAGTCAAGGAAAGGGTAACGCATGGGAAAGCACGGTCAGGCGAGGCAAGGCTAAGGCACGACAACCCAAGGCTAGGCAATGCACGGAAGGCAAGCAAAGAGAAACGGAAGGTAAGGAAGGAAAGGGAAAGCAAAGAAAGGCAAGTGTAACGGAAGGAACGGCACGGCAAGGGGAAACAAGGCTAAGGCACGACAACGCACGGCTAGGCAATGCACGGCAAGGCAAGCAAAGGGTAACGCAAGGAAAGGCACGGTGAGGCTAGGCAAGGCTTATGCACGACAATGCACGGCTAGACAATGCACGGCAAGGCAAGGAAAGGGTAACGCACGGCAAGGCACGGTTAGGCGAGGCAAGGCTAAGACACGACAACGCAAGGTTAGGCAATGCACGGAAGGCAAGCAAAGAGTAACGGAAGGCAAGGAATGCAAGGCAAAGCAAGGCATCGCAAGGAAGGCTATTGCAAGGTGAGAAAAGGCTAAGGCACGACAGCGCAAGGCTAGGAAATTCAGGGAAGGCAAGCAAAGAGTAACGGAAGGTAAGCAAGGCAAGGAAAAGGAAGGAAAGGCCAGGGTAATGGAAGGAACGGCACGGCAAGGGGAAACAAGTCTAAGGCACGACACCGAACGCTAGGCAATGAACGGCAAGGCAAGGAAAGGGTAACGCATTTGAAAGCACGGTCAGGCGAGGCAACGCTAAGGCACGACAACGCAAGGCTAGGCAATGCACGGAAGGCAAGCAAAGAGTACCGGAAGGTAAGCAAGGCAAGGGAAAGGAAGGAAAGGCAAGTGTAACGGAAGGAACGGCACGGCAAGGGGAAACAAGGCTAAGGCACGACAACGCACGGCTAGGCAATGCACGGAAAGGCAAGGAAAGGGTAACGCATGGGAAAGCACTGTCAGGCGAGGCAAGGCTAGGCAATGCACGGAAGGCAAGCAAAGAGAAATGGAAGGTAAGGAAGGCAAGGGAAAGCAAGGAAAGGCAAGTGTAACGGAAGGAACGGCACGGCAAGGGGAAACAAGGTTAAGGCACGACAACGCACGCTAGGCCATGCACGGCAAGGCAAGGAAAGGGTAACGCATGGGAAAGCACGGTCAGGCGAGGCAAGGCTAAGGAATGACAACGCAAGGCTAGGCAATGCACGGAAAGCAAGCAAAGTGTAACGGAACGCAAGGAAGGCAAGGGAAAGCAAGGGAAGGCAAGGGTAACGGAAGGAACGGCACGGCAAGGGGTAAGAAGGCTAAGGCACGACAACGCAGGGCTAGGCAATGCACGGCAAGGCAAGGAAAGGGTAACGCAGGGGAAGGCACGGTCAGGTGAGGCAAGGATAAGGCACGACAATGCAAGGCTAGGCAATGCACGGCAAGGCAAGGAAAGAGGAACGGAAGGAAAGGAAGGCAAGGCAAAGCCAGGCAAGGCAAGTGTAACAAAAGGCACGCGACGGCAAGGGGAATCAAGGCTAAGGAACGACAACGCACGGCTAGGCAATGCACGGCAAGGCAAGGAAAGGGTAACGCAAGGCAAGGCACGGTGAGGCTAGGCAAGGCTAATGCACGACAACGCAAGGCTAGGCAATGCACGACAATGCAAGGAAAGCTTAAAGCAAAGGAAGGCACGGTCAGGCGAGATAAGGCTAAGGCTCGACAACGCAAGGCTAGGCAATGCACGGAAGGCAAGCAAAGAGTAACGGAAGGGAAGGAAAGCCAGGGAAAGCAAGGCAAGATAAGGGTAACGCAAGGCAAGGCACGGTGAGGCAAGGCAAGGCTGATGCACGACAACGCATGGCTAGGCAATTCACGGCAAGGCAAGGACAGGGTAACGCAAGGCAAGGCACGGTCAGGCGAGGCAAGGCTAAGGCACGACAACGCAAGGCTAGGCAATGCACGGAAGGCAAGCAAAGAGTAACGGAAGGCAAGGAAGGCTATGGAAAGCAGGGGAAGGCAAGGGTAACGGAAGGAACGGCACGGTAAGGGCAAACAAGACTAAGGCACGACAACACAGGGCTAGGCAATGCAGGGCAAGGCAAGGAAATGGTAACGCAAGGCAAGGCACGGTTTGGGGAGGCAAGGCTAATGCACGACAACGCAAGGCTAGGCAGTGCACGGCTAGGCAAGGAAAGAGTAACGGAAGGAAAGGAAGGCAAGGCAAAGCAAGGCAAGGCAAGTGCAACAAAAGGCAAGGCACGGCAAGGGGAAACAAGGCTAAGGAACGGCAACGCACGGCTAGGCAATGCACGGGTAGGCAGGGAGAGGGTAACGCAAGGCAAGGCACGGTACGGCAAGACAAGGCTAATGCACGACAACGCACGGCTAGGCAATGCACGGCCAGGCAAGGAAAGGGTAACGCAAGGCAAGGCACGGTGAGGCAAGGCAAGGCAAATGCACGACAACGCACGGCTAGGCAATGCACGGCAAGGCAAGGAAAGGGTAACGCAAGGGAAGGCACGGTCAGGCGAGGCAAGGCTAAGGCACGACAATGCAAGGTTAGGCAATGCACGGAAGGCAAGCAAAGAGTAACGGAAGGCAAGGAAGGCAAGGGAAAGCAAGGCAAGGCAAGGGTAACGGAAGGAACGGCACGGCAAGAGGAAACAAGGCTAAGGCACGAGAACGCACGGCTAGGCAATGCACGGCAAGGCAAGGAAAGGGTAACGCAAGGCAAGGCACGGTAAGGCAAGGCAAGGCTAATGCACGACAACGCACGGCTAGGCAATGCACGGCAAGGCAAGGAAAGGGTAACGCACAGCAAGGCATGGTTAGGCGAGGCAAGGCTAAGACACGACAACGCAAGGCTAGGCAATGCACGGAAGGCAAGCAAAGAGTAACGGAAGGCATGGAAGGCAAGGCAAAGCAAGGCAACGCAAGCAAGGCTATGGCAAGGTGAAACAAGGCTAAGGCACGACAACGCACGGCTAGGCAGAGCACGGCTAGGCAAGGAAAGAGTAACGCAAGGGAAGGCACGGTCAGGCGAGGCAAGGCTAAGGCACGACAACCCAAGGCTAAGCAAAGAACGGAAGGCAAGCAAAGATTAACTGAAGGCAAGGAAGGCAAGGGAAAGCAAGGGAAGGCAAGGGCAACGGAAGGAACGGCACGGTAAGGGGAAACAAAGCTAAGGCACGACAATGCAGTGCTAGGCAATGCACGGCAAGGCAAGGAAAGGGTAACGGAAGGCAAGGCACGGTGAGGCAAGGCGAGGCTAAGGAACGACAACGCAAGCCTAGGCAATGCACGGTAAGTCAAGGAAAGGGTACCGGAAGGCAAGGCACGGTCAGGCGAGGCAAGGCTAAGGCACGACAACGCAAGGCTAGGCAATGCACGGAAGGCAAGGAAAGAGTAACGGAAGGTAAGGAAGGCAAGGGAAAGGAAGGAAAGGCAAGTGTAACGGAAGGAACGGCACGGTAAGGGGAAACAAATCTAAGGCACGACAATGCAGTGCTAGGCAATGCACGGCAAGGCAAGGAAAGGGTAACGCAGGGGAAGGCACGGTCAGGTGAGGCAAGGATAAGGCACGACAATGCAAGGCTAGGCAATGCACGGCAAGGCAAGGAAAGAGTAACGGAAGGCAAGGCACGGTGAGGCTAGGCAAGGCTAATGCACGACAATGCAAGGCTAGGCAATACACGACAATGCAAGTAAAACTTAAAGGAAAGGAAGGCACGGTCAGAAGAGATAAGGCTAAGGCACGACAACGGAAGGCTAGGCAATGCAGGGAAGGCAAGCAAAGAGTAACGGAAGGTAAGGAAGGCAAAGGAAAGCAAGGAAAGGCAATGGTAACGGAAGGAACTTCACGGCAAGCGGAAACAAGTCTAAGGCACGACAACGCACGCTAGGTAATGCACGGCAAGGGAAGGAAAGGGTAACGCATGGGAAAGAACGGTCAGGGGAGGCAAGGCTAAGGCACGACAATGCAAGGCTTGGCAATGCACGGAATGCAAGCAAAGAGTAACGGAAGTAAGGAAGGCAAGGATAAGCAAAGAAAGGCAAGTGTAACGGAAGGAACGGCACGGCAAGGGGAAACAAGGCTAAGGCACGACAACGCACGCTAGGCAATGCACGGCAAGGCAAGGAAAGGGTAACGCATGGGAAAGCACGGTCAGGCGAGGCAAGGCTAAGGAAAGCCAACGCAAGGCTAGGCAATGCACGGTAACTAAGCAAGGAGTAACGGAATGCAAGGAAGGAAAGGGAAAGCAAGGGAAGGCAAGGGTAACGGAAGGAACGGCACGGCAAGGGGTAACAAGGCTAAGGCACGACAACACACGGCTAGGAAATGCACGGCAAGGCAAGGAAAGGGTAACGCAAGGCAAGGCACGGTGAGGCTAGGCAAGGTTAATGCACGACAACGCAAGGCTAGGCAATGCACGACAATGCAAGGAAAGCTTAAAGCAAAGGAAGGCACGGTCAGGCGAGATAAGGCTAAGGCACGACAACGCAAGGCTAGGCAATGCACGGAAGGCAAGCAAAGAGTAACGGTAGGTAAGGAAGTCAAGGGAAAGCAAGGAAAGGCAATGGTAACGGAAGGAACGGCACGGCAAGGCGAAACAAGGCTAAGGCACGACAACGCACGCTAGGCAATGCACGGCAAGGCAAGGAAAGGGTAACGCATGGGAAAGCACGGTCAGGCGAGGCAAGGCTAAGGCATGACAACGCAAGGCTAGGCAATGCACGGAAGGCAAGCAAAGAGTAACGGAAGGTAAGGAAGGCAAGGGAAAGCAAAGAAAGGCAAGTGTAACGGAAGGAACTGCACGGCAAGGGGAAACAAGTCTAAGGCACGACAACGCACGGCTAGGCAATGCACGGCAAGGCAAGCAAAGGGTAACGCAAGGCAAGGCACGGTGAAGCTAGGCAAGGCTAATGCACGGAAACGCAAGGCTAGGCAATGCACGACAATGCAAGGAAAGCTTAAAGCAAAGGAAGGCAAGGTCAGGCGAGATAAGGCAAAGGCACGACAACGCAAGGCTAGGCAATTCAGGGAAGGCAAGCAAAGAGTAACGGAAGGTAAGGAAGGCAAGGAAAAGCAAGGAAAGGCAAGGGTAACGGAAGGAACGGCACGGCAAGGGGGAACAAGTCTAAGGCACGACACCGAACGCTAGGCAATGAACGGCAAAGCAAGGAAAGGGTAACGCATGGGAAAGCACGGTCAGGCGAGGCAAGGCTAAGGCACGACAACGCAAGGCTAGGCAATGCACGGAAGGCAAGCAAAGAGTAACGGAAGGTAAGGAAGGCAAGGGAAAGCAAAGAAAGGCAAGTGCAACGGAAGGAACGGCACGGCAAGGGGAAACAAGGCTAAGGCACGACAAAGCACGCTAGGCAATGCACGGCAAGGCAAGGAAAGGGTAACGCATGGGAAAGCACGGTCAGGCGAGGCAAGCCTAAGGCATGACAACGCAAGGCTAGGCAATGCACGGAAAGCAAGCAAAGAGTAACGGAACGCAAGGAAGGCAAGGGAAAGCAAGGGAAGGCAAGGGTAACGGAAGGAACGGCACGGCAAGGGGTAACAAGGCTAAGGCACGACAACGCAGGGCTAGGCAATGCACGGCAAGGCAAGGAAAGGGTAACGCAGGGGAAGGCACGGTCAGGTGAGGCAAGGATAAGGCACGACAATGCAAGGCTAGGCAATGCACGGCAAGGCAAGGAAAGAGTAACGGAAGGAAAGGAAGGCAAGGCAAAGCCAGGCAAGGCAAGTGTAACAAAAGGCACGCCACGGCAAGGGGAATCAAGGCTAAGGAACGACAACGCACGGCTAGGCAATGCACGGCAAGGCAAGGAAAGGGTAACGCAAGGCAAGGCACGGTGAGGCTAGGCAAGTCTAATGCACGACAATGCAAGGCTAGGCAATGCACGACAATGCAAGTAAAGCCTAAAGCAAAGGAAGGCACGGTTAGAAGAGATAAGGCTAAGGCAAGACAACGCAAGGCTAGGCAATGCAGGGAAGGCAAGGAAAGGGTAACGGAATGTAAGGAAGGCAAAGGAAAGCAAGGAAGGGCAAGGGTAACGGAAGGAACGGCACGGCAAGGGGTAACAAGGCTAAGGCACGACAACGCAGGGCTAGGCAATGCACGGCATGGCAAGGAAAGAGTAACGGAAGGAACGGAAGGCAAGGCAAAGCCAGGCAAGGCAAGTGTAACAAAAGGCACGCAACGGCAAGGGGAAACAAGGCTAAGGCACGACAACACACGGCTAGGAAATGCACGGCAAGGCAAGGAAAGGGTAACGCAAGGCAAGGCACGGTGAGGCTAGGCAAGGCTAATGCACGACAATGCAAGGCTAGGCAATACACGACAATGCAAGTAAAACTTAAAGCAAAGGAAGGCACGGTCAGAAGAGATAAGGCTAAGGCACGACAACGGAAGGCTAGGCAATGCAGGGAAGGCAAGCAAAGAGTAACGGAAGGTAAGGAAGGCAAAGGAAAGCAAGGAAAGGCAATGGTAACGGAAGGAACTTCACGGCAAGCGGAAACAAGTCTAAGGCACGACAACGCACGCTAGGTAATGCACGGCAAGGGAAGGAAAGGGTAACGCATGGGAAAGAACGGTCAGGGGAGGCAAGGCTAAGGCACGACAATGCAAGGCTTGGCAATGCACGGAATGCAAGCAAAGAGTAACGGAAGTAAGGAAGGCAAGGATAAGCAAAGAAAGGCAAGTGTAACGGAAGGAACGGCACGGCAAGGGGAAACAAGGCTAAGGCACGACAACGCACGCTAGGCAATGCACGGCAAGGCAAGGAAAGGGTAACGCATGGGAAAGCACGGTCAGGCGAGGCAAGGCTAAGGAAAGCCAACGCAAGGCTAGGCAATGCACGGTAACTAAGCAAGGAGTAACGGAATGCAAGGAAGGAAAGGGAAAGCAAGGGAAGGCAAGGGTAACGGAAGGAACGGCACGGCAAGGGGTAACAAGGCTAAGGCACGACAACACACGGCTAGGAAATGCACGGCAAGGCAAGGAAAGGGTAACGCAAGGCAAGGCACGGTGAGGCTAGGCAAGGTTAATGCACGACAACGCAAGGCTAGGCAATGCACGACAATGCAAGGAAAGCTTAAAGCAAAGGAAGGCACGGTCAGGCGAGATAAGGCTAAGGCACGACAACGCAAGGCTAGGCAATGCACGGAAGGCAAGCAAAGAGTAACGGTAGGTAAGGAAGTCAAGGGAAAGCAAGGAAAGGCAATGGTAACGGAAGGAACGGCACGGCAAGGCGAAACAAGGCTAAGGCACGACAACGCACGCTAGGCAATGCACGGCAAGGCAAGGAAAGGGTAACGCATGGGAAAGCACGGTCAGGCGAGGCAAGGCTAAGGCATGACAACGCAAGGCTAGGCAATGCACGGAAAGCAAGCAAAGAGTAACGGAACGCAAGGAAGGCAAGGGAAAGCAAGGGAAGGCAAGGGTAACGGAAGGAACGGCACGGCAAGGGGTAACAAGTCTAAGGCACGACAACGCAGGGCTAGGCAATGCACGGCAAGGGAAGCAAAGAGTAACGGAAGGAAAGGAAGGGAAGGCAAAGCCAGGCAAGGCAAGTGTAACAAAAGGCACGCAACGGCAAGGGGAAACAAGGCTAAGGCACGACAACACACGGCTAGGAAATGCACGGCAAGGCAAGGAAAGAGTAACGCAAGGCAAGGCACGGTGAGGCTAGGCAAGGCTAATGCACGACAACGCAAGGCTAGGCAATGCACGACAATGCAAGTAAAGCTTAAAGCAAAGGAAGGCACGGTCAGGCGAGATAAGGCTAAGGCACGACAACGCAAGGCTAGGCAATGCAGGGAAGGCAAGCAAAGAGTAACGGAAGGTAAGGAAGGCAAGGGAAAGCAAGGAAAGGCAATGGTAACGGAAGGAACGGCACGGCAAGGGGAAACAAGTCTAAGGCACGAAAACGCACGCTAGGCAATGCACGGCAAGGCAAGGAAAGGGTAACGCATGGGAAAGCACGGTCAGGGGAGGCAAGGCTAAGGCACGACAACGCAAGGCTAGGCAATGCACGGAAGGCAAGGAAAGAGTAACGGAAGGTAAGGAAGGCAAGGGAAAGGAAGGAAAGGCAAGTGTAACGGAAGGAACGGCACGGTAAGGGGAAACAAATCTAAGGCACGACAATGCAGTGCTAGGCAATGCACGGCAAGGCAAGGAAAGGGTAACGCAGGGGAAGGCACGGTCAGGTGAGGCAAGGATAAGGCACGACAATGCAAGGCTAGGCAATGCACGGCAAGGCAAGGAAAGAGTAACGGAAGGAAAGGAAGGCAAGTCAAAGCCAGGAAAGGCAAGTGTAACAAAAGGCACGCCACGGCAAGGGGAAACAAGGCTACGGCACGACAACGCACGGCTAGGCAATGCACGGCAAGGCAAGGAAAGGGTAACGCAAGGCAAGGCACGGTGAGGCTAGGCAAGGCTAATGCACGACAACGCAAGGCTAGGCAATGCACGACAATGCAAGGAAAGCTTAAAGCAAAGGAAGGCACGGTCAGGCGAGATAAGGCTAAGGCACGACAACGCAAGTCTAGGCAATGCAGGGAAGAGAAGCAAAGAGGAACGGAAGGTAAGCAAGGCAAGGAAAAGCAAGGAAAGGCAAGGGTAACGGAAGGAACTG
This sequence comes from Macrotis lagotis, assembly GCF_037893015.1. NCBI lineage: Eukaryota > Metazoa > Chordata > Mammalia > Peramelemorphia > Peramelidae > Macrotis > Macrotis lagotis. Next base: position 63,810 of record NW_027422037.1, on the reverse strand, counting down.
CACGGCAAGGGGAAACAAGGCTAAGGCACGGCAACGCAGGCTGGGCAATGCAGGGCAAGGCAAGGAAAGGGTAACGCATGGGAAAGCACGTTCAGGCGACGCAAGGCTAAGGCACGACAACGCAAGGCTAGGCAATGCACGGAAGGCAAGCAAAGAGTAACGGAAGGTAAGGAAGGCAATGGAAAGCAAAGAAAGGCAAGTGTAACGGAAGGAACTGCACGGCAAGGGGTAAGAAGGCTAAGGCACGACAACGCACGGCTAGGCAATGCACGGCAAGGCAAGGAAAGGGTAACGCAGGGGAAGGCACGGTCAGGTGAGGCAAGGATAAGGCACGACAATGCAAGGCTAGGCAATGCACGGCAAGGCAAGGAAAGAGTAACGGAAGGAAAGGAAGGCAAGGCAAAGCCAGGCAAGGCAAGTGTAACAAAAGGCACGCCACGGCAAGGGGAATCAAGGCTAAGGCACGACAACGCACGTCTAGGCAATGCACGGCAAGGCAAGGAAAGGGTAACGCAAGGCAAGGCACGGTGAGGCTAGGCAAGGCTAATGCACGACAACGCAAGGCTAGGCAATGCACGACAATGCAAGGAAAGCTTAAAGCAAAGGAAGGCACGGTCAGGCGAGATAAGGCTAAGGCACGACAACGCAAGGCTAGGCAATGCACGGAAGGCAAGCAAAGAGTAACGGAAGGTAAGGAAGGCAAGGGAAAGCAAAGAAAGGCAAGTGCAACGGAAGGAACGGCACGGCAAGGTGAAACAAGGCTAAGGCACGACAAAGCACGCTAGGCAATGCACGGCAAGGCAAGGAAAGGGTAACGCATGGGAAAGCACGGTCAGGCGAGGCAAGCCTAAGGCATGACAACGCAAGGCTAGGCAATGCACGGAAAGCAAGCAAAGAGTAACGGAACGCAAGGAAGGCAAGGGAAAGCAATGGAAGGCAAGGGTAACGGAAGGAACGGCACTGCAAGGGGTAACAAGGCTAAGGCACGACAACGCAGGGCTAGGCAATGCACGGCAAGGCAAGGAAAGGGTAACGCAGGGGAAGGCACGGTCAGGTGAGGCAAGGATAAGGCACGACAATGCAAGGCTAGGCAATGCACGGCAAGGCAAGGAAAGAGTAACGGAAGGAAAGGAAGGCAAGGCAAAGCCAGGCAAGGCAAGTGTAACAAAAGGCACGCCACGGCAAGGGGAATCAAGGCTAAGGAACGACAACGCACGGCTAGGCAATGCACGGCAAGGCAAGGAAAGGGTAACGCAAGGCAAGGCACGGTGAGGCTAGGCAAGGCTAATGCACGACAATGCAAGGCTAGGCAATGCACGACAATGCAAGTAAAGCTTAAAGCAAAGGAAGGCACGGTTAGAAGAGATAAGGCTAAGGCAAGACAACGCAAGGCTAGGCAATGCAGGGAAGGCAAGGAAAGGGTAACGGAATGTAAGGAAGGCAAAGGAAAGCAAGGAAAGGCAATGGTAACGGAAGGAACTTCACGGCAAGCGGAAACAAGTCTAAGGCACGACAACGCACGCTAGGTAATGCACGGCAAGGGAAGGAAAGGGTAACGCATGGGAAAGAACGGTCAGGGGAGGCAAGGCTAAGGCACGACAACGCAAGGCTTGGCAATGCACGGAATGCAAGCAAAGAGTAACGGAAGTAAGGAAGGCAAGGATAAGCAAAGAAAGGCAAGTGTAACGGAAGGAACGGCACGGCAAGGGGAAACAAGGCTAAGGCACGACAACGCACGCTAGGCAATGCACGGCAAGGCAAGGAAAGGGTAACGCATGGGAAAGCACGGTCAGGCGAGGCAAGGCTAAGGAAAGCCAACGCAAGGCTAGGCAATGCACGGTAACTAAGCAAGGAGTAACGGAATGCAAGGAAGGAAAGGGAAAGCAAGGGAAGGCAAGGGTAACGGAAGGAACGGCACGGCAAGGGGTAACAAGGCTAAGGCACGACAACACACGGCTAGGAAATGCACGGCAAGGCAAGGAAAGGGTAACGCAAGGCAAGGCACGGTGAGGCTAGGCAAGGTTAATGCACGACAACGCAAGGCTAGGCAATGCACGACAATGCAAGGAAAGCTTAAAGCAAAGGAAGGCACGGTCAGGCGAGATAAGGCTAAGGCACGACAACGCAAGGCTAGGCAATGCACGGAAGGCAAGCAAAGGGTAACGGTAGGTAAGGAAGTCAAGGGAAAGCAAGGAAAGGCAATGGTAACGGAAGGAACGGCACGGCAAGGCGAAACAAGGCTAAGGCACGACAACGCACGCTAGGCAATGCACGGCAAGGCAAGGAAAGGGTAACGCATGGGAAAGCACGGTCAGGCGAGGCAAGGCTAAGGCATGACAACGCAAGGCTAGGCAATGCACGGAAAGCAAGCAAAGAGTAACTGGACGCAAGGAAGGCAAGGGAAAGCAAGGGAAGGCAAGGGTAACGGAAGGAACGGCACGGCAAGGGGTAACAAGTCTAAGGCACGACAACGCAGGGCTAGGCAATGCACGGCAAGGGAAGCAAAGAGTAACGGAAGGAAAGGAAGGGAAGGCAAAGCCAGGCAAGGCAAGTGTAACAAAAGGCACGCAACGGCAAGGGGAAACAAGGCTAAGGCACGACAACACACGGCTAGGAAATGCACGGCAAGGCAAGGAAAGAGTAACGCAAGGCAAGGCACGGTGAGGCTAGGCAAGGCTAATGCACGACAACGCAAGGCTAGGCAATGCACGACAATGCAAGTAAAGCTTAAAGCAAAGGAAGGCACGGTCAGGCGAGATAAGGCTAAGGCACGACAACGCAAGCTTAGGCAATGCAGGGAAGGCAAGCAAAGAGTAACGGAAGGTAAGGAAGGCAAGGGAAAGCAAGGAAAGGCAATGGTAACGGAAGGAACGGCACGGCAAGGGGAAACAAGTCTAAGGCACGAAAACGCACGCTAGGCAATGCACGGCAAGGCAAGGAAAGGGTAACGCATGGGAAAGCACGGTCAGGGGAGGCAAGGCTAAGGCACGACAACGCAAGGCTTGGCAATGCACGGAAGGCAAGCAAAGAGTAACGGAAGGTAAGGAAGGCAAGGGAAAGCAAAGAAAGGCAAGTGTAACGGAAGGAACGGCACGGCAAGGGGAAACAAGGCTAAGGCACGACAACGCACGCTAGGCAATGCACGGCAAGGCAAGGAAAGGGTAACGCATGGGAAAGCACGGTCAGGCGAGGCAAGGCTAAGGAAAGCCAACGCAAGGCTAGGCAATGCACGGAAAGCAAGCAAGGAGTAACGGAATGCAAGGAAGGAAAGGGAAAGCAAGGGAAGGCAAGGGTAACGAAAGGAACGGCACGGCAAGGGGTAACAAGGCTAAGGCACGACAACACACGGCTAGGAAATGCACGGCAAGGCAAGGAAAGGGTAACGCAAGGCAAGGCACGGTGAGGCTAGGCAAGGTTAATGCACGACAACGCAAGGCTAGGCAATGCACGACAATACAAGGAAAGCTTAAAGCAAAGGAAGGCACGGTCAGGCGAGATAAGGCTAAGGCACGACAACGCAAGGCTAGGCAATGCACGGAAGGCAAGCAAAGAGTAACGGAAGGTAAGGAAGGCAAGGGAAAGCAAGGAAAGGCAAGTGTAACGGAAGGAACGGCACGGCAAGGGGAAACAAGGCTAAGGCACGACAACGCACGGCTAGGCAATGCACGGCAAGGCAAGCAAAGGGTAACGCAAGGAAAGGCACGGTGAGGCTAGGCAAGGCTTATGCACGACAATGCACGGCTAGACAATGCACGGCAAGGCAAGGAAAGGGTAACGCACGGCAAGGCACGGTTAGGCGAGGCAAGGCTAATGCACGACAACGCAAGGCTAGGCAATGCACGACAATGCAAGTAAAGCTTAAAGCAAAGAAAGGCACGGTTAGAAGAGATAAGGCTAAGGCACGACAACGCAAGGCTAGGCAATGCAGGGAAGGCAAGGAAAGGGTAACGGAAGGTAAGGAAGGCAAAGGAAAGCAAGGAAAGGCAATGGTAACGGAAGGAACGGCACGGCAGGGGAAACAAGTCTAAGGCACGACAACGCACGCTAGGCAATGCACGGCAAGGGAAGGAAAGGGTAACGCATGGGAAAGCACGGTCAGGCGAGGCAAGGCTAAGGCACGACAACCCAAGGCTAGGCAATGCACGGAAGGCAAGCAAAGAGAAACGGAAGGTAAGGAAGGAAAGGGAAAGCAAAGAAAGGCAAGTGTAACGGAAGGAACGGCACGGCAAGGGGAAACAAGGCTAAGGCACGACAACGCACGCCAGGCAATGCACGGCAAGTCAAGGAAAGGGTAACGCATGGGAAAGCACGGTCAGGCGAGGCAAGGCTAAGGCACGACAACCCAAGGCTAGGCAATGCACGGAAGGCAAGCAAAGAGAAACGGAAGGTAAGGAAGGAAAGGGAAAGCAGAGAAAGGCAAGTGTAACGGAAGGAACGGCACGGCAAGGGGAAACAAGGCTAAGGCACGACAACGCACGGCTAGGCAATGCACGGCAAGGCAAGCAAAGGGTAACGCAAGGAAAGGCACGGTGAGGCTAGGCAAGGCTTATGCACGACAATGCACGGCTAGACAATGCACGGCAAGGCAAGGAAAGGGTAACGCACGGCAAGGCACGGTTAGGCGAGGCAAGGCTAATGCACGACAACGCAAGGCTAGGCAATGCACGACAATGCAAGTAAAGCTTAAAGCAAAGAAAGGCACGGTTAGAAGAGATAAGGCTAAGGCACGACAACGCAAGGCTAGGCAATGCAGGGAAGGCAAGGAAAGGGTAACGGAAGGTAAGGAAGGCAAAGGAAAGCAAGGAAAGGCAATGGTAACGGAAGGAACGGCACGGCAGGGGAAACAAGTCTAAGGCACGACAACGCACGCTAGGCAATGCACGGCAAGGGAAGGAAAGGGTAACGCATGGGAAACAACGGTCAGGGGAGGCAAGGCTAAGGCACGACAACGCAAGGAATGGCAATGCACGGAAGGCAAGCAAAGAGTAACGGAAGGTAAGGAAGGCAAGGGAAAGCAAAGAAAGGCAAGTGTAACGTAAGGAACGCCACGGCAAGGGGAAACAAGGCTAAGGCACGACAACGCACGCTAGGCAATGCACGGCAAGGCAAGGAAAGGGTAACGCATGGGAAAGCACGGTCAGGCGAGGCAAGGCTAATTAAAGCCAACGCAAGGCTAGGCAATGCACGGTAAGCAAGCAAGGAGTAACGGAATGGAAGGAAGGAAAGGGAAAGCAAGGGAAGGCAAGGGTAACGGAAGGAACGGCACGGCAAGGGGTAACAAGGCTAATGTACGACAACACACGGCTAGGAAATGCACGGCAAGGCAAGGAAAGGGTAACGCAAGGCAAGGCACGGTGAGGCTAGGCAAGGTTAATGCACGATAACGCAAGGCTAGGCAATGCACGACAATTCAAGGAAAGCTTAAAGCAAAGGAAGGCCCGGTCAGGCGAGATAAGGCTAAGGCATAACAACGCAAGGCTAGGCAATGCACGGAAGGCAAGCAAAGAGTAACGGAAGGTAAGGAAGGCAAGGGAAAGCAAGGAAAGGCAATGGTAACGGAAGGAACAGCACGGCAAGGGGAAACAAGGCTAAGGCACGACAACGCACGCTAGGCAATGCACGGCAAGGCAAGGAAAGGGTAACGCATGGGAAAGCACGTTCAGGCGAGGCAAGGCTAAGGCACGACAACGCAAGGTTAGGAAATGCACGGAAGGCTAGCAAAGAGTAACGGAAGGTAAGGAAGGCAAGGGAAAGCAAAGAAAGGCAAGTGTAACGGAAGGAACGGCACGGCAAGGGGAAACAAGGCTAAGGCACGACAACGCACGGCTAGGCAATGCACGGCAAGGCAAGGTAAGGGTAACGGAAGGCAAGGCACGGTGAGGCTAGGCAAGGCTAATGCACGACAACGCAAGGCTAGGCAATGCACGACAATGCAAGGAAAGCTTAACGCAAAGGAAGGCACGGTCAGGCGAGATAAGGCTAAGGCACGACAACGCAATGCTAGGCAATGCAGGGAAGGCAAGCAAAGAGTAACGGAAGGTAAGGAAGGCAAGGAAAAGCAAGGCAACGCAAGGAAGGCTATTGCAAGGTGAGAAAAGGCTAAGGCACGACAGCGCAAGGCTAGGAAATTCAGGGAAGGCAAGCAAAGAGTAACGGAAGGTAAGCAAGGCAAGGAAAAGGAAGGAAAGGCCAGGGTAATGGAAGGAACGGCACGGCAAGGGGAAACAAGTCTAAGGCACGACACCGAACGCTAGGCAATGAACGGCAAGGCAAGGAAAGGGTAACGCATTTGAAAGCACGGTCAGGCGAGGCAACGCTAAGGCACCATAACGCAAGGCTAGGCAATGCACGGAAGGCAAGCAAAGAGTAACGGAAGGCAAGGAATGCAAAGGAAAGCAGGGGAAGGCAAGGGTAACGAATTGAACGGCACAGTAAGGGGAAACAAGGCTAAGGCACGACAACACAGGGCTAGGCAATGCAGGGCAAGGCAAGGAAAGGGTAACGCAAGGCAAGGCACGGTTTGGGGTGGCAAGGCTAATGCACGACAACGCAAGGCTAGGCAGTGCACGGCTAGGCAAGGAAAGAGTAACGGAAGGAAAGGAAGGCAAGGCAAAGCAAGGCAAGGCAAGTGTAACAAAAGGCAAGGCACGGCAAGGGGAAACAAGGCTAAGGAACGGCAACGCACGGCTAGGCAATGCACGGCCAGGCAAGGAAAGGGTAACGCAAGGCAAGGCACGGTAATGCAAGACACGGCTAATGCACGACAACGCACAGCTAGGCAATGCACGGCAAGGAAAGGAAAGGGTAACGCAAGGCAAGGCACGGTCAGGCGAGGCAAGGCTAATGCACGACAACGCAAGTCTAGGCAATGCACGGAAGGCAAGGAAAGAGTAACGGAAGGCAAGGAAGGCAAGGGAAAGCAAGGCAAGGCAAGGGTAACGGAAGGAACGGCACGGCAAGGGGAAACAAGGCTAAGGCACGGCAACCCACGGCTAGGCAATGCACGGCAAGGCAAGGAAAGGGTAACGCAAGGCAAGGCACGGTGAGGCAAGGCAAGGCTGATGCACGACAATGCACGGCTAGGCAATGCACGGCAAGGCATGGAAACGGTAACGGAAGGCAAGGCACGGTCAGCCGAGGCAAGGCTAAGGCACGACAACGCAAGGCTAGGCAATGCACGAAAGGCAAGCAAAGAGTAACGGAACGCAAGGAAGGCAAGGGAAAGCGGGGGAAGGCAAGGGTAACGGAAGGAACGGCACGGTAAGGGGAAACAAGGCTAAGGCACGGCAACGCAAGGCTAAGCAATGCACGGCAAGGCAAGGAAAGGGTAACGCAAGGGAAGGCACGGTAAGGCAAGGCGAGGCTAATGCACGACAACGCACGGCTAGGCAATGCACGGCAAGGCAAGGAAAGGGTAACGCAAGGAAAGGCACGGTTAGGCGAGGCAAGGCTAAGGCACGACAACGCAAGGCTAGGCAATGCACGGAAGGCAAGCAAAGAGTAACGGAAGGCAAGGAATGCAAGGCAAAGCAAGGCAACGCAAGCAAGGCTATGGCAAGGTGAAAAAAGGCTAAGGCACGACAACGGAAGGCTAGGCAATGCACGGAAGGCACGCAAAGAGTAACGGAATGGAAGGAAGGCAAGGCAACGCAAGGCAAAGCAAGCAAGGCTATGGCAAGGTGAAACAATGCTAAGGCACCACAACGCACGGCTAGGCAATGCACGGCCACCCAAGGAAAAGGTAACGCAAGGCAAGGCACTGTGAGGCAAGGAAGGATAATGCACGACAGCGCTAGGCTAAGCAATGCACGGAAGGCAAGCAAAGAGTAACGGAAGGTAAGCAAGGCAAGGAAAAGGAAGGAAAGGCCAGGGTAATGGAAGGAACGGCACGGCAAGGGGAAACAAGTCGAAAAGGAAGGAAAGGCCAGGGTAATGGAAGGAACGGCACGGCAAGGGGAAACAAGTCACAAGGAAAAAAGGAAGGAAGGCAGGGTAATAAGGCACGACACCGAACGCTAGGCAATGAACGGCAAGGCAAGGAAAGGGTAACGCATTTGAAAGCACGGTCAGGCGAGGCAACGCTAAGGCACGATAAAGCAAGGCTAGGCAATGCACGGAAGGCAAGCAAAGAGTAACGGAAGGCAAGGAATGCAAAGGAAAGCAGGGGAAGGCAAGGGTAACGAAAGGAACGGCACGGTAAGGGGAAACAAGGCTAAGGCACGACAACACAGGGCTAGGCAATGCAGGGCAAGGCAAGGAAAGGGTAACGCAAGGCAAGGCACGGTTTGGGGTGGCAAGGCTAATGCACGACAACGCAAGGCTAGGCAATGCACGACAATGCAAGGAAAGCTTAACGCAAAGGAAGGCACGGTCAGGCGAGATAAGGCTAAGGCACGACAACGCACGGCTAGGCAATGCAAGGCAAGGCAAGGAAAGGGTAACGCCAGGCAAGGAACGGTCAGGCAAGGCAAGGCTAATGCACGACAAGGCAAGGCTAGGCAGTGCACGGCAAGGCAAGGAAAGGGTAAGGCAAGGCAAGGCACTGTCAGGCCAGGCAAGACTACGGCACGACAACGCAAGGCTAGGCAATGCACGGAAGGATAGAAAAGACTAACGGAAGGCAAGGAAAGCAAGGGAAAGCAAGGCAAGGCAAGGGTAACGGAAGGAACGGCACGGCAAGGGGAAACAAGGCTAAGGCACGACAACACAGGGCTAGGCAATGCAGGGCAAGGCAAGGAAAGGGTAACGCAAGGCAAGGCACTGTTTGGGGAGGCAAGGCTAATGCACGACAACGCAAGGCTAGGAAATCGCAAGGCAAGGCACTGTTTGGGGAGGCAAGGCTAATGCACGACAACGCAAGGCTAGGAAATGCACGGAAAGCAAGCAAAGAGTAACGGAAGGCAAGGAATGCAAGGCAAAGCAAGGCAACGCAAGCAAGGCTATGGCAAGGCGAAAAAAGGCTAAGACACGGCAACGCAAGGCTAGGCAATGCACGGAAGGCAAGCAAAGTGTAACGGAAGAAAAGGAAGGCAAGGGAAAGCAAGGCAAGGCAAGGGTAACGGAAGGAACGGCACGATAAGGGGAAACAAAGCTAAGGCACGAAAATGCAGGGCTAGGCAATGCACGGCAAGGAAAGGAAAGGGTAACGCAAGGCAAGGCACGGTGAGGCAAGACAAGGCAAATGCACGACAACGCACGGCTAGGCAATGCACGGCAAGGCAAGGAAAGGGTACCGCAAGGCAAGGCACGGTCAGGCGAGGAAAGGCTAAGGAACGACAACGGAAGGCTAGGCAATGCACGGAAGGCAAGCAAAGAGTAACGGAAGTCAAGGAAGGCAAGGGAAAGCAAGGCAAGGCAATGGTAACGGAAGGAACGGCACGGCAAGGGGAAACAAGGCTAAGGCACGACAACGCACGGCTAGGCAATGCAATGCAAGGCAAGGAAAGGGTAACGCAAGGCAAGGCACGGTGACGCAAGGCAAGGCTGATGCACGACAACGCACGGCTAGGCAATTCACGGCAAGGCAAGGAAAGCGTAACGCAAGGCAAGGCACGGTTAGGCGAGGCAAGGCTAAGGCACGACAACGCAAGGCTAGGCAATGCACGGAAGGCAAGCAAAGAGTAACGGAAGGCAAGGAATGCAAGGGAACGCAGGGGAAGGCAAGGGTAACGAAAGGAACGGCACGGTAAGGTGAAACAAGGCTAAGGCGCGACAACACAGGGCTAGGCAATGCAGGGCAAGGCAAGGTAATGGTAACGTAAGGCAAGGCACGGTCAGACGAGGCAAGGCTAAGGCACGACAACGCAAGGCTAGGCAATGCACGGAAGGCAAGAAAAGAGTAACGGAACGCAAGGAAGGCAAGGGAAAGCAAGGCAAGGCAAGGTTAACGGAAGGAACGGAACGGCAAAGGGAAACAATGCTAAGGCACGGCAACGCAGGGCTAGGCAATGCACGGCAAGTCAAGGAAAGGGTAACGCAAGGCAAGGCACTGTCAGGCGAGGCAAAGCTAATGCGCGACATCGCAAGGCTAGGCAGTGCACGGCTAGGCAAGGAAAGAGTAACGGAAGGAAAGGAAGGCAAGGCAAATCATGGCAAGGTAAGTGTAACAACAGGCACGGCACGGCAAGGGGAAACAAGGCTAAGGCACGACAACGCAAGGCTAAGCAATGCACGGAAGGCAAGCAAAGAGTAACGGAAGGCAAGGAATGCAAAGGAAAGCAGGGGAAGGCAAGGGTAACGAAAGGAACGGCATGGTAAGGGGAAACAAGGCTAAGGCACGACAACACAGGGCTAGGCACTGCAGGGCAAGGCAAGGAAAGGGTAACGCAAGGCAAGGCACGGTTTGGGGAGGCAAGGCTAATGCACGACAACGCAAGGCTAGGTAATTCACGGAAGGCAAGCAAAGAGTAACGGAAGGCAAGGAAGGCAAGGGAAAGCAAGGCAAGGCAAGGGTAACGGAAGGAACGGCACGGCAAGCGGAAACAAGGCTAAGGCACGGCAACGCACGACTAGGCAATGCACGGCAAGGCAAGGAAAGGGTAACGCAAGGGAAGGCACGGTGAGGCAAGGCAAGGCTGATGCACGACAACGCACGGCTAGGCAATGCACGGCAAGGCAAGGAAAGGGTAACGCAAGGCAAGGCACGGTCATGCGAGGCAAGGCTAAGGCACGACAACGCAAGGCTAGGCAATGCACGGAAGGCAAGCAAAGAGTAACGGAAGGCAAGGAAGGCAAGGGAAAGCAGGGGAAGGCAAGAGTAACGGAAGGAACGGCACGGTAAGGGGAAACAAGGCTAAGGCACGACAACGTAGGGCTAGGCAATGCACGGCAAGGCAAGGAAAGGGTAACGCAAGGCAAGGCACGGTCAGGCGACGCAAGGGTAATGCACGACAACGCAAGGCTAGGCAGTGCACGGCTAGGCAAGGAAAGAGTAACGGAAGGAAAGGAAGGCAAGGCAAAGCAAGGCAAGGCAAGTGTACCAAAAGGCACGGCAGGGCAAGGGGAAACAAGGCTAAGGCACGGCAACGCAAGGCTAAGCAATGCACGGCCAGGCAAGGAAAGGGTAACGCAAGGCAAGGCACGGTAAGGCAAGGCGAGGCTAATGCACGACAACGCACGGCTAGGCAGTGCACGGCTAGGCAAGGAAAGAGTAGCGGAAGGAAAGGAAGGCAAGGCAAAGCAAGGCAAGGCAAGTGTAACAAAAGGCAAGGCACGGCAAGGGGAAACAAGGCTAAGGAACGGCAACGGAGGGCTAGGCAATGCACGGCCAGGCAAGGCAAGGGTAACGCAAGGCAACGCACGGTAAGGCAAGACAAGGCTAATGCACGACAACGCACGGCTAGGCAATGCACGGCAAGGCAAGGAAAGGGTAACGCAAGGCAAGGAACGGTTAGGCGAGGCAAGGCTAAGGCACGACAACGCAAGGCTAGGCAATGCACGGAAGGGAAGCAAAGAGTAACGGAAGGCAAGGAAGGCAAGGGAAAGCAGGGGAAGGCGAGAGTAACGGAAGGAACGGCATGGCTAGGGGAAACAAGGCTAAGGCACGACAACGCACGGCTAGGCAATGCACGGAAAGGCAAGGAAAGGGTAACGCATGGGAAAGCACGGTCAGGCGATGCAAGGCTAAGGCATGACAACGCAAGGCTAGGCAATGCACGGAAAGCAAGCAAAGAGTAACGGAACGCAAGGAAGGCAAGGGAAAGCAAGGGAAGTCAAGGGTAACGGAAGAAACGGCACGGCAAGGGGTAACAAGGCCAAGGCACGGCAACGCAGGGCTAGGCAATGCACGGCAAGGCAAGGAAAGGGTAACGCAGGGGAAGGCACGGTCAGGTGAGGCAAGGATAAGGCACGACAATGCAAGGCTAGGCAATGCACGGCAAGGCAAGGAAAGAGTAACGGAAGGAAAGGAAGGCAAGTCAAAGCCAGGAAAGGCAAGTGTAACAAAAGGCACGCCACGGCAAGGGGAAACAAGGCTAAGGCACGACAACGCACGGCTAGGCAATGCACGGCAAGGCAAGGAAAGGGTAACGCAAGGCAAGGCACGGTGAGGCTAGGCAAGGCTAATGCACGACAACGCAAGGCTAGGCAATGCACGACAATGCAAGGAAAGCTTAAAGCAAAGGAAGGCACGGTCAGGCGAGATAAGGCTAAGGCACGACAACGCAAGGCTAGGCAATGCACGGAAGGCAAGCGAAGAGTAACGGAAGGTAAGGAAGGCAAGGGAAAGCAAGGAAATGCAAGTGTAACGGAAGGAATGGCACGGCAAGGGGAAACAAGGCTAAGGCACGACAACGCACGCTAGGCAATGCACGGCAAGGCAAGGAAAGGGTAACGCATGGGAAAGCACGGTCAGGCGAGGCAAGCCTAAGGCATGACAACGCAGGGCTAGGCAATGCACGGAAAGCAAGCAAAGAGTAACGGAACGCAAGGAAGGCAAGGGAAAGCAAGGAAAGGCAAGGGTAACGGAAGGAACGGCACGGCAAGGGGTAACAAGGCTAAGGCACGACAACGCAGGGCTAGGCAATGAACGGCAAGGCAAGGAACGAGTAACGGAAGGAACGGAAGGCAAGGCAAAGCCAGGCAAGGCAAGTGTAACAAAAGGCACGCAACGGCAAGGGGAAACAAGGCTAAGGCACGACAACACACGGCTAGGAAATGCACGGCAAGGCAAGGAAAGGGTAACGCAAGGCAAGGCACGGTGAGGCTAGGCAAGGCTAATGCACGACAATGCAAGTAAAGCTTAAAGCAAAGGAAGGCACGGTCAGAAGAGATAAGGCTAAGGCACGACAACGCAAGGCTAGGCAATGCAGGTAAGTCAAGCAAAGAGTAACGGAAGGTAAGGAAGGCAAAGGAAAGCAAGGAAAGGCAATGGTAACGGAAGGAACTTCACGGCAAGCGGAAACAAGTCTAAGGCACGACAACGCACGCTAGGCAATGCACGGCAAGGGAAGGAAAGGGTAACGCATGGGAAAGAACGGTCAGGGGAGGCAAGGCTAAGGCACGACAACGCAAGGCTTGGCAATGCCCGGAATGCAACCAAAGAGTAACGGAAGTAAGGAAGGCAAGGATAAGCAAAGAAAGGCAAGTGTAACGGAAGGAACGGCACGGCAAGGGGAAACAAGGCTAAGGCACGACAACGCACGCTAGGCAATGCACGGCAAGGCAAGGAAAGGGTAACGCATGGGAAAGCACGGTCAGGCGAGGCAAGGCTAAGGAAAGCCAACGCAAGGCTAGGCAATGCACGGTAAGCAAGCAAGGAGTAACGGAATGCAAGGAAGGAAAGGGAAAGCAAGGGAAGGCAAGGGTAACGGAAGGAACGGCACGGCAAGGGGTAACAAGGCTAAGGCACGACAACACACGGCTAGGAAATGCACGGCAAGGCAAGAAAAGGGTAACGCAAGGCAAGGCACGGTGAGGCTAGGCAAGGTTAATGCACGACAACGCAAGGCTAGGCAATGCACGACAATGCAAGGAAAGCTTAAAGCAAAGGAAGGCACGGTCAGGCGAGATAAGGCTAAGGCACGACAACGCAAGGCTAGGCAATGCACAGAAGGCAAGCAAAGAGTAACGGAAGGTAAGGAAGTCAAGGGAAAGCAAGGAAAGGCAATGGTAACGGAAGGAACGGCACGGCAAGGCGAAACAAGGCTAAGGCACGACAACGCACGCTAGGCAATGCACGGCAAGGCAAGGAAAGGGTAACGCAAGGGAAGGCACGGTGAGGCTAGGCAAAGTTAATGCACGACAACGCAAGGCTAGGCAATGCACGACAATGCAAGGAAAGCTTAAAGCAAAGGAAGGCACGGTCAGGCGAGATAAGGCTAAGGCACGACAACGCAAGGCTAGGCAATGCACGGAAGGCAAGCAAAGAGTAACGGATGGTAAGGAAGGCAAGGGAAAGCAAGGAAAGGCAAGTGTAACGGAAGGAACGGCACGGCAAGGGGAAACAATGCTAAGGCACGACAACGCACGCTAGGCAATGCACGGCAAGTCAAGGAAAGGGTAACGCATGGGAAAGCACGGTCAGGCGAGGCAAGGCTAAGGCACGACAACCCAAGGCTAGGCAATGCACGGAAGGCAAGCAAAGAGAAACGGAAGGTAAGGAAGGAAAGGGAAAGCAAAGAAAGGCAAGTGTAACGGAAGGAACGGCACGGCAAGGGGAAACAAGGCTAAGGCACGACAACGCACGGCTAGGCAATGCACGGCAAGGCAAGCAAAGGGTAACGCAAGGAAAGGCACGGTGAGGCTAGGCAAGGCTTATGCACGACAATGCACGGCTAGACAATGCACGGCAAGGCAAGGAAAGGGTAACGCACGGCAAGGCACGGTTAGGCGAGGCAAGGCTAAGACACGACAACGCAAGGTTAGGCAATGCACGGAAGGCAAGCAAAGAGTAACGGAAGGCAAGGAATGCAAGGCAAAGCAAGGCATCGCAAGGAAGGCTATTGCAAGGTGAGAAAAGGCTAAGGCACGACAGCGCAAGGCTAGGAAATTCAGGGAAGGCAAGCAAAGAGTAACGGAAGGTAAGCAAGGCAAGGAAAAGGAAGGAAAGGCCAGGGTAATGGAAGGAACGGCACGGCAAGGGGAAACAAGTCTAAGGCACGACACCGAACGCTAGGCAATGAACGGCAAGGCAAGGAAAGGGTAACGCATTTGAAAGCACGGTCAGGCGAGGCAACGCTAAGGCACGACAACGCAAGGCTAGGCAATGCACGGAAGGCAAGCAAAGAGTACCGGAAGGTAAGCAAGGCAAGGGAAAGGAAGGAAAGGCAAGTGTAACGGAAGGAACGGCACGGCAAGGGGAAACAAGGCTAAGGCACGACAACGCACGGCTAGGCAATGCACGGAAAGGCAAGGAAAGTGTAACGCATGGGAAAGCACTGTCAGGCGAGGCAAGGCTAGGCAATGCACGGAAGGCAAGCAAAGAGAAATGGAAGGTAAGGAAGGCAAGGGAAAGCAAGGAAAGGCAAGTGTAACGGAAGGAACGGCACGGCAAGGGGAAACAAGGTTAAGGCACGACAACGCACGCTAGGCCATGCACGGCAAGGCAAGGAAAGGGTAACGCATGGGAAAGCACGGTCAGGCGAGGCAAGGCTAAGGAATGACAACGCAAGGCTAGGCAATGCACGGAAAGCAAGCAAAGTGTAACGGAACGCAAGGAAGGCAAGGGAAAGCAAGGGAAGGCAAGGGTAACGGAAGGAACGGCACGGCAAGGGGTAAGAAGGCTAAGGCACGACAACGCAGGGCTAGGCAATGCACGGCAAGGCAAGGAAAGGGTAACGCAGGGGAAGGCACGGTCAGGTGAGGCAAGGATAAGGCACGACAATGCAAGGCTAGGCAATGCACGGCAAGGCAAGGAAAGAGGAACGGAAGGAAAGGAAGGCAAGGCAAAGCCAGGCAAGGCAAGTGTAACAAAAGGCACGCGACGGCAAGGGGAATCAAGGCTAAGGAACGACAACGCACGGCTAGGCAATGCACGGCAAGGCAAGGAAAGGGTAACGCAAGGCAAGGCACGGTGAGGCTAGGCAAGGCTAATGCACGACAACGCAAGGCTAGGCAATGCACGACAATGCAAGGAAAGCTTAAAGCAAAGGAAGGCACGGTCAGGCGAGATAAGGCTAAGGCTCGACAACGCAAGGCTAGGCAATGCACGGAAGGCAAGCAAAGAGTAACGGAAGGGAAGGAAAGCCAGGGAAAGCAAGGCAAGATAAGGGTAACGCAAGGCAAGGCACGGTGAGGCAAGGCAAGGCTGATGCACGACAACGCATGGCTAGGCAATTCACGGCAAGGCAAGGACAGGGTAACGCAAGGCAAGGCACGGTCAGGCGAGGCAAGGCTAAGGCACGACAACGCAAGGCTAGGCAATGCACGGAAGGCAAGCAAAGAGTAACGGAAGGCAAGGAAGGCTATGGAAAGCAGGGGAAGGCAAGGGTAACGGAAGGAACGGCACGGTAAGGGCAAACAAGACTAAGGCACGACAACACAGGGCTAGGCAATGCAGGGCAAGGCAAGGAAATGGTAACGCAAGGCAAGGCACGGTTTGGGGAGGCAAGGCTAATGCACGACAACGCAAGGCTAGGCAGTGCACGGCTAGGCAAGGAAAGAGTAACGGAAGGAAAGGAAGGCAAGGCAAAGCAAGGCAAGGCAAGTGTAACAAAAGGCAAGGCACGGCAAGGGGAAACAAGGCTAAGGAACGGCAACGCACGGCTAGGCAATGCACGGGTAGGCAGGGAAAGGGTAACGCAAGGCAAGGCACGGTACGGCAAGACAAGGCTAATGCACGACAACGCACGGCTAGGCAATGCACGGCCAGGCAAGGAAAGGGTAACGCAAGGCAAGGCACGGTGAGGCAAGGCAAGGCAAATGCACGACAACGCACGGCTAGGCAATGCACGGCAAGGCAAGGAAAGGGTAACGCAAGGGAAGGCACGGTCAGGCGAGGCAAGGCTAAGGCACGACAATGCAAGGTTAGGCAATGCACGGAAGGCAAGCAAAGAGTAACGGAAGGCAAGGAAGGCAAGGGAAAGCAAGGCAAGGCAAGGGTAACGGAAGGAACGGCACGGCAAGAGGAAACAAGGCTAAGGCACGACAACGCACGGCTAGGCAATGCACGGCAAGGCAAGGAAAGGGTAACGCAAGGCAAGGCACGGTAAGGCAAGGCAAGGCTAATGCACGACAACGCACGGCTAGGCAATGCACGGCAAGGCAAGGAAAGGGTAACGCACAGCAAGGCATGGTTAGGCGAGGCAAGGCTAAGACACGACAACGCAAGGCTAGGCAATGCACGGAAGGCAAGCAAAGAGTAACGGAAGGCATGGAAGGCAAGGCAAAGCAAGGCAACGCAAGCAAGGCTATGGCAAGGTGAAACAAGGCTAAGGCACGACAACGCACGGCTAGGCAGAGCACGGCTAGGCAAGGAAAGAGTAACGCAAGGGAAGGCACGGTCAGGCGAGGCAAGGCTAAGGCACGACAACCCAAGGCTAAGCAAAGAACGGAAGGCAAGCAAAGATTAACTGAAGGCAAGGAAGGCAAGGGAAAGCAAGGGAAGGCAAGGGCAACGGAAGGAACGGCACGGTAAGGGGAAACAAAGCTAAGGCACGACAATGCAGTGCTAGGCAATGCACGGCAAGGCAAGGAAAGGGTAACGGAAGGCAAGGCACGGTGAGGCAAGGCGAGGCTAAGGAACGACAACGCAAGCCTAGGCAATGCACGGTAAGTCAAGGAAAGGGTACCGGAAGGCAAGGCACGGTCAGGCGAGGCAAGGCTAAGGCACGACAACGCAAGGCTAGGCAATGCACGGAAGGCAAGGAAAGAGTAACGGAAGGTAAGGAAGGCAAGGGAAAGGAAGGAAAGGCAAGTGTAACGGAAGGAACGGCACGGTAAGGGGAAACAAATCTAAGGCACGACAATGCAGTGCTAGGCAATGCACGGCAAGGCAAGGAAAGGGTAACGCAGGGGAAGGCACGGTCAGGTGAGGCAAGGATAAGGCACGACAATGCAAGGCTAGGCAATGCACGGCAAGGCAAGGAAAGAGTAACGGAAGGAAAGGAAGGCAAGTCAAAGCCAGGAAAGGCAAGTGTAACAAAAGGCACGCCACGGCAAGTGGAAACAAGGCTAAGGCACGACAACGCACGGCTAGGCAATGCACGGCAAGGCAAGGAAAGGGTACCGCAAGGCAAGGCACGGTGAGGCTAGGCAAGGCTAATGCACGACAACGCAAGGCTAGGCAATGCAGGACAATGCAAGGAAAGCTTAAAGCAAAGGAAGGCACGGTCAGGGGAGATAAGGCTAAGGCACGACAACGCAAGTCTAGGCAATGCAGGGAAGGGAAGCAAAGAGGAACGGAAGGTAAGCAAGGCAAGGAAAAGCAAGGAAAGGCAAGGGTAACGGAAGGAACTGCACGGCAAGGGGAAACAAGGCTAAGGCACGGCAACGCAGGCTGGGCAATGCAGGGCAAGGCAAGGAAAGGGTAACGCATGGGAAAGCACGTTCAGGCGACGCAAGGCTAAGGCACGACAACGCAAGCCTAGGCAATGCACGGAAGGCAAGCAAAGAGTAACGGAAGGTAAGGAAGGCAAGGGAAAGCAAAGAAAGGCAAGTGTAACGGAAGGAACTGCACGGCAAGGGGAAACAAGGCTAAGGCACGACAACGCACGGCTAGGCAATGCACGGCAAGGCAAGCAAAGGGTAACGCAAGGCAAGGCACGGTGAGGCTAGGCAAGGCTAATGCACGGAAACGCAAGGCTAGGCAATGCACGACAATGCAAGGAAATCTTAAAGCAAAGGAAGGCACGGTCAGGCGAGACAAGGCTAAGGCACGACAACGCAAGGCTAGGCAATTCAGGGAAGGCAAGCAAAGAGTAACGGAAGGTAAGGAAGGCAAGGAAAAGCAAGGAAAGGCAAGGGTAACGGAAGGAACGGCACGGCAAGGGGGAACAAGTCTAAGGCACGACACCGAACGCTAGGCAATGAACGGCAAAGCAAGGAAAGGGTAACGCATGGGAAAGCACGGTCAGGCGAGGCAAGGCTAGGGCACGACAACGCAAGGCTAGGCAATGCACGGAAGGCAAGCAAAGAGTAACGGAAGGTACGGAAGGCAAGGGAAAGCAAGGAAAGGCAAGTGTAACGGAAGGAACGGCACGTCAAGGGGAAAAAAGGCTAAGGCACGACAACGCACGCTAGGCAATGCACGGCAAGGCAAGGAAAGGGTAACGCATGGGAAAGCACGGTCAGGCGAGGCAAGGCTAAGGCATGACAACGCAAGGCTAGGCAATGCACGGAAAGCAAGCAAAGAGTAACGGAACGCAAGGAAGGCAAGGGAAAGCAAGGGAAGGCAAGGGTAACGGAAGGAACGGCACGGCAAGGGGTAAGAAGGCTAAGGCACGACAACGCAGGGCTAGGCAATGCACGGCAAGGCAAGGAAAGGGTAACGCAAGGCAAGGCACGGTGAGGCTAGGCAAGGTTAATGCACGACAACGCAAGGCTAGGCAATGCACGACAATGCAAGGAAAGCTTAAAGCAAAGGAAGGCACGGTCAGTCGAGATAAGACGAAGGCACAACAACGCAAGGCTAGGCAGTGCACGGAAGGAAAGCAAAGAGTAACGGAAGGTAAGCAAGGCAAGGAAAAGCAAGGAAAGGCAAGGGTAACGGAAGGAACTGCACGGCAAGGGGAAACAAGGCTAAGGCACGGCAACGCAGGCTGGGCAATGCAGGGCAAGGCAAGGAAAGGGTAACGCAAGGCAAGGCACGGTGAGGCTAGGCAAGGCTAATGCACGACAACGCAAGGCTAGGCAATGCACGACAATGCAAGGAAAGCTTAAAGCAAAGGAAGGCAAGGTCAGGCCAGATAAGGCAAAGGCACGACAACGCAAGCCTAGGCAATTCAGGGAAGGCAAGCAAAGGGTAACGGAAGGTAAGGAAGGCAAGGAAAAGCAAGGAAAGGCAAGGGTAACGGAAGGAACGGCACGGCAAGGTGGAACAAGTCTAAGGCACGACACCGAACGCTAGGCAATGAACGGCAAAGCAAGGAAAGGGTAACGCATGGGAAAGCACGGTCAGGCGAGGCAAGGCTAAGGCACGACAACGCAAGGCTAGGCAATGCACGGAAGGCAAGCAAAGAGTAACGGAAGGTAAGGAAGGCAAGGGAAAGCAAGGGAAGGCAAGGGTAACGGAAGGAACGGCACGGCAAGGGGTAAGAAGGCTAGGCACGACAACGCAGGGCTAGGCAATGCACGGCAAGGCAAGGAAAGGGTAACGCAGGGGAAGGCACGGTCAGGTGAGGCAAGGATAAGGCACGACAATACAAGGCTAGGCAATGCACGGCAAGGCAAGGAAAGAGTAACGGAAGGAAAGGAAGGCAAGGCAAAGCCAGGCAAGGCAAGTGTAACAAAAGGCACGCCACGGCAAGGGGAATCAAGGCTAAGGCACGACAACGCACGGCTAGGCAATGCACGGCAAGGCAAGGAAAGGGTAACGCAAGGCAAGGCACGGTGAGGCTAGGCAAGGCTAATGCACGACAACGCAAGGCTAGGCAATGCACGACAATGCAAGGAAAGCTTAAAGCAAAGGAAGGCACGGTCAGGCGAGATAAGGCTAAGGCACGACAACGCAAGGCTAGGCAATGCACGGAAGGCAAGCAAAGAGTAACGGAAGGTAAGGAAGGCAAGGGAAAGCAAAGAAAGGCAAGTGTAACGGAAGGAACGGCACGGCAAGCGGAAACAAGGCTAAGGCACGACAACGCACGCTAGGCAATGCACAGCAAGGCAAGGAAAGGGTAACGCATGGGAAAGCACGGTCAGGCGAGGCAAGCCTAAGGCATGACAACGCAAGGCTAGGCAATGCACGGAAAGCAAGCAAGGAGTAACGGAATGCAAGGAAGGAAAGGGAAAGCAAGGGAAGGCAAGGGTAACGGAAGGAACGGCACGGCAAGGGGTAACAAGGCTAAGGTACGACAACACACGGCTAGGAAATGCACGGCAAGGCAAGGAAAGTGTAATGCAAGGCAAGGCACGGTGAGGCTAGGCAAGGTTAATGCACGACAACGCAAGGCTAGGCAATGCACGACAATGCAAGGAAAGCTTAAAGCAAAGGAAGGCACGGTCAGGCGAGATAAGGCTAAGGCACAACAACGCAAGGCTAGGCAATGCACGGAAGGAAAGCAAAGAGTAACGGAAGGTAAGGAAGGCAAGGGAAAGCAAGGAAAGGCAATGGTAACGGAAGGAACGGCACGGCAAGGGGAAACAAGGCTAAGGCACGACAACGCACGCTAGGCAATGCACGGCAAGGCAAGGAAAGGGTAACGCATGGGAAAGCACGGTCACGCGAGGCAAGGCTAAGGCATGACACCGGAAGTCTAGGCAATGCACGGAAAGCAAGCAAAGAGTAACGGAACGCAAGGAAGGCAAGGGAAAGCAAGGGAAGGCAAGGGTAATGGAAGGAACGGCACGGCAAGGGCAAACAAGGCTAAGGCACGGCAACGCAGGCTGGGCAATGCACGGCAAGGCAAGGAAAGGGTAACGCATGGGAAAGCACGTTCAGGCGAGGCAAGGGTAAGGCACGACAACGCAAGGTTAGGAAATGCACGGAAGGCTAGCAAAGAGTAACGGAAGGTAAGGACGGCAAGGGAAAGCAAAGAAAGGCAAGTGTAACGGAAGGAACGGCACGGCAAGGGGAAACAAGGCTAAGGCACGACAACGCACGGCTAGGCAATGCACGGCAAGGCAAGGTAAGGGTAACGCAAGGCAAGGCACGGTGAGGCTAGGCAAGGCTAATGCACGACAACGCAAGGCTAGGCAATGCACGACAATGCAAGGAAAGCTTAAAGCAAAGGAAGGCACGGTCAGGCGAGATAAGGCTAAGGCACGACAACGCAAGGCTAGGCAATGCAGGGAAGGCAAGCAAAGAGTAACGGAAGGTAAGGAAGGCAAGGAAAAGCAAGGAAAGGCAAGGGTAACGGAAGGAACGGCACGGGAAGCGGAAACAAGGCTAAGGCACGGCAACGCAGGCTGGGCAATGCACGGCAAGGCAAGGAAAGGGTAACGCATGGGAAAGCAAGTTCAGGCGAGGCAAGGCTAAGGCACGACAACGCAAGGCTAGGCAATGCCCGGAAGGCAAGCAAAGAGTAACAGAAGATAAGGAAGGCAAGGGAAAGCAAAGAAAGGCAAGTGTAACGGAAGGAACTGCACGGCAAGGGGAAAAAAGGCTAAGGCACGACACCGAACGCTAGGCAATGAACGGCAAGGCAAGGAAAGGGTAACGCATGGGAAAGCACGGTCAGGCGAGGCAAGGCTAGGCAATGCACGGAAGGCAAGCAAAGAGAAATGGAAGGTAAGGAAGGCAAGGGAAAGCAAGGAAAGGCAAGTGTAACGGAAGGAACGGCACGGCAAGGGGAAACAAGGCTAAGGCACGACAACGCACGCTAGGCCATGCACGGCAAGGCAAGGAAAGGGTAACGCATGGGAAAGCACGGTCAGGCGAGGCAAGGCTAAGGAATGACAACGCAAGGCTAGGCAATGCACGGAAAGCAAGCAAACTGTAACGGAACGCAAGGAAGGCAAGGGAAAGCAAGGGAAGGCAAGGGTAACGGAAGGAACGGCACGGCAAGGGGTAAGAAGGCTAAGGCACGATAACGCAGGGCTAGGCAATGCACGGCAAGGCAAGGAAAGGGTAACGCAGGGGACGGCGCGGTCAGGTGAGGCAAGGATAAGGCACGACAATGCAAGGCTAGGCAATGCACGGCAAGGCAAGGAAAGAGTAATGGAAGGAAAGGAAGGCAAGGCAAAGCCAGGCAAGGCAAGTGTAACAAAAGGCACGCCACGGCAAGGGGAATCAAGACTAAGGAACGACAACGCACGGCTAGGCAATGCACGGCAAGGCAAGGAAAGGGTAACGCAAGGCAAGGCACGGTGAGGCTAGGCAAGGCTAGGCAATGCACGACAATGCAAGGAAAGTTAAAGCAAAGGAAGGCACGGTCAGGCGAGATAAGGCTAAGGCTCGACAACGCAAGGCTAGGCAATGCACGGAAGGCAAGCAAAGAGTAACGGAAGGGAAGGAAAGCCAGGGAAAGCAAGGCAAGATAAGGGTAACGCAAGGCAAGGCACGGTGAGGCAAGGCAAGGCTGATGCACGACAACGCAAGGCTAGGCAATTCACGGCAAGGCAAGGAAAGGGTAACGCAAGGCAAGGCACGGTCAGGCGAGGCAAGGCTAAGGCACGACAACGCAAGGCTAGGCAATGCACGGAAGGCAAGCAAAGAGTAACGGAAGGCAAGGAAGGCTAGGGAAAGCAGGGGAAGGCAAGGGTAACGGAAGGAACGGCACGGTAAGGGCAAACAAGACTAAGGCACGACAACACAGGGCTAGGCAATGCAGGGCAAGGCAAGGAAAGGGTAACGCAAGGCAAGGCACGGTTTGGGGTGGCAAGGCTAATGCACGACAACGCAAGGCTAGGCAGTGCACGGCTAGGCAAGGAAAGAGTAACGGAAGGAAAGGAAGGCAAGGCAAAGCAAGGCAAGGCAAGTGTAACAAAAGGCAAGGCACGGCAAGGGGAAACAAGGCTAAGGAACGGCAACGCACGGCTAGGCAATGCACGGGCAGGCAGGGAAAGGGTAACGCAAGGCAAGGCACGGTACGGCAAGACAAGGCTAATGCACGACAACGCACGGCTAGGCAATGCACGGCCAGGCAAGGAAAGGGTAACGCAAGGCAAGGCACGGTGAGGCAAGGCAAGGCAAATGCACGACAACGCACGGCTAGGCAATGCACGGCAAGGCAAGGAAAGGGTAACGCAAGGCAAGGCACGGTCAGGCGAGGCAAGGCTAAGACACGACAACGCAAGGCTAGGCAATGCACGGAAGGCAAGCAAAGAGTAACGGAAGGTATGGAAGGCAAGGCAAAGCAAGGCAACGCAAGCAAGGCTATGGCAAGGTGAAACAAGGCTAAGGCACGACAACGCACGGCTAGGCAGAGCACGGCTAGGCAAGTAAAGAGTAACGCAAGGGAAGGCACGGTCAGGCGAGGCAAGGCTAAGGCACGACAACCCAAGGCTAAGCAAAGAACGGAAGGCAAGCAAAGATTAACTGAAGGCAAGGAAGGCAAGGGAAAGCAAGGGAAGGCAAGGGCAACGGAAAGAACGGCACGGTAAGGGGAAACAAAGCTAATTCACGAGAATGCAGTGCTAGGCAATGCACGGCAAGGCAAGGAAAGGGTAACGCAAGGCAAGGCACGGTGAGGCAAGGCAAGGCTAATGAACGACAACGCAAGCCTAGGCAATGCACGGTAAGTCAAGGAAAGGGTACCGCAAGGCAAGGCACGGTCAGGCGAGGCAAGGCTAAGGCACGACAACGCAAGGCTAGGCAATGCACGGAAGGCAAGGAAAGAGTAACGGAAGGTAAGGAAGGCAAGGGAAAGGAAGGAAAGGCAAGTGTAACGGAAGGAACGGCACGGTAAGGGGAAACAAATCTAAGGCACGACAATGCAGTGCTAGGCAATGCACGGCAAGGCAAGGAAAGGGTAACGCAGGGGAAGGCACGGTCAGGTGAGGCAAGGATAAGGCACGACAATGCAAGGCTAGGCAATGCACGGCAAGGCAAGGAAAGAGTAACGGAAGGAAAGGAAGGCAAGTCAAAGCCAGGAAAGGCAAGTGTAACAAAAGGCACGCCACGGCAAGGGGAAACAAGGCTACGGCACGACAACGGACGGCTAGGCAATGCACGGCAAGGCAAGGAAAGGGTAACGCAAGGCAAGGCACGGTGAGGCTAGGCAAGGCTAATGCACGACAACGCAAGGCTAGGCAATGCACGACAATGCAAGGAAAGCTTAAAGCAAAGGAAGGCACGGTCAGGCGAGATAAGGCTAAGGCACGACAACGCAAGTCTAGGCAATGCAGGGAAGAGAAGCAAAGAGGAACGGAAGGTAAGCAAGGCAAGGAAAAGCAAGGAAAGGCAAGGGTAACGGAAGGAACTGCACGGCAAGGGGAAACAAGGCTAAGGCACGGCAACGCAGGCTGGGCAATGCAGGGCAAGGCAAGGAAAGGGTAACGCATGGGAAAGCACGTTCAGGCGACGCAAGGCTAAGGCACGACAACGCAAGGCTAGGCAATGCACGGAAGGCAAGCAAAGAGTAACGGAAGGTAAGGAAGGCAAGGGAAAGCAAAGAAAGGCAAGTGTAACGGAAGGAACTGCACGGCAAGGGGAAACAAGGCTAAGGCACGACAACGCACGGCTAGGCAATGCACGGCAAGGCAAGCAAAGGGTAACGCAAGGCAAGGCACGGTGAGGCTAGGCAAGGCTAATGCACGGAAACGCAAGGCTAGGCAATGCACGACAATGCAAGGAAAGCTTAAAGCAAAGGAAGGCAAGGTCAGGCGAGATAAGGCAAAGGCACGACAACGCAAGGCTAGGCAATTCAGGGAAGGCAAGCAAAGAGTAACGGAAGGTAAGGAAGGCAAGGAAAAGCAAGGAAAGGCAAGGGTAACGGAAGGAACGGCACGGCAAGGGGGAACAAGTCTAAGGCACGACACCGAACGCTAGGCAATGAACGGCAAAGCAAGGAAAGGGTAACGCATGGGAAAGCACGGTCAGGCGAGGCAAGGCTAAGGCACGACAACGCAAGGCTAGGCAATGCACGGAAGGCAAGCAAAGAGTAACGGAAGGTAAGGAAGGCAAGGGAAAGCAAGGAAATGCAAGTGTAACGGAAGGAACGGCACGGCAAGGGGAAACAAGGCTAAGGCACGACAACGCACGCTAGGCAATGCACGGCAAGGCAAGGAAAGGGTAACGCATGGGAAAGCACGGTCAGGCGAGGCAAGGCTAAGGCATGACAACGCACGGCTAGGCAATGCACGGAAAGCAAGCAAAGAGTAACGGAACGCAAGGAAGGCAAGGGAAAGCAAGGGGAGGCAAGGGTAACGGAAGGAACGGCACGGCAAGGGGTAAGAAGGCTAAGGCACGACAACGCAGGGCTAGGCAATGCACGGCAAGGCAAGGAAAGGGTAACGCAGGGGAAGGCACGGTCAGGTGAGGCAAGGATAAGGCACGACAATGCAAGGCTAGGCAATGCACGGCAAGGCAAGGAAAGAGTAACGGAAGGAAAGGAAGGCAAGGCAAAGCCAGGCAAGGCAAGTGTAACAAAAGGCACGCCACGGCAAGGGGAATCAAGGCTAAGGCACGACAACGCACGTCTAGGCAATGCACGGCAAGGCAAGGAAAGGGTAACGCAAGGCAAGGCACGGTGAGGCTAGGCAAGGCTAATGCACGACAACGCAAGGCTAGGCAATGCACGACAATGCAAGGAAAGCTTAAAGCAAAGGAAGGCACGGTCAGGCGAGATAAGGCTAAGGCACGACAACGCAAGGCTAGGCAATGCACGGAAGGCAAGCAAAGAGTAACGGAAGGTAAGGAAGGCAAGGGAAAGCAAAGAAAGGCAAGTGCAACGGAAGGAACGGCACGGCAAGGGGAAACAAGGCTAAGGCACGACAAAGCACGCTAGGCAATGCACGGCAAGGCAAGGAAAGGGTAACGCATGGGAAAGCACGGTCAGGCGAGGCAAGCCTAAGGCATGACAACGCAAGGCTAGGCAATGCACGGAAAGCAAGCAAAGAGTAACGGAACGCAAGGAAGGCAAGGGAAAGCAAGGGAAGGCAAGGGTAACGGAAGGAACGGCACGGCAAGGGGTAACAAGGCTAAGGCACGACAACGCAGGGCTAGGCAATGCACGGCAAGGCAAGGAAAGGGTAACGCAGGGGAAGGCACGGTCAGGTGAGGCAAGGATAAGGCACGACAATGCAAGGCTAGGCAATGCACGGCAAGGCAAGGAAAGAGTAACGGAAGGAAAGGAAGGCAAGGCAAAGCCAGGCAAGGCAAGTGTAACAAAAGGCACGCCACGGCAAGGGGAATCAAGGCTAAGGAACGACAACGCACGGCTAGGCAATGCACGGCAAGGCAAGGAAAGGGTAACGCAAGGCAAGGCACGGTGAGGCTAGGCAAGGCTAATGCACGACAATGCAAGGCTAGGCAATGCACGACAATGCAAGTAAAGCTTAAAGCAAAGGAAGGCACGGTTAGAAGAGACAAGGCTAAGGCAAGACAACGCAAGGCTAGGCAATGCAGGGAAGGCAAGGAAAGGGTAACGGAAGGTAAGGAAGGCAAAGGAAAGCAAGGAAGGGCAAGGGTAACGGAAGGAACGGCACGGCAAGGGGTAACAAGGCTAAGGCACGACAACGCAGGGCTAGGCAATGCACGGCATGGCAAGGAAAGAGTAACGGAAGGAACGGAAGGCAAGGCAAAGCCAGGCAAGGCCAGTGTAACAAAAGGCACGCAACGGCAAGGGGAAACAAGGCTAAGGCACGACAACACACGGCTAGGAAATGCACGGCAAGGCAAGGAAAGGGTAACGCAAGGCAAGGCACGGTGAGGCTAGGCAAGGCTAATGCACGACAATGCAAGGCTAGGCAATACACGACAATGCAAGTAAAGCTTAAAGCAAAGGAAGGCACGGTCAGAAGAGATAAGGCTAAGGCACGACAACGGAAGGCTAGGCAATGCAGGGAAGGCAAGCAAAGAGTAACGGAAGGTAAGGAAGGCAAAGGAAAGCAAGGAAAGGCAATGGTAACGGAAGGAACTTCACGGCAAGCGGAAACAAGTCTAAGGCACGACAACGCACGCTAGGTAATGCACGGCAAGGGAAGGAAAGGGTAACGCATGGGAAAGAACGGTCAGGGGAGGCAAGGCTAAGGCACGACAACGCAAGGCTTGGCAATGCACGGAATGCAAGCAAAGAGTAACGGAAGTAAGGAAGGCAAGGATAAGCAAAGAAAGGCAAGTGTAACGGAAGGAACGGCACGGCAAGGGGAAACAAGGCTAAGGCACGACAACGCACGCTAGGCAATGCACGGCAAGGCAAGGAAAGGGTAACGCATGGGAAAGCACGGTCAGGCGAGGCAAGGCTAAGGAAAGCCAACGCAAGGCTAGGCAATGCACGGTAACTAAGCAAGGAGTAACGGAATGCAAGGAAGGAAAGGGAAAGCAAGGGAAGGCAAGGGTAACGGAAGGAACGGCACGGCAAGGGGTAACAAGGCTAAGGCACGACAACACACGGCTAGGAAATGCACGGCAAGGCAAGGAAAGGGTAACGCAAGGCAAGGCACGGTGAGGCTAGGCAAGGTTAATGCACGACAACGCAAGGCTAGGCAATGCACGACAATGCAAGGAAAGCTTAAAGCAAAGGAAGGCACGGTCAGGCGAGATAAGGCTAAGGCACGACAACGCAAGGCTAGGCAATGCACGGAAGGCAAGCAAAGAGTAACGGTAGGTAAGGAAGTCAAGGGAAAGCAAGGAAAGGCAATGGTAACGGAAGGAACGGCACGGCAAGGCGAAACAAGGCTAAGGCACGACAACGCACGCTAGGCAATGCACGGCAAGGCAAGGAAAGGGTAACGCATGGGAAAGCACGGTCAGGCGAGGCAAGGCTAAGGCATGACAACGCAAGGCTAGGCAATGCACGGAAAGCAAGCAAAGAGTAACGGAACGCAAGGAAGGCAAGGGAAATCAAGGGAAGGCAAGGGTAACGGAAGGAACGGCACGGCAAGGGGTAACAAGTCTAAGGCACGACAACGCAGGGCTAGGCAATGCACGGCAAGGGAAGCAAAGAGTAACGGAAGGAAAGGAAGGGAAGGCAAAGCCAGGCAAGGCAAGTGTAACAAAAGGCACGCAACGGCAAGGGGAAACAAGGCTAAGGCACGACAACACACGGCTAGGAAATGCACGGCAAGGCAAGGAAAGAGTAACGCAAGGCAAGGCACGGTGAGGCTAGGCAAGGCTAATGCACGACAACGCAAGGCTAGGCAATGCACGACAATGCAAGTAAAGCTTAAAGCAAAGGAAGGCACGGTCAGGCGAGATAAGGCTAAGGCACGACAACGCAAGGCTAGGCAATGCAGGGAAGGCAAGCAAAGAGTAACGGAAGGTAAGGAAGGCAAGGGAAAGCAAGGAAAGGCAATGGTAACGGAAGGAACGGCACGGCAAGGGGAAACAAGGCTAAGGCACGACAACGCACGCTAGGCAATGCACGGCAAGGCAAGGAAAGGGTAACGCATGGGAAAGCACGGTCAGGCGAGGCAAGGCTAAGGAAAGCCAACGCAAGGCTAGGCAATGCACGGAAAGCAAGCAAGGAGTAACGGAATGCAAGGAAGGAAAGGGAAAGCAAGGGAAGGAAGGGTAACGAAAGGAACGGCACGGCAAGGGGTAACAAGGCTAAGGCACGACAACACACGGCTAGGAAATGCACGGCAAGGCAAGGAAAGGGTAACGGAAGGCAAGGCACGGTGAGGCTAGGCAAGGTTAATGCACGACAACGCAAGGCTAGGCAATGCACGACAATACAAGGAAAGCTTAAAGCAAAGGAAGGCACGGTCAGGCGAGGTAAGGCTAATGCACGACAACGCAAGGCTAGGCAATGCACGGAAGGCAAGCAAAGAGTAACGGAAGGTAAGGAAGGCAAGGGAAAGCAAGGAAAGGCAAGTGTAACGGAAGGAACGGCACGGCAAGGGGAAACAATGCTAAGGCACGACAACGCACGCCAGGCAATGCACGGCAAGTCAAGGAAAGGGTAACGCATCGAAAGCACGGTCAGGCGAGGCAAGGCTAAGGCACGACAACCCAAGGCTAGGCAATGCACGGAAGGCAAGCAAAGAGAAACGGAAGGTAAGGAAGGAAAGGGAAAGCAAAGAAAGGAAAGTGTAACGGAAGGAACGGCACGGCAAGGGGAAACAAGGCTAAGGCACGACAACGCACGGCTAGGCAATGCACGGCAAGGCAAGCAAAGGGTAACGCAAGGAAAGGCACGGTGAGGCTAGGCAAGGCTTATGCACGACAATGCACGGCTAGACAATGCACGGCAAGGCAAGGAAAGGGTAACGCACGGCAAGGCACGGTTAGGCGAGGCAAGGCTAATGCACGACAACGCAAGGCTAGGCAATGCACGACAATGCAAGTAAAGCTTAAAGCAAAGAAAGGCAAGGTTAGAAGAGATAAGGCTAAGGCACGACAACGCAAGGCTAGGCAATGCAGGGAAGGCAAGGAAAGGGTAACGGAAGGTAAGGAAGGCAAAGGAAAGCAAGGAAAGGCAATGGTAACGGAAGGAACGGCACGGCAGGGGAAACAAGTCTAAGGCACGACAACGCACGCTAGGCAATGCACGGCAAGGGAAGGAAAGGGTAACGCATGGGAAACAACGGTCAGGGGAGGCAAGGCTAAGGCACGACAACGCAAGGAATGGCAATGCACGGAAGGCAAGCAAAGAGTAACGGAAGGTAAGGAAGGCAAGGGAAAGCAAAGAAAGGCAAGTGTAACGGAAGGAACGGCACGGCAAGGGGAAACAAGGCTAAGGCACGACAACGCACGCTAGGCAATGCACGGCAAGGCAAGGAAAGGGTAACGCATGGGAAAGCACGGTCAGGCGAGGCAAGGCTAATTAAAGCCAACGCAAGGCTAGGCAATGCACGGTAAGCAAGCAAGGAGTAACGGAATGGAAGGAAGGAAAGGGAAAGCAAGGGAAGGCAAGGGTAACGGAAGGAACGGCACGGCAAGGGGTAACAAGGGTAATGTACGACAACACACGGCTAGGAAATGCACGGCAAGGCAAGGAAAGGGTAACGCAAGGCAAGGCACGGTGAGGCTAGGCAAGGTTAATGCACGATAACGCAAGGCTAGGCAATGCACGACAATGCAAGGAAAGCTTAAAGCAAAGGAAGGCCCGGTCAGGCGAGATAAGGCTAAGGCACAACAACGCAAGGCTAGGCAATGCACGGAAGGCAAGCAAAGAGTAACGGAAGGTAAGGAAGGCAAGGGAAAGCAAGGAAAGGCAATGGTAACGGAAGGAACGGCACGGCAAGGGGAAACAAGGCTAAGGCACGACAACGCACGCTAGGCAATGCACGGCAAGGCAAGGAAAGGGTAACGCATGGGAAAGCACGTTCAGGCGAGGCAAGGCTAAGGCACGACAACGCAAGGTTAGGAAATGCACGGAAGGCTAGCAAAGAGTAACGGAAGGTAAGGAAGGCAAGGGAAAGCAAAGAAAGGCAAGTGTAACGGAAGGAACGGCACGGCAAGGGGAAACAAGGCTAAGGCACGACAACGCACGGCTAGGCAATGCACGGCAAGGCAAGGTAAGGGTAACGGAAGGCAAGGCACGGTGAGGCTAGGCAAGGCTAATGCACGACAACGCAAGGCTAGGCAATGCACGACAATGCACGGAAAGCTTAACGCAAAGGAAGGCACGGTCAGGCGAGGTAAGGCTAAGGCACGACAACGCAATGCTAGGCAATGCAGGGAAGGCAAGCAAAGAGTAACGGAAGGTAAGCAAGGCAAGGAAAAGGAAGGAAAGGCCAGGGTAATGGAAGGAACGGCACGGCAAGGGGAAACAAGTCTAAGGCACGACACCGAACGCTAGGCAATGAACGGCAAGGCAAGGAAAGGGTAACGCATTTGAAAGCACGGTCAGGCGAGGCAACGCTAAGGCACGATAACGCAAGGCTAGGCAATGCACGGAAGGCAAGCAAAGAGTAACGGAAGGCAAGGAATGCAAAGGAAAGCAGGGGAAGGCAAGGGTAACGAAAGGAACGGCACGGTAAGGGGAAACAAGGCTAAGGCACGACAACACAGGGCTAGGCAATGCAGGGCAAGGCAAGGAAAGGGTAACGCAAGGCAAGGCACGGTTTGGGGTGGCAAGGCTAATGCACGACAACGCAAGGCTAGGCAGTGCACGGCTAGGCAAGGAAAGAGTAACGGAAGGAAAGGAAGGCAAGGCAAAGCAAGGCAAGGCAAGTGTAACAAAAGGCAAGGCACGGCAAGGGGAAACAAGGCTAAGGAACGGCAACGCACGGCTAGGCAATGCACGGCCAGGCAAGGAAAGGGTAACGCAAGGCAAGGCACGGTAATGCAAGACACGGCTAATGCACGACAACGCACAGCTAGGCAATGCACGGCAAGGAAAGGAAAGGGTAACGCAAGGCAAGGCACGGTCAGGCGAGGCAAGGCTAATGCACGACAACGCAAGTCTAGGCAATGCACGGAAGGCAAGGAAAGAGTAACGGAAGGCAAGGAAGGCAAGGGAAAGCAAGGCAAGGCAAGGATAACGGAAGGAACGGCACGGCAAGGGGAAACAAGGCTAAGGCACGGCAACCCACGGCTAGGCAATGCACGGCAAGGCAAGGAAAGGGTAACGCAAGGCAAGGCACGGGGAGGCAAGGCAAGGCTGATGCACGACAATGCACGGCTAGGCAATGCACGGCAAGGCAAGGAAACGGTAACGGAAGGCAAGGCACGGTCAGCCGAGGCAAGGCTAAGGCACGACAACGCAAGGCTAGGCAATGCACGAAAGGCAAGGAAAGAGTAACGGAACGCAAGGAAGGCAAGGGAAAGCGGGGGAAGGCAAGGGTAACGGAAGGAACGGCACGGTAAGGGGAAACAAGGCTAAGGCACGGCAACGCAAGGCTAAGCAATGCACGGCAAGGCAAGGAAAGGGTAACGCAAGGGAAGGCACGGTAAGGCAAGGCGAGGCTAATGCACGACAACGCACGGCTAGGCAATGCACGGCAAGGCAAGGAAAGGGTAACGCAAGGAAAGGCACGGTCAGGCGAGGCAAGGCTAAGGCACGACAACGCAAGGCTAGGCAATGCACGGAAGGCAAGCAAAGAGTAACGGAAGGCAAGGAATGCAAGGCAAAGCAAGGCAACGCAAGCAAGGCTATGGCAAGGTGAAAAAAGGCTAAGGCACGACAACGGAAGGCTAGGCAATGCACGGAAGGCACGCAAAGAGTAACGGAATGGAAGGAAGGCAAGGCAACGCAAGGCAAAGCAAGCAAGGCTATGGCAAGGTGAAACAAGGCTAAGGCACCACAACGCACGGCTAGGCAATGCACGGCCACCCAAGGAAAAGGTAACGCAAGGCAAGGCACTGTGAGGCAAGGAAGGATAATGCACGACAGCGCTAGGCTAAGCAATGCACGGAAGGCAAGCAAAGAGTAACGGAAACCAAGGAAAAAAGGGAAAGCAAGGCAAGGCAAGGGTAACGGAAGGAACGGCACGGCAAGGGGAAACAAGGCTAACGCACGACAACGCACGGCTAGGCAATGCAAGGCAAGGCAAGGAAAGGGTAACGCCAGGCCAGGAACGGTCAGGCAAGGCAAGGCTAATGCACGACAAGGCAAGGCTAGGCAGTGCACGGCAAGGCAAGGAAAGGGTAAGGCAAGGCAAGGCACTGTCAGGCGAGGCAAGACTAAGGCACGACAACGCAAGGCTAGGCAATGCACGGAAGGCAAGCAAAGAGTAACGGAAGGTAAGGAAGGCAAGGGAAAGCAAGGAAAGGCAATGGTAACGGAAGGAACGGCACGGCAAGGGGAAGCAAGGCTAAGGCACGAAAACGCACGCTAGGCAATGCACGGCAAGGCAAGGAAAGGGTAACGCTTGGGAAAGCACGGTCACGCGAGGCAAGGCTAAGGCATGACAACGCAAGGCTTGGCAATGCACGGAAAGCAAGCAAAGAGTAACCGAACGCAAGGAAGGCAAGGGAAAGCAAGGGAAGGCAAGGGTAATGGAAGGAACGGCACGGCAAGGGGAAACAAGGCTAAGGCACGGCAACGTAGATTAGGCAATGCACGGCAAGGCAAGGAAAGGGTAACGCATGGGAAAGCACGTTCAGGCGAGGCAAGGCTAAGGCACGACAACGCAAGGTTAGGAAATGCACGGAAGGCTAGCAAAGAGTAACGGAAGGTAAGGAAGGCAAGGGAAAGCAAAGAAAGGCAAGTGTAACGGAAGGAACGGCACGGCAAGGGGAAACAAGGCTAAGGCACGACAACGCACGGCTAGGCAATGCACGGCAAGGCAAGGTAAGGGTAACGGAAGGCAAGGCACGGTGAGGCTAGGCAAGGCTAATGCACGACAACGCAAGGCTAGGCAATGCACGACAATGCAAGGAAAGCTTAACGCAAAGGAAGGCACGGTCAGGCGAGATAAGGCTAAGGCACGACAACGCAATGCTAGGCAATGCAGGGAAGGCAAGCAAAGAGTAACGGAAGGTAAGGAAGGCAAGGAAAAGCAAGGCAACGCAAGGAAGGCTATTGCAAGGTGAGAAAAGGCTAAGGCACGACAGCGCAAGGCTAGGAAATTCAGGGAAGGCAAGCAAAGAGTAACGGAAGGTAAGCAAGGCAAGGAAAAGGAAGGAAAGGCCAGGGTAATGGAAGGAACGGCACGGCAAGGGAAAACAAGTCTAAGGCACGACACCGAACGCTAGGCAATGAACGGCAAGGCAAGGAAAGGGTAACGCATTTGAAAGCACGGTCAGGCGAGGCAACGCTAAGGCACGATAAAGCAAGGCTAGGCAATGCACGGAAGGCAAGCAAAGAGTAACGGAAGGCAAGGAATGCAAAGGAAAGCAGGGGAAGGCAAGGGTAACGAAAGGAACGGCACGGTAAGGGGAAACAAGGCTAAGGCACGACAACACAGGGCTAGGCAATGCAGGGCAAGGCAAGGAAAGGGTAACGCAAGGCAAGGCACGGTTTGGGGTGGCAAGGCTAATGCACGACAACGCAAGGCTAGGCAGTGCACGGCTAGGCAAGGAAAGAGTAACGGAAGGAAAGGAAGGCAAGGCAAAGCAAGGCAAGGCAAGTGTAACAAAAGGCAAGGCACGGCAAGGGGAAACAAGGCTAAGGAACGGCAACGCACGGCTAGGCAATGCACGGCCAGGCAAGGAAAGGGTAACGCAAGGCAAGGCACGGTAATGCAAGACACGGCTAATGCACGACAACGCACAGCTAGGCAATGCACGGCAAGGAAAGGAAAGGGTAACGCAAGGCAAGGCACGGTCAGGCGAGGCAAGGCTAATGCACGACAACGCAAGTCTAGGCAATGCACGGAAGGCAAGGAAAGAGTAACGGAAGGCAAGGAAGGCAAGGGAAAGCAAGGCAAGGCAAGGATAACGGAAGGAACGGCACGGCAAGGGGAAACAAGGCTAAGGCACGGCAACCCACGGCTAGGCAATGCACGGCAAGGCAAGGAAAGGGTAACGCAAGGCAAGGCACGGTGAGGCAAGGCAAGGCTGATGCTCGACAATGCACGGCTAGGCAATGCACGGCAAGGCAATGAAACGGTAACGGAAGGCAAGGCACGGTCAGCCGAGGCAAGGCTAAGGCACGACAACGCAAGGCTAGGCAATGCACGAAAGGCAAGCAAAGAGTAACGGAACGCAAGGAAGGCAAGGGAAAGCGGGGGAAGGCAAGGGTAACGGAAGGAACGGCACGGTAAGGGGAAACAAGGCTAAGGCACGGCAACGCAAGGCTAAGCAATGCACGGCAAGGCAAGGAAAGGGTAACGCAAGGGAAGGCACGGTAAGGCAAGGCGAGGCTAATGCACGACAACGCACGGCTAGGCAATGCACGGCAAGGCAAGGAAAGGGTAACGCAAGGAAAGGCACGGTTAGGCGAGGCAAGGCTAAGGCACGACAACGCAAGGCTAGGCAATGCACGGAAGGCAAGCAAAGAGTAACGGAAGGCAAGGAATGCAAGGCAAAGCAAGGCAACGCAAGCAAGGCTATGGCAAGGTGAAAAAAGGCTAAGGCACGACAACGGAAGGCTAGGCAATGCACGGAAGGCACGCAAAGAGTAACGGAATGGAAGGAAGGCAAGGCAACGCAAGGCAAAGCAAGCAAGGCTATGGCAAGGTGAAACAAGGCTAAGGCACCACAACGCACGGCTAGGCAATGCACGGCCACCCAAGGAAAAGGTAACGCAAGGCAAGGCACTGTGAGGCAAGGAAGGATAATGCACGACAGCGCTAGGCTAAGCAATGCACGGAAGGCAAGCAAAGAGTAACGGAAACCAAGGAAAAAAGGGAAAGCAAGGCAAGGCAAGGGTAACGGAAGGAACGGCACGGCAAGGGGAAACACGGCTAGGCAATGCACGGCAAGGCAAGGAAAAGGTAACGCAAGGCAAGGCTAACGCACGACAACGCACGGCTTGGCAATGCAAGGCAAGGCAAGGAAAGGGTAACGCCAGGCCAGGAACGGTCAGGCAAGGCAAGGCTAATGCACGACAAGGCAAGGCTAGGCAGTGCACGGCAAGGCAAGGAAAGGGTAAGGCAAGGCAAGGCACTGTCAGGCGAGGCAAGACTAAGGCACGACAACGCAAGGCTAGGCAATGCACGGAAGGCAAGCAAAGAGTAACGGAAGGTAAGGAAGGCAAGGGAAAGCAAGGAAAGGCAATGGTAACGGAAGGAACGGCACGGCAAGGGGAAGCAAGGCTAAGGCACGAAAACGCACGCTAGGCAATGCACGGCAAGGCAAGGAAAGGGTAACGCTTGGGAAAGCACGGTCACGCGAGGCAAGGCTAAGGCATGACAACGCAAGGCTTGGCAATGCACGGAAAGCAAGCAAAGAGTAACCGAACGCAAGGAAGGCAAGGGAAAGCAAGGGAAGGCAAGGGTAATGGAAGGAACGGCACGGCAAGGGGAAACAAGGCTAAGGCACGGCAACGTAGATTAGGCAATGCACGGCAAGGCAAGGAAAGGGTAACGCATGGGAAAGCACGTTCAGGCGAGGCAAGGCTAAGGCACGACAACGCAAGGTTAGGAAATGCACGGAAGGCTAGCAAAGAGTAACGGAAGGTAAGGAAGGCAAGGGAAAGCAAAGAAAGGCAAGTGTAACGGAAGGAACGGCACGGCAAGGGGAAACAAGGCTAAGGCACGACAACGCACGGCTAGGCAATGCACGGCAAGGCAAGGTAAGGGTAACGGAAGGCAAGGCACGGTGAGGCTAGGCAAGGCTAATGCACGACAACGCAAGGCTAGGCAATGCACGACAATGCAAGGAAAGCTTAACGCAAAGGAAGGCACGGTCAGGCGAGATAAGGCTAAGGCACGACAACGCAATGCTAGGCAATGCAGGGAAGGCAAGCAAAGAGTAACGGAAGGTAAGGAAGGCAAGGAAAAGCAAGGCAACGCAAGGAAGGCTATTGCAAGGTGAGAAAAGGCTAAGGCACGACAGCGCAAGGCTAGGAAATTCAGGGAAGGCAAGCAAAGAGTAACGGAAGGTAAGCAAGGCAAGGAAAAGGAAGGAAAGGCCAGGGTAATGGAAGGAACGGCACGGCAAGGGAAAACAAGTCTAAGGCACGACACCGAACGCTAGGCAATGAACGGCAAGGCAAGGAAAGGGTAACGCATTTGAAAGCACGGTCAGGCGAGGCAACGCTAAGGCACGATAAAGCAAGGCTAGGCAATGCACGGAAGGCAAGCAAAGAGTAACGGAAGGCAAGGAATGCAAAGGAAAGCAGGGGAAGGCAAGGGTAACGAAAGGAACGGCACGGTAAGGGGAAACAAGGCTAAGGCACGACAACACAGGGCTAGGCAATGCAGGGCAAGGCAAGGAAAGGGTAACGCAAGGCAAGGCACGGTTTGGGGTGGCAAGGCTAATGCACGACAACGCAAGGCTAGGCAGTGCACGGCTAGGCAAGGAAAGAGTAACGGAAGGAAAGGAAGGCAAGGCAAAGCAAGGCAAGGCAAGTGTAACAAAAGGCAAGGCACGGCAAGGGGAAACAAGGCTAAGGAACGGCAACGCACGGCTAGGCAATGCACGGCCAGGCAAGGAAAGGGTAACGCAAGGCAAGGCACGGTAATGCAAGACACGGCTAATGCACGACAACGCACAGCTAGGCAATGCACGGCAAGGAAAGGAAAGGGTAACGCAAGGCAAGGCACGGTCAGGCGAGGCAAGGCTAATGCACGACAACGCAAGTCTAGGCAATGCACGGAAGGCAAGGAAAGAGTAACGGAAGGCAAGGAAGGCAAGGGAAAGCAAGGCAAGGCAAGGATAACGGAAGGAACGGCACGGCAAGGGGAAACAAGGCTAAGGCACGGCAACCCACGGCTAGGCAATGCACGGCAAGGCAAGGAAAGGGTAACGCAAGGCAAGGCACGGTGAGGCAAGGCAAGGCTGATGCTCGACAATGCACGGCTAGGCAATGCACGGCAAGGCAATGAAACGGTAACGGAAGGCAAGGCACGGTCAGCCGAGGCAAGGCTAAGGCACGACAACGCAAGGCTAGGCAATGCACGAAAGGCAAGCAAAGAGTAACGGAACGCAAGGAAGGCAAGGGAAAGCGGGGGAAGGCAAGGGTAACGGAAGGAACGGCACGGTAAGGGGAAACAAGGCTAAGGCACGGCAACGCAAGGCTAAGCAATGCACGGCAAGGCAAGGAAAGGGTAACGCAAGGGAAGGCACGGTAAGGCAAGGCGAGGCTAATGCACGACAACGCACGGCTAGGCAATGCACGGCAAGGCAAGGAAAGGGTAACGCAAGGAAAGGCACGGTTAGGCGAGGCAAGGCTAAGGCACGACAACGCAAGGCTAGGCAATGCACGGAAGGCAAGCAAAGAGTAACGGAAGGCAAGGAATGCAAGGCAAAGCAAGGCAACGCAAGCAAGGCTATGGCAAGGTGAAAAAAGGCTAAGGCACGACAACGGAAGGCTAGGCAATGCACGGAAGGCACGCAAAGAGTAACGGAATGGAAGGAAGGCAAGGCAACGCAAGGCAAAGCAAGCAAGGCTATGGCAAGGTGAAACAATGCTAAGGCACCACAACGCACGGCTAGGCAATGCACGGCCACCCAAGGAAAAGGTAACGCAAGGCAAGGCACTGTGAGGCAAGGAAGGATAATGCACGACAGCGCTAGGCTAAGCAATGCACGGAAGGCAAGCAAAGAGTAACGGAAACCAAGGAAAAAAGGGAAAGCAAGGCAAGGCAAGGGTAACGGAAGGAACGGCACGGCAAGGGGAAACAAGGCTAACGCACGACAACGCACGGCTAGGCAATGCAAGGCAAGGCAAGGAAAGGGTAACGCCAGGCCAGGAACGGTCAGGCAAGGCAAGGCTAATGCACGACAAGGCAAGGCTAGGCAGTGCACGGCAAGGCAAGGAAAGGGTAACGCAAGGCAAGGCACGGTGGGCACGACAACGCAAGGCTAGGCAATGCACGGAAGGCAAGCAAAGAGTAACGGAAGGTAAGGAAGGCAAGGGAAAGCAAGGAAAGGCAATGGTAACGGAAGGAACGGCACGGCAAGGGGAAGCAAGGCTAAGGCACGAAAACGCACGCTAGGCAATGCACGGCAAGGCAAGGAAAGGGTAACGCTTGGGAAAGCACGGTCACGCGAGGCAAGGCTAAGGCATGACAACGCAAGGCTTGGCAATGCACGGAAAGCAAGCAAAGAGTAACCGAACGCAAGGAAGGCAAGGGAAAGCAAGGGAAGGCAAGGGTAATGGAAGGAACGGCACGGCAAGGGGAAACAAGGCTAAGGCACGGCAACGTAGATTAGGCAATGCACGGCAAGGCAAGGAAAGGGTAACGCATGGGAAAGCACGTTCAGGCGAGGCAAGGCTAAGGCACGACAACGCAAGGTTAGGAAATGCACGGAAGGCTAGCAAAGAGTAACGGAAGGTAAGGAAGGCAAGGGAAAGCAAAGAAAGGCAAGTGTAACGGAAGGAACGGCACGGCAAGGGGAAACAAGGCTAAGGCACGACAACGCACGGCTAGGCAATGCACGGCAAGGCAAGGTAAGGGTAACGGAAGGCAAGGCACGGTGAGGCTAGGCAAGGCTAATGCACGACAACGCAAGGCTAGGCAATGCACGACAATGCAAGGAAAGCTTAACGCAAAGGAAGGCACGGTCAGGCGAGATAAGGCTAAGGCACGACAACGCAATGCTAGGCAATGCAGGGAAGGCAAGCAAAGAGTAACGGAAGGTAAGGAAGGCAAGGAAAAGCAAGGCAACGCAAGGAAGGCTATTGCAAGGTGAGAAAAGGCTAAGGCACGACAGCGCAAGGCTAGGAAATTCAGGGAAGGCAAGCAAAGAGTAACGGAAGGTAAGCAAGGCAAGGAAAAGGAAGGAAAGGCCAGGGTAATGGAAGGAACGGCACGGCAAGGGAAAACAAGTCTAAGGCACGACACCGAACGCTAGGCAATGAACGGCAAGGCAAGGAAAGGGTAACGCATTTGAAAGCACGGTCAGGCGAGGCAACGCTAAGGCACGATAAAGCAAGGCTAGGCAATGCACGGAAGGCAAGCAAAGAGTAACGGAAGGCAAGGAATGCAAAGGAAAGCAGGGGAAGGCAAGGGTAACGAAAGGAACGGCACGGTAAGGGGAAACAAGGCTAAGGCACGACAACACAGGGCTAGGCAATGCAGGGCAAGGCAAGGAAAGGGTAACGCAAGGCAAGGCACGGTTTGGGGTGGCAAGGCTAATGCACGACAACGCAAGGCTAGGCAGTGCACGGCTAGGCAAGGAAAGAGTAACGGAAGGAAAGGAAGGCAAGGCAAAGCAAGGCAAGGCAAGTGTAACAAAAGGCAAGGCACGGCAAGGGGAAACAAGGCTAAGGAACGGCAACGCACGGCTAGGCAATGCACGGCCAGGCAAGGAAAGGGTAACGCAAGGCAAGGCACGGTAATGCAAGACACGGCTAATGCACGACAACGCACAGCTAGGCAATGCACGGCAAGGAAAGGAAAGGGTAACGCAAGGCAAGGCACGGTCAGGCGAGGCAAGGCTAATGCACGACAACGCAAGTCTAGGCAATGCACGGAAGGCAAGGAAAGAGTAACGGAAGGCAAGGAAGGCAAGGGAAAGCAAGGCAAGGCAAGGATAACGGAAGGAACGGCACGGCAAGGGGAAACAAGGCTAAGGCACGGCAACCCACGGCTAGGCAATGCACGGCAAGGCAAGGAAAGGGTAACGCAAGGCAAGGCACGGTGAGGCAAGGCAAGGCTGATGCTCGACAATGCACGGCTAGGCAATGCACGGCAAGGCAATGAAACGGTAACGGAAGGCAAGGCACGGTCAGCCGAGGCAAGGCTAAGGCACGACAACGCAAGGCTAGGCAATGCACGAAAGGCAAGCAAAGAGTAACGGAACGCAAGGAAGGCAAGGGAAAGCGGGGGAAGGCAAGGGTAACGGAAGGAACGGCACGGTAAGGGGAAACAAGGCTAAGGCACGGCAACGCAAGGCTAAGCAATGCACGGCAAGGCAAGGAAAGGGTAACGCAAGGGAAGGCACGGTAAGGCAAGGCGAGGCTAATGCACGACAACGCACGGCTAGGCAATGCACGGCAAGGCAAGGAAAGGGTAACGCAAGGAAAGGCACGGTTAGGCGAGGCAAGGCTAAGGCACGACAACGCAAGGCTAGGCAATGCACGGAAGGCAAGCAAAGAGTAACGGAAGGCAAGGAATGCAAGGCAAAGCAAGGCAACGCAAGCAAGGCTATGGCAAGGTGAAAAAAGGCTAAGGCACGACAACGCAAGGCTAGGCAATGCACGGAAGGCACGCAAAGAGTAACGGAATGGAAGGAAGGCAAGGCAACGCAGGGCAAAGCAAGCAAGGCTATGGCAAGGTGAAACAAGGCTAAGGCACCACAACGCACGGCTAGGCCATGCACGGCCACCCAAGGAAAAGGTAACGCAAGGCAAGGCACTGTGAGGCAAGGAAGGATAATGCACGACAGCGCAAGGCTAAGCAATGCACGGAAGGCAAGCAAAGAGTAACGGAAACCAAGGAAAAAAGGGAAAGCAAGGCAAGGCAAGGGTAACGGAAGGAACGGCACGGCAAGGGGAAACAAGGCTAACGCACGACAACGCACGGCTAGGCAATGCAAGGCAAGGCAAGGAAAGGGTAACGCCAGGCAAGGAACGGTCAGGCAAGGCAAGGCTAATGCACGACAAGGCAAGGCTAGGCAGTGCACGGCAAGGCAAGGAAAGGGTAAGGCAAGGCAAGGCACTGTCAGGCGAGGCAAGACTAAGGCACGACAACGCAAGGCTAGGCAATGCACGGAAGGATAGAAAAGACTAACGGAAGGCAAGGAAAGCAAGGGAAAGCAAGGCAAGGCAAGGGTAACGGAAGGAACGGCACGGCAAGGGGAAACAAGGCTAAGGCACGACAACACAGGTCTAGGCAATGCAGGGCAAGGCAAGGAAAGGGTAACGCAAGGCAAGGCACTGTTTGGGGAGGCAAGGCTAATGCACGACAACGCAAGGCTTGGAAATGCACGGAAAGCAAGCAAAGAGTAACGGAAGGCAAGGAATGCAAGGCAAAGCAAGGCAACGCAAGCAAGGCTATGGCAAGGCGAAAAAAGGCTAAGACACGGCAACGCAAGGCTAGGCAATGCACGGAAGGTAAGCAAAGAGTAACGGAAGAAAAGGAAGGCAAGGGAAAGCAAGGCAAGGCAAGGGTAACGGAAGGAACGGCACGATAAGGGGAAACAAAGCTAAGGCACGAAAATGCAGGGCTAGGCAATGCACGGCAAGGAAAGGAAAGGGTAACGCAAGGCAAGGCACGGTGAGGCAAGACAAGGCAAATGCACGACAACGCACGGCTAGGCAATGCACGGCAAGGCAAGGAAAGGGTACCGCAAGGCAAGGCACGGTCAGACGAGGCAAGGCTAAGGCACGACAACGCACGGCTAGGCAATGCAATGCAAGGCAAGGAAAGGGTAACGGAAGGCAAGGCACGGTGACGCAAGGCAAGGCTGATGCACGACAACGCACGGCTAGGCAATTCACGGCAAGGCAAGGAAAGCGTAACGCAAGGCAAGGCACGGTTAGGCGAGGCAAGGCTAAGGCACGACAACGCAAGGCTTGGCAATGCACGGAAGGCAAGCAAAGAGTAACGGAAGGCAAGGAATGCAAGGGAAAGCAGGGGAAGGCAAGGGTAACGAAAGGAACGGCACGGTAAGGTGAAACAAGGCTAAGGCGCGACAACACAGGGCTAGGCAATGCAGGGCAAGGCAAGGAAAGGGTAACGTAAGGCAAGGCACGGTCAGACGAGGCAAGGCTAAGGCACGACAACGCAAGGCTAGGCAATGCACGGAAGGCAAGCAAAGAGTAACGGAACGCAAGGAAGGCAAGGGAAAGCAAGGCAAGGCAAGGTTAACGGAAGGAACGGCACGGCAAAGGGAAACAATGCTAAGGCACGGCAACGCAGGGCTAGGCAATGCACGGCAAGGCAAGGAAAGGGTAACGCAAGGCAAGGCACTGTCAGGCGAGGCAAAGCTAATGCGCGACATCGCAAGGCTAGGCAGTGCACGGCTAGGCAAGGAAAGAGTAACGGAAGGAAAGGAAGGCAAGGCAAAGCATGGCAAGGTAAGTGTAACAACAGGCACGGCACGGCAAGAGGGGAACAAGGCTAAGGCACGACAACGCAAGGCTAAGCAATGCACGGAAGGCAAGCAAAGAGTAACGGAAGGCAAGGAATGCAAAGGAAAGCAGGGGAAGGCAAGGGTAACGAAAGGAACGGCACGGTAAGGGGAAACAAGGCTAAGGCACGATAACACAGGGCTAGGCAATGCAGGGCAAGACAAGGAAAGGGTAACGCAAGGCAAGGCACGGTTTGGGGAGGCAAGGCTAATGCACGACAACGCAAGGCTAGGTAATTCACGGAAGGCAAGCAAAGAGTAACGGAAGGCAAGGAAGGCAAGGGAAAGCAAGGCAAGGCAAGGGTAACGGAAGGAACGGCACGGCAAGGGGAAACAAGGGTAAGGCACGGCAACGCACGGCTAGGCAATGCACGGCAAGGCAAGGAAAGGGTAACGCAAGGGAAGGCACGGTGAGGCAAGGCAAGGCTGATGCACGACAACGCACGGCTAGGCAATGCACGGCAAGGCAAGGAAAGGGTAACGCAAGGCAAGGCACGGTCAGGCGAGGCAAGGCTAAGGCACGACAACGCAAGGCTAGGCAATGCACGGAAGGAAAGCAAAGAGTAACGGAAGGCAAGGAAGGCAAGGGAAAGCAGGGGAAGGCAAGAGTAACGGAAGGAACGGCACGGTAAGGGGAAACAAGGCTAAGGCACGACAACGTAGGGCTAGGCAATGCACGGCAAGGCAAGGAAAGGGTAACGCAAGGCAAGGCACGGTCAGGCGACGCAAGGGTAATGCACGACAACGCAAGGCTAGGCAGTGCACGGCTAGGCAAGGAAAGAGTAACGGAAGGAAAGGAAGGCAAGGCAAAGCAAGGCAAGGCAAGTGTACCAAAAGGCACGGCAGGGCAAGGGGAAACAAGGCTAAGGCACGGCAACGCAAGG
The DNA here is from genome assembly GCF_037893015.1 of Macrotis lagotis. NCBI lineage: Eukaryota > Metazoa > Chordata > Mammalia > Peramelemorphia > Peramelidae > Macrotis > Macrotis lagotis. Next base: position 20,214 of record NW_027422037.1, on the reverse strand, counting down.
CTAAGCAATGCACGGCCAGGCAAGGAAAGGGTAACGCAAGGCAAGGCACGGTAAGGCAAGGCGAGGCTAATGCACGACAACGCACGGCTAGGCAGTGCACGGCTAGGCAAGGAAAGAGTAGCGGAAGGAAAGGAAGGCAAGGCAAAGCAAGGCAAGGCAAGTGTAACAAAAGGCAAGGCACGGCAAGGGGAAACAAGGCTAAGGAACGGCAACGGACGGCTAGGCAATGCACGGCCAGGCAAGGCAAGGGTAACGCAAGGCAAGGCACGGTACGGCAAGACAAGGCTAATGCACGACAACGCACGGCTAGGCAATGCACGGCAAGGCAAGGAAAGGGTAACGCAAGGCAAGGCACGGTAAGGCAAGGCAAGGCTAATGCACGACAACGCACGGCTAGGCAATGCACGGCAAGGCAAGGAAAGGGTAACGCACAGCAAGGCACGGTTAGGCGAGGGCAAGGCAAGGAAAGGGTAACGCACAGCAAGGCACGGTTAGGCGAGGCAAGGCTAAGACACGACAACGCAAGGCTAGGCAATGCACGGAAGGCAAGCAAAGAGTAACGGAAGGCATGGAAGGCAAGGCAAAGCAAGGCAACGCAAGCAAGGCTATGGCAAGGTGAAACAAGGCTAAGGCACGACAACGCACGGCTAGGCAGAGCACGGCTAGGCAAGGAAAGAGTAACGCAAGGGAAGGCAAGGTCAGGCGAGGCAAGGCTAAGGCACGACAACCCAAGGCTAAGCAAAGAACGGAAGGCAAGCAAAGATTAACTGAAGGCAAGGAAGGCAAGGGAAAGCAAGGGAAGGCAAGGGCAACGGAAGGAACGGCACGGTAAGGGGAAACAAAGCTAAGGCACGACAATGCAGTGCTAGGCAATGCACGGCAAGGCAAGGAAAGAGTAACGGAAGGCAAGGCACGGTGAGGCAAGGCGAGGCTAATGAACGACAACGCAAGCCTAGGCAATGCACGGTAAGTCAAGGAAAGGGTACCGGAAGGCAAGGCACGGTCAGGCGAGGCAAGGCTAAGGCACGACAACGCAAGGCTAGGCAATGCACGGAAGGCAAGGAAAGAGTAACGGAAGGTAAGGAAGGAAAGGGAAAGGAAGGAAAGGCAAGTGTAACGGAAGGAACGGCACGGTAAGGGGAAACAAATCTAAGGCACGACAATGCAGTGCTAGGCAATGCACGGCAAGGCAAGGACAGGGTAACGCAGGGCAAGGCACGGTCAGGTGAGGCAAGGATAAGGCACGACAATGCAAGGCTAGGCAATGCACGGCAAGGCAAGGAAAGGGTAACGGAAGGCAAGGAAGGCAAGTCAAAGCCAGGAAAGGCAAGTGTAACAAAAGGCACGCCACGGCAAGGGGAAACAAGGCTAAGGCACGACAACGCACGGCTAGGCAATGCACGGCAAGGCAAGGAAAGGGTAACGCAAGGCAAGGCACGGTGAGGCTAGGCAAGGCTAATGCACGACAACGCAAGGCTAGGCAATGCACGACAATGCAAGGAAAGCTTAAAGCAAAGGAAGGCACGGTCAGGCGAGATAAGGCTAAGGCACGACAACGCAAGTCTAGGCAATGCAGGGAAGGGAAGCAAAGAGGAACGGAAGGTAAGCAAGGCAAGGAAAAGCAAGGAAAGGCAAGGGTAACGGAAGGAACTGCACGGCAAGGGGAAACAAGGCTAAGGCACGGCAACGCAGGCTGGGCAATGCAGGGCAAGGCAAGGAAAGGGTAACGCATGGGAAAGCACGTTCAGGCGACGCAAGGCTAAGGCACGACAACGCAAGGCTAGGCAATGCACGGAAGGCAAGCAAAGAGTAACGGAAGGTAAGGAAGGCAAGGGAAAGCAAAGAAAGGCAAGTGTAACGGAAGGAACTGCACGGCAAGGAGAAACAAGGCTAAGGCACGACAACGCACGGCTAGGCAATGCACGGCAAGGCAAGCAAAGGGTAACGCAAGGCAAGGCACGGTGAGGCTAGGCAAGGCTAATGCACGGAAACGCAAGGCTAGGCAATGCACGACAATGCAAGGAAAGCTTAAAGCAAAGGAAGGCAAAGTCAGGCGAGATAAGGCAAAGGCACGACAACGCAAGGCTAGGCAATTCAGGGAAGGCAAGCAAAGAGTAACGGAAGGTAAGGAAGGCAAGGAAAAGCAAGGAAAGGCAAGTGTAACGGAAGTAACGGCACGGCAAGGGGAAACAAGGTTAAGGCACGACAACGCACGCTAGGCAATGCACGGCAAGGCAAGGAAAGGGTAACGCATGGGAAAGCACGGTCAGGCGAGGCAAGCCTAAGGCATGACAACGCAAGGCTAGGCAATGCACGGAAAGCAAGCAAAGAGTAACGGAACGCAAGGAAGGCAAGGGAAAGCAAGGGAAGGCAAGGGTAACGGAAGGAACGGCACGGCAAGGGGTAAGAAGGCTAAGGCACGACAACGCAGGGCTAGGCAATGCACGGCAAGGCAAGGAAAGAGTAACGCAGGGGAAGGCACGGTCAGGTGAGGCAAGGATAAGGCACGACAATGCAAGGCTAGGCAATGCACGGCAAGGCAAGGAAAGAGTAACGGAAGGAAAGGAAGGCAAGGCAAAGCCAGGCAAGGCAAGTGTAACAAAAGGCACGCAACGGCAAGGGGAAACAAGGCTAAGGCACGACAACACACGGCTAGGAAATGCACGGCAAGGCAAGTAAAGGGTAACGCAAGGCAAGGCACGGTGAGGCTAGGCAAGGCTAATGCACGACAACGCAAGGCTAGGCAATGCACGACAATGCAAGTAAAGCTTAAAGCAAAGGAAGGCACGGTTAGAAGAGATAAGGCTAAGGCACGACAACGCAAGGCTAGGCAATGCAGGGAAGGCAAGGAAAGGGTAAGGGAAGGTAAGGAAGGCAAAGGAAAGCAAGGAAAGGCAATGGTAACGGAAGTAACGGCACGGCAAGGGGAAACAAGGCTAAGGCACGACAACGCACGCTAGGCAATGCACGGCAAGGCAAGGAAAGGGTAACGCATGGGAAAGCACGGTCAGGCGAGGGAAGGCTAAGGAAAGCCAACGCAAGGCTAGGCAATGCACGGTAAGCAAGCAAGGAGTAACGGAATGCAAGGAAGGAAAGGGAAAGCAAGGGAAGGCAAGGGTAACGGAAGGAACGGCACGGCAAGGGGTAACAAGGCTAAGGTACGACAACACACGGCTAGGAAATGCACGGCAAGGCAAGGAAAGGGTAACGCAAGGCAAGGCACGGTGAGGCTAGGCAAGGATAAGGCACGACAATGCAAGGCTAGGCAATGCACGGCAAGGCAAGGAAAGAGTAACGGAAGGAAAGGAAGGCAAGGCAAAGCCAGGCAAGGCAAGTGTAACAAAAGGCCCGCCACGGCAAGGGGAATCAAGGCTAAGGAACGACAACGCACGGCTAGGCAATGCACGGCAAGGCAAATAAAGCTTAAAGCAAAGGAAGGCACGGTTAGAAGAGATAAGGCTAAGGCACGACAACGCAAGGCTAGGCAATGCAGGGAAGGCAAGGAAAGGGTAACGGAAGGTAAGGAAGGCAAGGGAAAGCAAAGAAAGGCAAGTGCAACGGAAGGAACGGCACGGCAAGGGGAAACAAGGCTAAGGCACGACAAAGCACGCTAGGCAATGCACGGCAAGGCAAGGAAAGGGTAACGCATGCGAAAGTACGGTCAGGCGAGGCAAGCCTAAGGCATGACAACGCAAGGCTAGGCAATGCACGGAAAGCAAGCAAAGAGTAACGGAACGCAAGGAAGGCAAGGGAAAGCAAGGGAAGGCAAGGGTAACGGAAGGAACGGCACGGCAAGGGGTAACAAGGCTAAGGCACGACAACGCAGGGCTAGGCAATGCACGGCAAGGCAAGGAAAGGGTAACGCAGGGGAAGGCACGGTCAGGTGAGGCAAGGATAAGGCACGACAATGCAAGGCTAGGCAATGCACGGCAAGGCAAGGAAAGAGTAACGGAAGGAAAGGAAGGCAAGGCAAAGCCAGGCAAGGCAAGTGTAACAAAAGGCACGCCACGGCAAGGGGAATCAAGGCTAAGGAACGACAACGCACGGCTAGGCAATGCACGGCAAGGCAAGGAAAGGGTACCGCAAGGCAAGGCACGGTGAGGCTAGGCAAGGCTAATGCACGACAATGCAAGGCTAGGCAATGCACGACAATGCAAGTAAAGCTTAAAGCAAAGGAAGGCACGGTTAGAAGAGATAAGGCTAAGGCAAGACAACGCAAGGCTAGGCAATGCAGGGAAGGCAAGGAAAGGGTAACGGAAGGTACGGAAGGCAAAGGAAAGGAAGGAAGGGCAAGGGTAACGGAAGGAACGGCACGGCAAGGGGTAACAAGGCTAAGGCACGACAACGCAGGGCTAGGCAATGCACGGCAAGGCAAGGAAAGAGTAACGGAAGGAACGGAAGGCAAGGCAAAGCCAGGCAAGGCAAGTGTAACAAAAGGCACGCAACGGCAAGGGGAAACAAGGCTAAGGCACGACAACACACGGCTAGGAAATGCACGGCAAGGCAAGGAAAGGGTAACGCAAGGCAAGGCACGGTGAGGCTAGGCAAGGCTAATGCACGACAATGCAAGGCTAGGCAATGCACGACAATGCAAGTAAAGCTTAAAGCAAAGGAAGGCACGGTCAGAAGAGATAAGGCTAAGGCACGACAACGCAAGGCTAGGCAATGCAGGGAAGGCAAGTAAAGATTCACGGAAGGTAAGGAAGGCAAAGGAAAGCAAGGAAAGGCAATGGTAACGGAAGGAACTTCACGGCAAGCGGAAACAAGTCTAAGGCACGACAACGCACGCTAGGTAATGCACGGCAAGGGAAGGAAAGGGTAACGCATGGGAAAGAACGGTCAGGGGAGGCAAGGCTAAGGCACGACAACGCAAGGCTTGGCAATGCACGGAATGCAAGCAAAGAGTAACGGAAGTAAGGAAGGCAAGGATAAGCAAAGAAAGGCAAGTGTAACGGAAGGAACGGCACGGCAAGGGGAAACAAGGCTAAGGCACGACAACGCACGCTAGGCAATGCACGGCAAGGCAAGGAAAGGGTAACGTATGGGAAAGCACGGTCAGGCGAGGCAAGGCTAAGGAAAGCCAACGCAAGGCTAGGCAATGCACGGTAACTAAGCAAGGAGTAACGGAATGCAAGGAAGGAAAGGGAAAGCAAGGGAAGGCAAGGGTAACGGAAGGAACGGCACGGCAAGGGGTAACAAGGCTAAGGCACGACAACGCAGGGCTAGGCAATGCACGGCAAGGGAAGCAAAGAGTAACGGAAGGAAAGGAAGGGAAGGCAAAGCCAGGCAAGGCAAGTGTAACAAAAGGCACGCAACGGCAAGGGGAAACAAGGCTAAGGCACGACAACACACGGCTAGGAAATGCACGGCAAGGCAAGGAAAGGGTAACGCAAGGCAAGGCACGGTGAGGCTAGGCAAGGCTAATGCACGACAACGCAAGGCTAGGCAATGCACGACAATGCAAGTAAAGCTTAAAGCAAAGGAAGGCACGGTCAGGCGAGATAAGGCTAAGGCACGACAACGCAAGGCTAGGCAATGCACGGAAGGCAAGCAAAGAGTAACGGAAGGTAAGGAAGGCAAGGGAAAGCAAGGAAAGGCAATGGTAACGGAAGGAACGGCACGGCAAGGGGAAACAATTCTAAGGCACGAAAACGCACGCTAGGCAATGCACGGCAAGGCAAGGAAAGGGTAACGCATGGGAAAGCACGGTCAGGGGAGGCAAGGCTAAGGCACGACAACGCAAGGCTTGGCAATGCACCCAAGGCAAGCAAAGAGTAACGGAAGGTAAGGAAGGCAAGGGAAAGCAAAGAAAGGCAAGTGTAACGGAAGGAACGGCACGGCAAGGGGAAACAAGGCTAAGGCACGACAACGCACGCTAGGCAATGCACGGCAAGGCAATGAAAGGGTAACGCATGGGAAAGCACGGTCAGGCGAGGCAAGGCTAAGGAAAGCCAACGCAAGGCTAGGCAATGCACGGAAAGCAAGCAAGGAGTAACGGAATGCAAGGAAGGAAAGGGAAAGCAAGGGAAGGCAAGGGAAACGAAAGGAACGGCACGGCAAGGGGTAACAAGGCTAAGGCACGACAACACACGGCTAGGAAATGCACGGCAAGGCAAGGAAAGGGTAACGCAAGGCAAGGCACGGTGAGGCTAGGCAAGGTTAATGCACGACAACGCAAGGCTAGGCAATGCACGACAATACAAGGAAAGCTTAAAGCAAAGGAAGGCACGGTCAGGCGAGATAAGGCTAAGGCACGACAACGCAAGGCTAGGCAATGCACGGAAGGCAAGCAAAGAGTAACGGAAGGTAAGGAAGGCAAGGGAAAGCAAGGAAAGGCAAGTGTAACGGAAGGAACGGCACGGCAAGGGGAAACAATGCTAAGGCACGACAACGCACGCTAGGCAATGCACGGCAAGGGAAGGAAAGGGTAACGCATGGGAAACAACGGTCAGGGGAGGCAAGGCTAAGGCACGACAACGCAAGGAATGGCAATGCACGGAAGGCAAGCAAAGAGTAACGGAAGGTAAGGAAGGCAAGGGAAAGCAAAGAAAGGCAAGTGTAACGGAAGGAACGGCACGGCAAGGGGAAACAAGGCTAAGGCACGACAACGCACGCTAGGCAATGCACGGCAAGGCAAGGAAAGGGTAACGCATGGGAAAGCACGGTCAGGCGAGGCAAGGCTAATTAAAGCCAACGCAAGGCTAGGCAATGCACGGTAAGCAAGCAAGGAGTAACGGAATGGAAGGAAGGAAAGGGAAAGCAAGGGAAGGCAAGGGTAACGGAAGGAACGGCACAGCAAGGGGTAAAAAGGCTAATGTACGACAACACACGGCTAGGAAATGCACGGCAAGGCAAGGAAAGGGTAACGCAAGGCAAGGCACGGTGAGGCTAGGCAAGGTTAATGCACGATAACGCAAGGCTAGGCAATGCACGACAATGCAAGGAAAGCTTAAAGCAAAGGAAGGCACGGTCAGGCGAGATAAGGCTAAGGCACAACAACGCAAGGCTAGGCAATGCACGGAAGGCAAGCAAAGAGTAACGGAAGGTAAGGAAGGCAAGGGAAAGCAAGGAAAGGCAATGGTAACGGAAGGAACGGCACGGCAAAGGGAAACAAGGCTAAGGCACGACAACGCACGCTAGGCAATGCACGGCAAGGCAAGGAAAGGGTAACGCTTGGGAAAGCACGGTCACGCGAGGCAAGGCTAAGGCATGACAACGCAAGGCTAGGCAATGCACGGAAAGCAAGCAAAGAGTAACGGAACGCAAGGAAGGCAAGGGAAAGCAAGGGAAGGCAAGGGTAATGGAACGAACGGCACGGCAAGGGGAAACAAGGCTAAGGCACGGCAACGTAGGTTAGGCAATGCACGGCAAGGCAAGGAAAGGGTAACGCATGGGAAAGCACGTTCAGGCGAGGCAAGGCTAAGGCACGACAACGCAAGGTTAGGAAATGCACGGAAGGCTAGCAAAGAGTAACGGAAGGTAAGGAAGGCAAGGGAAAGCAAAGAAAGGCAAGTGTAACGGAAGGAACGGCACGGCAAGGGGAAACAAGGCTAAGGCACGACAACGCACGGCTAGGCAATGCACGGCAAGGCAAGGTAAGGGTAACGGAAGGCAAGGCACGGTGAGGCTAGGCAAGGCTAATGCACGACAACGCAAGGCTAGGCAATGCACGACAATGCAAGGAAAGCTTAACGCAAAGGAAGGCACGGTCAGGCGAGATAAGATTAAGGCACGACAACGCAATGCTAGGCAATGCAGGGAAGGCAAGCAAAGAGTAACGGAAGGTAAGGAAGGCAAGGAAAAGCAAGGCAACGCAAGGAAGGCTATTGCAAGGTGAGAAAAGGCTAAGGCACGACAGCGCAAGGCTAGGAAATTCAGGGAAGGCAAGCAAAGAGTAACGGAAGGTAAGCAAGGCAAGGAAAAGGAAGGAAAGGCCAGGGTAATGGAAGGAACGGCACGGCAAGGGGAAACAAGTCTAAGGCACGACACCAAACGCTAGGCAATGAACGGCAAGGCAAGGAAAGGGTAACGCATTTGAAAGCACGGTCAGGCGAGGCAACGCTAAGGCACGATAACGCAAGGCTAGGCAATGCACGGAAGGCAAGCAAAGAGTAACGGAAGGCAAGGAATGCAAAGGAAAGCAGGGGAAGGCAAGGGTAACGAAAGGAACGGCACGGTAAGGGGAGACAAGGCTAAGGCACGACAACACAGGGCTAGGCAATGCAGGGCAAGGCAAGGAAAGGGTAACGCAAGGCAAGGCACGGTTTGGGGAGGCAAGGCTAATGCACGACAACGCAAGGCTAGGCAGTGCACGGCTAGGCAAGGAAAGAGTAACGGAAGGAAAGGAAAGCAAGGCAAAGCAAGGCAAGGCAAGTGTAACAAAAGGCAAGGCACGGCAAGGGGAAACAAGGCTAAGGAACGGCAACGCACGGCTAGGCAATGCACGGCCAGGCAAGGAAAGGGTAACGCAAGGCAAGGCACGGTAATGCAAGACACGGCTAATGCACGACAACGCACAACTAGGCAATGCACGGCAAGGAAAGGAAAGGGTAACGCAAGGCAAGGCACGGTAATGCAAGACACGGCTAATGCACGACAACGCACAACTAGGCAATGCACGGCAAGGAAAGGAAAGGGTAACGCAAGGCAAGGCACGGTCAGGAGAGGCAAGGCTAATGCACGACAACGCAAGTCTAGGCAATGCACGGAAGGCAAGGAAAGAGTAACGGAAGGCAAGGAAGGCAAGGGAAAAAAGGCAAGGCAAGGATAACGGAAGGAACGGCACGGCAAGGGGAAACAAGGCTAAGGCACGGCAACCCACGGCTAGGCAATGCACGGCAAGGCAAGGAAAGGGTAACGCAAGGCAAGGCACGGTGAGGCAAGGCAAGGCTGATGCACGACAATGCACGGCTAGGCAATGCACGGCAAGGCAAGGAAACGGTAACGGAAGGCAAGGCACGGTCAGCCGAGGCAAGGCTAAGGCACGACAACGCAAGGCTAGGCAATGCACGAAAGGCAAGCAAAGAGTAACGGAACGCAAGGAAGGCAAGGGAAAGCGGGGGAAGGCAAGGGTAACGGAAGGAACGGCACGGTAAGGGGAAACAAGGCTAAGGCACGGCAACGCAAGGCTAAGCAATGCACGGCAAGGCAAGGAAAGGGTAACGCAAGGGAAGGCACGGTAAGGCAAGGCAAGGCTAATGCACGACAACGCACGGCTAGGCAATGCACGGCAAGGCAAGGAAAGGGTAACGCAAGGAAAGGCACGTTAGGCGAGGCAAGGCTAAGGCACGACAACGCAAGGCTAGGCAATGCACGGAAGGCAAGCAAAGAGTAACGGAAGGCAAGGAAGGCAAGGCAAAGCAAGGCAACGCAAGCAAGGCTATGGCAAGGTGAAAAAAGTCTAAGGCACGACAACGCAAGGCTAGGCAATGCACGGCCACCCAAGGAAAAGGGTAACGCAAGGCAAGGCACGGTCAGGCAAGGAAGGATAATGCACGACAGCGCAAGGCTAAGCAATGCACGGAAGGCAAGCAAAGAGTAACGGAAACCAAGGAAAAAAAGGGAAAGCAAGGCAAGGCAAGGGTAACGGAAGGAACGGCACGGCAAGGGGAAACAAGGCTAACGCACGACAACGCACGGCTAGGCAATGCAAGGCAAGGCAAGGAAAGGGTAACGCCAGGCAAGGAACGGTCAGGCAAGGCAAGGATAATGCACGACAAGGCAAGGCTAGGCAGTGCACGGCAAGGCAAGGAAAGGGTAAGGCAAGGCAAGGCACTGTCAGGCGAGGCAAGACTAAGGCACGACAACGCAAGGCTAGGCAATGCACGGAAGGATAGAAAAGATAACGGAAGGCAAGGAAAGCAAGGGAAAGCAAGGCAAGGCAAGGGTAACGGAAGGAACGGCACGGCAAGGGGAAACAAGGCTAAGGCACGACAACACAGGGCTAGGCAATGAAGGGCAAGGCAAGGAAAGGGTAACGCAAGGCAAGGCACTGTTTGGGGAGGCAAGGCTAATGCACGACAACGCAAGGCTAGGAAATGCACGGAAAGCAAGCAAAGAGTAACGGAAGGCAAGGAATGCAAGGCAAAGCAAGGCAACGCAAGCAAGGCTATGGCAAGGCGAAAAAAGGCTAAGGCACGATCACGCAAGCCTAGGCAATGCACGGAAGGCAAGCAAAGAGTAACGGAAGGCAAGGAAGGCAAGGCAAACCAAGGCAACGCAAGCAAGGCTATGGCAAGGTGAAAAAAGGCTAAGACACGGCAACGCTAGGCTAGGCAATGCACGGAAGGCAAGGAAAGGGTAACGCAAGCAAGGCAAGGCACGGTCAGGCGGCGAGGAAAGGCTAAGGAACGACAACGGAAGGCTAGGCAATGCACGGAAGGCAAGCAAAGAGTAACGGAAGGCAAGGAAGGCAAGGGAAAGCAAGGCAAGGCAATGGTAACGGAAGGAACGGCACGGCAAGGGGAAACAAGGCTAAGGCACGACAACGCACGGCTAGGCAATGCAATGCAAGGCAAGGAAAGGGTAACGCAAGGCAAGGCACGGTGACGCAAGGCAAGGCTGATGCACGACAACGCACGGCTAGGCAATTCACGGCAAGGCAAGGAAAGCGTAACGCAAGGCAAGGCACGGTTAGGCGAGGCAAGGCTAAGGAACGACAACGCAAGGCTAGGCAATGCACGGAAGGCAAGCAAAGAGTAACGGAAGGCAAGGAATGCAAGGGAAAGCAGGGGAAGGCAAGGGTAACGAAAGGAACGGCACGGTAAGGTGAAACAAGGCTAAGGCGCGACAACACAGGGCTAGGCAATGCAGGGCAAGGCAAGGTAAGGGTAACGTAAGGCAAGGCACGGTCAGACGAGGCAAGGCTAAGGCACGACAACGCAAGGCTAGGCAATGCACGGAAGGCAAGCAAAGTGTAACGGAACGCAAGGAAGGCAAGGGAAAGCAAGGCAAGGCAAGGTTAACGGAAGGAACGGCACGGCAAAGGGAAACAATGCTAAGGCACGGCAACGCAGGGCTAGGCAATGCACGGCAAGGCAAGGAAAGGGTAACGCAAGGCAAGGCACTGTCAGGCGAGGCAAAGCTAATGCGCGACATCGCAAGGCTAGGCAGTGCACGGCTAGGCAAGGAAAGAGTAACGGAAGGAAAGGAAGGCAAGGCAAAGCATGGCAAGGTAAGTGTAACAACAGGCACGGCACGGCAAGGGGAAACAAGGCTAAGGCACGACAACGCAAGGCTAAGCAATGCACGGAAGGCAAGCAAAGAGTAACGGAAGGCAAGGAATGCAAAGGAAAGCAGGGGAAGGCAAGGGTAACGAAAGGAACGGCACGGTAAGGGGAAACAAGGCTAAGGCACGACAACACAGGGCTAGGCAATGCAGGGCAAGGCAAGGAAAGGGTAACGCAAGGCAAGGCACGGTTTGGGGAGGCAAGGCTAATGCACGACAACGCAAGGCTAGGTAATTCACGGAAGGCAAGCAAAGAGTAACGGAAGGCAAGGAAGGCAAGGGAAAGCAAGGCAAGGCAAGGGTAACGGAAGGAACGGCACGGCAAGGGGAAACAAGGCTAAGGCACGGCAACGCACGGCTAGGCAATGCACGGCAAGGCAAGGAAAGGGTAACGCAAGGGAAGGCACGGTGAGGCAAGGCAAGGCTGATGCACGACAACGCACGGCTAGGCAATGCACGGCAAGGCAAGGAAAGGGTAACGCAGGGCAAGGCACGGTCAGGCGAGGCAAGGCTAAGGCACGACAACGCAAGGCTAGGCAATGCACGGAAGGAAAGCAAAGAGTAACGGAAGTGAAGGAAAGCAAGGGAAAGCAAGGCAAGGTAAGGGTAACGCAAGGCAAGGCACGGTGAGGCAAGCCAAGGCTGATGCACGACAACGCACGGCTAGGCAATTCACGGAAAGGCAAGGAAAGGGTAACGCAAGGCAAGGCACGGTCAGGCGAGGCAAGGCTAAGGCACGACAACGCAAGGCTAGGCAATGCACGGAAGGCAAGCAAAGAGTAACGGAAGGCAAGGAAGTCTAGGGAAAGCAGCGGAAGGCAAGGGTAACGGAAGGAAAGGCACGGTAAGGGGAAACAAGGCTAAGGCACGACAACACAGGGCTAGGCAATGCACGGCAAGGCAAGGAAAGGGTAACGCAAGGCAAGGCACGGTCAGGCGAGGCAAGGGTAATGCATGACAACGCAAGGCTACGCAGTGCATGGCTACGCAAGGAAAGAGTAACGGAAGGAAAGGAAGGCAAGGCAAAGCAAGGCAAGGCAAGTGTAACAAAAGGCACGGCACGGCAAGGGGAAACAAGGCTAAGGCACGGCAACGCAAGGCTAAGCAATGCACGGCCAGGCAAGGAAAGGGTAACGCAAGGCAAGGCACGGTAAGGCAAGGCGAGGCTAATGCACGACAACGCACGGCTAGGCAGTGCACGGCTAGGCAAGAAAGAGTAACGGAAGGAAAGGAAGGCAAGGCAAAGCAAGGCAAGGCAAGTGTAACAAAAGGCAAGGCACGGCAAGGGGAAACAAGGCTAAGGAACGGCAACGCACGGCTAGGCAATGCACGGCCAGGCAAGGAAAGGGTAACGCAAGGCAAGGCACGGTTAGGCGAGGCAAGGCTAAGGCACGACAACGCAAGGCTAGGCAATGCACGGAAGGCAAGCAAAGAGTAACGGAAGGCAAGGAATGCAAGGCAAAGCAAGGCAACGCAAGCAAGGCTATGGCAAGGCGAAAAAAGGCTAAGGCACGACCACGCAAGCCTAGGCAATGCACGGAAGGCAAGCAAAGAGTAACGGAAGGCAAGAAAGGCAAGGCAAACCAAGGCAACGCAAGCAAAGCTATGGCAAGGCGAAAAAAGGCTAAGGCGCGACCACGCAAGCCTAGGCAATGCACTGAAGGCAAGCAAAGAGTAACGGAAGGCAAGGAAGGGAAGGGAAACCAAGGCAACGCAAGCAAGGCTATGGCAAGGTGAAAAAAGGCTAAGACACGACAACGCAAGGCTAGGCAATGCACGGAAGGCAAGCAAAGAGTAACGGAAGGTAAGGAAGGCAAGGGAAAGCAAGGAAAGGCAAGTGTAACGGAAGGAACGGCACGGCAAGGGGAAACAAGGCTAAGGCACGACAACGCACGCTAGGCAATGCACGGCAAGGCAAGGAAAGGGTAACGCAAGGCAAGGCACGGTCAGGCGAGGCAAGGCTAAGGCACGACAACGCAAGGCTAGGCAATGCACGGAAGGCAAGCAAAGAGTAACGGAAGGCAAGGAAGGCAAGGGAAAGCAGGGGAAGGCAAGAGTAACGGAAGGAACGGCACGGTAAGGGGAAACAAGGCTAAGGCACGACAACGTAGGGCTAGGCAATGCACGGCAAGGCAAGGAAAGGGTAACGCAAGGCAAGGCACGGTCAGGCGACGCAAGGGTAATGCACGACAACGCAAGGCTAGGCAGTGCACGGCTAGGCAAGGAAAGAGTAACGGAAGGAAAGGAAGGCAAGGCAAAGCAAGGCAAGGCAAGTGTAACAAAAGGCACGGCACGGCAAGGGGAAACAAGGCTAAGGCACGGCAACGCAAGGCTAAGCAATGCACGGCCAGGCAAGGAAAGGGTAACGCAAGGCAAGGCACGGTAAGGCAAGGCGAGGCTAATGCACGACAACGCACGGCTAGGCAGTGCACGGCTAGGCAAGGAAAGAGTAGCGGAAGGAAAGGAAGGTAAGTCAAAGCAAGGCAAGGCAAGTGTAACAAAAGGCAAGGCACGGCAAGGGGAAACAAGGCTAAGGAACGGCAACGGACGGCTAGGCAATGCACGGCCAGGCAAGGAAAGGGTAACGCAAGGCAAGGCACGGTAAGGCAAGACAAGGCTAATGCACGACAACGCACGGCTAGGCAATGCACGGCAAGGCAAGGAAAGGGTAACGCAAGGCAAGGCACGGTCAGGCGAGGCAAGGCTAATGCACGACAACGCAAGGCTAGGCAATGCACGGGAGGCAAGCAAAGAGTAACGGAAGGCAAGGAAGGCAAGAGAAACCAAGGCAAGGCAAGGGTAACGGAAGGAACGGCTCGGCAAGGGGAAACAAGGCTAAGGCACGGCAACGCAGGGCTAGTCAATGCACGGCAAGGCAAGGAAAGAGTAACGCAAGGCAAGGCACTGTCAGGCGAGGCAAAGCTAATGCACGACATCGCAAGGCTAGGCAGTGCACGGCTAGGCAAGGAAAGAGTAACGGAAGGCAAGGAATGCAAGGCAAAGCAAGGCAACGCAAGCAAGGGAATGGCAAGGTGAGAAAAGGCTAAGGCACGACAGCGCAAGGCTAGGCAATGCACGGAAGACAAGCAAAGAGTAACGGAAGGCAAGGAAGGCAAGGCAAAGCAAGGCAAAGCAAGCAAGGTTATGGCAAGGTGAAACAAGGCTAAGGCACGACAACTCACGGCTAGGCAATGCACGGCCAACCAAGGAAAAGGTAACGCAAGGCATGGCACGGTGAGGCAAGGCAAGGCTAATGCACGACAACGCAAGGCTAGGCAATGCACGGAAGGCAAGCAAAGAGTAACGGAAACGAAGGAAGGCAAGCGAAAGCAAGGCAAGGCAAGGGTAACGGAAGGAACGGCACGACAAGGGGAAACAAGGCTAAGGCACGACAACGCACGGCTAGGCAATGCACGGCAAGGCAAGGAAAGGGTAACGCCAGGCAAGGCACGGTCAGGCAAGGCAAGGCTAATGCACGACAACGCAACGCTAGGCAATGCACGGCAAGGCAAGGAAAGGGTAAGGCAAGGCAAGGCACGATCAGGCGAGGCAAGGCTAAGGCACGACAACGCAAGACTAGGCAATGCACGGAAGGCAAGCAAAGAGTAACGGAAGGCAAGGAAGGCAAGGGAAAGCAAGGCAAGGCAAGGGTAACGGAAGGAACGGCACGGCAAGGGGAAACAAGGCTAAGGCACGACAACGCACGGCTAGGCAATGCACGGCAAGGCAAGGAAAGGGTAACGCCAGGTAAGGCACGGTCAGGCAAGGCAAGGCTAATGCACGACAAGGCAAGGCTAGGCAGTGCACGGCAAGGCAAAGAAAGGGTAACGCAAGGCAAGGAACTGTCAGGCGAGGCAAGGCTAAGGCACGACAACGCAAAGCTAGGCAATGCACGGAAGGAAAGCAAAGAGTAACGGAAGTGAAGGAAAGCAAGGGAAAGCAAGGCAAGGTAAGGGTAACGCAAGGAAAGGCAAGGTGAGGCAAGCCAAGACTGATGCACGACAACGCACGGCTAGGCAATTCACGGCAAGGCAAGGAAAGGGTAACGCAAGGCAAGGCACGGTCAGGCGAGGCAAGGCTAAGGCACGACAACGCAAGGCTAGGCAATGCACGGAAGGCAAGCAAAGAGTAACGGAAGGCAAGGAAGGCTAGGGAAAGCAGCGGAAGGCAAGGGTAACGGAAGGAAAGGCACGGTAAGGGGAAACAAGGCTAAGGCACGACAACACAGGGCTAGGCAATGCACGGCAAGGCAAGGAAAGGGTAACGCAAGGCAAGGCACGGTCAGGCGAGGCAAGGGTAATGCATGACAACGCAAGGCTACGCAGTGCATGGCTACGCAAGGAAAGAGTAACGGAAGGAAAGGAAGGCAAGGCAAAGCAAGGCAAGGCAAGTGTAACAAAAGGCACGGCACGGCAAGGGGAAACAAGGCTAAGGCACGGCAACGCAAGGCTAAGCAATGCACGGCCAGGCAAGGAAAGGGTAACGCAAGGCAAGGCACGGTAAGGCAAGGCGAGGCTAATGCACGACAACGCACGGCTAGGCAGTGCACGGCTAGGCAAGAAAGAGTAACGGAAGGAAAGGAAGGCAAGGCAAAGCAAGGCAAGGCAAGTGTAACAAAAGGCAAGGCACGGCAAGGGGAAAAAGGCTAAGGAACGGCAACGCACGGCTAGGCAATGCACGGCAAGGCAAGGAAAGGGTAACGCAAGGCAAGGCACGGTAAGGCAAGACAAGGCTAATGCACGACAACGCACGGCTAGGCAATGCACGGCAAGGCAAGGAAAGGGTAACGCAAGGCAAGGCACGGTTAGGCGAGGCAAGGCTAAGGCACGACAACGCAAGGCTAGGCAATGCACGGAAGGCAAGCAAAGAGTAACGGACGGCAAGGAATGCAAGGCAAAGCAAGGCAACGCAAGCAAGGCTATGGCAAGGCGAAAAAAGGCTAAGGCACGACCACGCAAGCCTAGGCAATGCACGGAAGGCAAGCAAAGAGTAACGGAAGGCAAGGAAGGCAAGGCAAACCAAGGCAACGCAAGCAAGGCTATGGCAAGGCGAAAAAAGGCTAAGGCGCGACCACGCAAGCCTAGGCAATGCACTGAAGGCAAGCAAAGAGTAACGGAAGGCAAGGAAGGCAAGGCAAACCAAGGCAACGCAAGCAAGGCTATGGCAAGGTGAAAAAAGGCTAAGACACGACAACGCAAGGCTAGGCAATGCACGGAAGGCAAGCAAAGAGTAACGGAAGGTAAGGAAGGCAAGGGAAAGCAAGGAAAGGCAAGTGTAACGGAAGGAACGGCACGGCAAGGGGAAACAAGGCTAAGGCACGACAACGCACGCTAGGCAATGCACGGCAAGGCAAGGAAAGGGTAACGCATGGGAAAGCACGGTCAGGCGAGGCAAGCCTAAGGCATGACAACGCAAGGCTAGGCAATGCACGGAAAGCAAGCAATGAGTAACAGAACGCAAGGAAGGCAAGGGAAAGCAAGGGAAGGCAAGGGTAACGGAAGGAACGGCACGGCAAGGGGTAACAAGGCTAAGGCACGACAACGCAGGGCTTGGCAATGCACGGCAAGGCAAGGAAAGAGTAACGGAAGGAACGGAAGGCAAGGCAAAGCCAGGCAAGGCAAGTGTAACAAAAGGCACGAAACGGCAATGGGAAACAAGGCTAAGGCACGACAACACACGGCTAGGAAATGCACGGCAAGGCAAGGAAAGGGTAACGCAAGGCAAGGCACGGTGAGGCAAGGCAAAGCTGATGCACGAGAACGCACGGCTAGGCAATGCACGGCAAGGCAAAGAAAGGGTAACGCAAGGCAAGGCACGGTCAGGCGAGGCATGGGTAATGCACGACAACGCAAGGCTAGGCAATGCACGGAAGGCAAGCAAAGAGTAACGGAAGGCAAGGAAGGCAAGGGAAAGCAGGGGAAGGCAAGGGTAACGGAAGGAACGGCACGGTTAGGGGAAACAAGTCTAAGGCACGACAACGCAGGGCTACGCAATGCACGGCAAGGCAAGGAAAGGGTAACGCAACGCAAGGCACGGTCAGGCGAGGCAAGGGTAATGCACGACAACGCAAGGCTACGCAGTGCACGGCTAGGCAAGGAAAGAGTAACGGAAGGAAAGGAAGGCAAGGCAAAGCAAGGCAAGGCAAGTGTAACAAAAGGCACGGCACGGCAATGGGAAACAAGGCTAAGGCACGGCAACGCAAGGCTAAGCAATGCACGGCCAGGCAAGGAAAGGGTAACGCAGGGCAAGGCACGGTTAGGCGAGTCAAGGCTAAGGCACGACAACGCAAGGCTAGGAAATGCACGGAAGGCAAGCAAAGAGTAACGGAATGGAAGGAAGGCAAGGCAAAGCAACGCAAAGCAAGCAAGGCTATGGCAAGGTGAAACAAGGCTAAGGCACCACAACGCACGGCTAGGCAATGCAAGGCCAGCCAAGGAAAAGGTAACGCAAGGCAAGGCACTGTGAGGAAAGGCAGGGCTAATGCACGACAGCGCAAGGCTAAGCAATGCACGGAAGGCAAGCAAAGAGTAACGGAAACCAAGGAAGGCAAGGGAAAGTAAGGCAAGGCAAGGGTACCGGAAGGAAGGGCACGGCAAGGGGAAACAAGGCTAAGGCACGACAACGCACGGCTAGGCAATGCACGGCAAGTCAAGGAAAGGGTAACGCTAGGCAAGGCACGGTCAGGCAAGGCAAGGCTAATGCGCGACAAGGCAAGGCTAGGCAGTGCACGGTAAGGCAAGGAAAGGGTAACGCAAGGCAAGGCACTGTCAGGCGAGGCAAGGCTAAGGCACGACAACGCAAGGCTAGGCAATGCACGGAAGGAAAGCAAAGAGTAACAGAAGGCAAGGAAAGCAAGGGAAAGCAAGGCAAGGTAAGGGTAACACAAGGGAAGGCACGGTGAGGCAAGGCAAGGCTGATGCACGACAACGCACGGCTAGGCAAATCACGGCAAGGCAAGGAAAGGGTAACGCAAGGCAAGGCACGATCAGGCGAGGCAAGGCTAAGGCACGACAACGCAAGGCTAGGCAATGCACGGAAGGCAAGCAAAGAGTAAGGGAAGGTAAGGAAGGCAAGGGAAAGCAAGGAAAGGCAAGTGTAACGGAAGGAACGGCACGGCAAGGGGAAACAAGGCTAAGGCACGACAACGCACGCTAGGTAATGCACGGCAAGGCAAGGAAAGGGTAACGCATGGGAAAGCACGGTCAGGCGAGGCAAGCCTAAGGCATGACAACGCAAGGCTAGGCAATGCACGGAAGGCAAGCAAAGAGTAACGGAAGGCAAGGAATGCAAATGAAAGCAGGGGAAATCAAGGGTAACGAAAGGAACGGCACGGTAAGGGGAAACAAGGCTAAGGCACGACAACACAGGGCTAGGCAATGCAGGGCAAGGCAAGGAAAGGGTAACGCAAGGCAAGGCACGATTTGGGGAGGCAAGGCTAATGCACGAGAACGCAAGGCTAGGTAATTCACGGAAGGCAAGCAAAGAGTAACGGAAGGCAAGGAAGGCAAGGGAAAGCAAGGGAAGGCAAGGGTAACGGAAGGAACGGCACGGCAAGGGGAAACAAGGCTAAGGCACGGCAACGCACGGCTAGGCAATGCACGGCAAGGCAAGGAAAGGGTAACGCAAGGGAAGGCACGGTGAGGCAAGGCAAGGCTGATGCACGACAACGCACGGCTAGGCAATGCACGGCAAGGCAAGGAAAGGGTAACGCAAGGCAAGGCACGGTCAGGCGAGGCAAGGCTAAGGCACGACAACGCAAGGCTAGGCAATGCACGGAAGGCAAGCAAAGAGTAACGGAAGGCAAGGAAGGCAAGGGAAAGCAGGGGAAGGCAAGAGTAACGGAAGGAACGGCACGGTAAGGGGAAACAAGGCTAAGGCACGACAACGCAGGGCTAGGCAATGCACGGCAAGGCAAGGAAAGGGTAACGCAAGGCAAGGCACGGTCAGGCGAGGCAAGGGTAATGCACGACAACGCAAGGCTAGGCAATGCACGGCTAGGCAAGGAAAGAGTAACGGAAGGAAGGAAGGCAAGGCAAAGCAAGGCAAGGCAAGTGTAACAAAAGGCACGGCAGGCAAGGGGAAACAAGGCTAAGGCACGGCAACGCAAGGCTAGGCAATGCACGGCCAGGCAAGGAAAGGGTAACGCAAGGCAAGGCACGGTAAGGCAAGGCAAGGCTAATGCACGACAACGCACGGCTAGGCAATGCACGGCTAGGCAAGGAAAGAGTAGCGGAAGGAAAGGAAGGCAAGGCAAAGCAAGGCAAGGCAAGTGTAACGCAAGGCAAGGCACGGCAAGGGGAAACAAGGCTAAGGAACGGCAACGGACGGCTAGGCAATGCACGGCCAGGCAAGGAAAGAGTAACGCAAGGCAAGGCACGGTCAGGCAAGACAAGGCTAATGCACGACAACGCACGGCTAGGCAATGCACGGCCAGGCAAGGAAAGGGTAACGCAAGGCAAGGCACGGTCAGGCGAGGCAAGGCTAATGCACGACAACGCAAGGCTAGGCAATGCACGGGATGCAAGCAAAGAGTAACGGAAGGCAAGGAAGGCAAGGGAAAGCAAGGCAAGGCAAGGGTAACGGAAGGAACGGGTCGGCAAGGGGAAACAAGGCTAAGGCACGGCAACGCAGGGCTAGGCAATGCACGGCAAGGCAAGGAAAGAGTAACGCAAGGCAAGGCATTGTCAGGCGAGGCAAAGCTAATGCACGACATCGCAAGGCTAGGCAGTGCACGGCTAGGCAAGGAAAGAGTAACGGAAGGCAAGGAATGCAAGGCAAAGCAAGGCAACGCAAGTAAGGGAATGGCAAGGTGAGAAAAGGCTAAGGCACGACAGCGCAAGGCTAGGCAATGCACGGAAGACAAGCAAAGAGTAACGGAAGGCAAGGAAGGCAAGGCAAAGCAAGGCAAAGCAAGCAAGGTTATGGCAAGGTGAAACAAGGCTAAGGCACGACAACTCACGGCTAGGCAATGCACGGCCAACCAAGGA